>NC_066881.1:13129669-13452794 GCF_022985175.1 Labeo rohita | reverse complement strand
AGAGTTAAATAAAACTACCCATATTGAGTTTGTCCATATTTCACCCAGCGCTGGGTTATTTTTATCTCAGCATTGTACTTTTATTAAAACTTTATTTTATAAAGTTCAATTTAATGAATGCACCTAATAAACTGTCAGTCTTTAGTGTCACATGATCATTCAGAAATCATTCTGATATGCTGTTTTGCTACTCAAGAAATGTATTATTATCAGTTATTTTTAGGATTATTTGATCAGTAGAAAAAAAAGAAAATATTTTTCTCGTCACATTTATTGCATTCTTTTTGAATAAAAGCATTACTTTGTTTTAACAAAAAAAACCTTACTGACCTCAAACGTTTAAACGGTAGTGTAAAATACATTTGTCAGACTAAAATGCTTCTCAATTCAAGAAGCCATTGATTAGAGTTACAGGCTGCATCTTTGTAACCTCTCAATATGTCTGTAATATTATTTGGACTCAGATACTGTTTTTTTTTTTTGTTGTTGTTTTTTTTTTTTTATATATCTGCTACATGTGAGCATTGCTCTCGTACCACTTCAGACCGCGTGTGTGTGCGTGTTTCAGGCAGGGGCACATGTGGCCACTGAGTGTAGGGTTGAGGGGCGTCTGGCACACCGCCCGAGCCAGCATGTGGGCGAGTGAGTGAGTGTGGGTGTATCCACAGTACCTCCAGCCTGAACTGAGCTTCTGCTGGGAGCACACCATCCTTCTGTTTCCTCCACAACTTTACATATTAGCGAATATCCACCTCCTCGAACCAGAAAGAAGCAGATACAAAGAAAAGTTACGTTTCCACTGCCGCCCCGTATAATGAAAAAGGATGTTGTTTTTAGATAGTTGTGCAGTGTGGGCATGTAAGTGAGCTTTCCTCACATAACTGGAGCTGTTAAAATGGTTCGTCACCTTTGCAATTACGCAACATTTCTCACAAGAGCTCACAGACCGAGCTCAGAGGTGAGATGGAGCGATTAGAGAGAATCTATATGTGTGAAATATTTATAGTTGCGTTTACCATAGAAGATACATAATCGCGGCATTTTTATTCGACGCTAGAGATGATTTTTGCGATTTAAATCTTTTTTGCTGTGCATCCGTAATGGATGTTCTAGCTAATCTTTTTAGAAGAATTCAGTATGAAGTGAAAGTTTCACGAGGGCAAATTTCATGTGCTGGCCAAAATAGAGAAAAATCAATTTGTGAGTTTACCGCATCGCACCGCCGTTCCTCTCTCTCGCTGTCTACATGCTTTGTTTATTGCGACGCTGACACACACATTTCTCCTGCTGTTGGTATGTAAGACAGAAGGTGGCGGAGCCAAACTTCAGCCCTCGGCTCTGAGTAAGAGACTGAGAGGTCTGGTCCCTCCCGCGTCTTCAGTGCCCCGGGTGTCTCTGCTCTGTAGGGCACTTCACCCCACCGCCCGTGGGTTAAGGTGTACGTGTTAATAAGTTGGTGCAAATGGCTCCGGCGTACATGCAAATAGCCGGGGCCCCACCTCAGATATTCTTGATCGGGCGCGCAATCTGTGCTGCGAAGAGCTGCAACAGCGTGGCACGCATGAAACATTTGGAAAATCAGCTTGATTTATTTTTACCATTCGAGCCAACGCCAAGCAACACAGGGGTTTTCGGCACACAATGTTTCACTCCTGCAAGTTATTTATTTATTTTCCACCTGGTATTCGCATATTTTCTGCCTAGAGATTAGGGCCAGTGATATATGAAAGGCTCGGAGTGTTGGCCAACGATTGTGCGTAATAGCCTCGGCTTTATAGAGAACATCAATAATACATATGCATATCAATCCTATTTTTATTTCGTAAATGCATTCTGGGCATCGTTTTACTGCTGTGTAAGATGCTTGATGTTAGCGTGGTAAAAGCCACTTTGGGATGTAGTATTCGGAGTTTTTTCATAGTGATTTCATTTTTTCAAAATTTCATATTGTCTCAGTAATGTACAGGTCAAAGAGCAAAGCCTCTTTAAGGTCAAGGAACAAAAGTATGTATATCTTTATTTTGGATTGTATTAATGATTAATGTAATTAGAGGTTTGTAAATAATGTAGGAATGTTGTCCTTGCCATTTCTAATATAGAAATGAATTACATTTTAATTGAAATAAGGATAGAATTTTGCTATTTGCACCAGACACCTTCACTATAAACTCTAAAAATGCTGGGTTAAATACAAAAAAAACAAAAAAAAACAAAGCAATAATAATAATAGACAAACCCAGTGACTGTGTTGTTTTGACCCAGTGGTTGGATTAAACGTTTAACCCAACCTTCTGGGTAGTTAAATTTAACTCAACTATTGTTTGAAATTACTATGTGGCTGGCTTAAAATGAACCCCAAATTGGTTGTGAAGTAAAAATTAGACACATAATTACTGGAGGCATCAGCAACAATCAAAAGGTGGACATTTGTGACCCTGGACCACAAAACTAGTCTTAAGTAGTACGGGTATATTTGTAGCAGTAGCCAAAAATACATTGTATGGGTCAAGATTATTGATTTTTCTTTTATGCCAAAATTCATTAGGATATTAAGTAAAGATCATGTTCCATTTAAGATATTTTGTAAATTTCATACTGAAAATATATCAAAACTTATTTTTTGGGAACTTCATTTGAACAACTTTAAAGGTGATTCTCGATATTTAGATTTGTTTTTTTTTTTGTTGTTGTTTTTTTTTTGCACCCTCAGATTCCAGATTTTCAAATAGTTGTATCTCAGCCAAATATTGTCCTAACAAACATGCATCAATGGAAAACTTATTTATTCAGCTTCAGTTTTAAACACATACAATTGTACTTTTTATATTAGGACTTAATTTTATAACTAATTAGTTTAATACATTATAACTAGTTTATAATATAATGAATGCACCTAGTAAGCTATTTGAACCAGGCTCTGGTGTGTTGTCAGTATTAAATCTAGTTTTAAGGCGAGACACTGCAGGTGAAAAGGGTAAAAAATTACCTTACAGTTATCGCCTTACTTACCCAGTTGATTGATTATATTGAAACATTTTTTGTGTTATAAGTTTTCTAAAATGTTAGGTCAGTTTCAAAATTCATTTCTTTTTTTTGACATTTAAGAGTCGAATGTTTTTACAGAGGGATTTTTTGTCACTCTATAATTAAGAAAATACAGACAGAAAACAATGTTTTTTCACATTTTCTGTGAGAATAAAATGTTGTATATAATCAAGCAAATTATATATGAACAAATCCCTCTGTAAAAACCTTCAGGATATAGACAGGAATAAAAATGTAAAATTTGGTGTGTGTAGGAGAAAAAACTTATTTTGAGAAAAAAAAAAAAATGAATTGTAATTGAACTCTATTGACACACATAGATAAAGTGCTATAAAAGAAACACTTAACACTGTTTTTTGGATGTTTTCTTTCCACTAGTCTGAAAAAACACTTTATGAAAAAGCAAAAAGCCCAAAATCACAAACTTGACAGGTGCATGAAAAAACAGTGTTTTTGCCTGCATTGTCTCCCCTTAATGTTAATATTATTATTCATATAGACTGCAACATGTATTACGATTTCTTATCATTGTAATTTCTCAACTGTCTGTTTTGAAAGCTGAAGCATTTGGGAGTGACAAAAAAATTTAAAAATAGGCAGGGTTCCCCTGGATATGCGAAAACTTGGAAATAGAAGGATTTTTGTTTTCTGAGCTTGGAAATTATAAGCATTTCTGTAATGGATACACTTTTTTCTAGTTATGCCGAGACAAAAAAAAAACATCATCAGCCAGAATATGCTCTTATACATAGTAAAACAGTCATAATGAAGTCCAATATGTGAGCGAATCATAATTTTGGCTCTTTTAAATGAATCAATCAGGCAGTCAGTCAGAATGACTCATTACCAAATTAGTCTGAATCAAAATACTTTTTAAAAATCTTAATCCATTGTTCACAAATTACTCTAACCTAAATTCATTGTGAATTTCATTGTGGGAAGACTGAATAGAGAAAAGCAAAATATAACGTCAGTTTGAATTTCAAAAAGCATTAATTGGTATTTAACATAAAAAGCTTTTTAGGAAAAATAACACGTCCTGCTATACTACGTCTATATGAACATTTTGCTAATTCTTTTATAATTATAATGCATGCTGCTTGTATTACTTAGGAGACATGCTTTTGTGCTTTAACAAAAGTATGTCACAAATACATTTTTCCTCATATAGGACCTAGTGAAGATAATTAAAGATAATTGAAGGTGATTTAAAAAAGCCACTTGTGCATTCAAATCAAAGACTCAATGTTGAACTAAAAATGTTGTTTGTCAGCTCCCCTCATAGAGAATAATTTTGGGCTGTCTAGAAACAGAACCCAGCTTGATATCTGATTATTTGTCCAAAATTTCACCTGCTCCGAGTCCCCGCTCGCACAAGCTCCTCAAACGTTCTCTCATCTCCGCTCAGCCCCGCAAACACACATCTGCCAATGAGCGTCTTTACCAATTATCACTCCCTCTCACCAACACACACAGAAGCAAACACGCTCCTGTTCCTTAAAGGAGTGTTGTAGCGTATACGCAGATGTGTGCCTAAATCTACAGGCTTCTGTCAGCCATATGGCGGCATAAAGAAAGATGGTAGCGGCGTGTGGATGTGCGCGGAGGGGAGCGTGGATGGAGAGCCATGTGTAGCGGTAGCTGGAGCGCTGCTGAAAAGGCTGGAGGAGATGGTGCAATGGAACAAATGTCCGCCTGCGCCGGGGCCGAGAACAGCCGCGCTGCTGCCGGGGAGATGGCTGGGCCTCGGGCGAGGGCTGCTTCATCTGGTTCCCTGCCACCCACCCCCGCTACACACCCCATCGTTCACTTACACACACAAACGTGCGTTTAAGACTGTGTTTGTGTGTGTGTGAGAAAAAAAGGCATGCCACTTTTCCCGAAAGCAAGAAAGCTTAGTAAACTTTTCACTTGCAAATGAAGTTGGCAAGGAGTGAAGGAGATGGTGTGCGTGATGTGGATGATGCTTGTCACTGTTTCTTTAGCATCCGTATGCTGATCGTTGTCTTTTCTGGGTCAGAGGTACCTTTTAGTGTTTTTTCAGTCTGCTTGCTTTTGAAAAGAGGTCAGAGTTATTTGGACTTCAAATCAAGCAAGCGTCTTGTTTATAATAATCGTGCTTCAAGTGGCGTGACATATTACAACTGTTCAATCTGAACTTTGCTGGCAAACCTAATAGTCCAATGATTGCAGTACGGACCATATTATATCTTTTCAGCATATGTTAAGTCGTTTATGGTTGATGTTTTTACTGTATATTCTAAAATGTAACTGGGGAAAAAAAGCTAAAATGTATGTATTAAAAAAAGCTAAAAAGTGTGTATACATGTAATGCAAACCTCAATTCTACAGACATGAATAATGTCTCAAAAAGAAACGCTTGTTGATAAGAGCTCTGCTATGCACCCAGTTCACATTTCTGTTTGGAAATTTAGCAGGGTGAACTTGAAGGTGCACGGGAGACTATAGCAAACATTATTTTTGCTTTCCCATTTGAAAGAGATGGATTATAGCAGTCAGAAGAGAAAAAGATGTCAAAGCATCTGAAGCAGCAATCGTCTCACAGAACAAGAAAATGTACATTTGCTAGAATTATTTTTAATCACCACTTACATTTATTTCAGATGATATAAAAGTCTAGTTAACATTTGTGATCTGATAAGTGTCAGAATCTGGTGATTGGGATAAAATGCTTTAAGAATATCAGAATATTATTTAATCTCTCTTTTCTTTCTTGCTAATCATGATCATCATCATACACTACCATTAAAAATTTGGGGTCGGTAACATTTTTTATGTTGTGGAAAGAGGTCTCTTATGCTCAATTATTTGATTAAAAATACAATAAAAACGTGAAATATTATTACAATGTAAAATAAGTGCTTTCTGTTTTTATATACTCTACCAGTTAAAGGCTTTTGGACAGTAAGATTTTTAATTTATTTGATCCAAAATACAGCAAAAACAGTAGTATTGTGAAACATTTTTACTATTTTAACCAACTGCTTTCTATTTGAGTATATTTTAAAATGTAATTCATTCCTGTGATCAAAGCTGAAATTATAGAAATTAATACTTTTATTTAGCAAGGATGCTTTAAATTGATCAAAACTGATAATGTTACAAAAGGTTTCTATTTCAGATAAATGCTGTTCTTCTGAACTTTCTATCCATCAAAGAAACCTGAAACAATTTTACTCAGCTGTTTTCAGCATAATAATAATAATAACAACAATAATAATAATAATAATAAATACTTTTTGAGCAGCAAATGAGAATATTAAAATGATTTCTGAAGGATCATGTGACTGGAGTAATGATGCTAAAAATTCAGTTTTGAAATCGTAGGAATAAATTACTTTTTAAAATGTATTCAAATAAAAAACAGTTATTTTAAATAGTTAAATTATTTCAGAATTTTACTGTTTTTGCTGTACTTTGGATCAAATAAATGAAGGCTTGGTGAGCAGAAGAGGCTTCTTTAAAAAAAAAAAAAAAAACATTAAAAATCTTACTTCAAAACCTTTTGACTGGTAATATATATTGAAATATATTATGTCAAATATATATGTAATTTGTTCCTCTGATGGCAAACCTGAATTTTACTCCGGGCCTCAATATTACATGATCCTTCAGAAATTTAAATACGCCAATTTGATGCTTTTTTCGATGAATTTTGACAAAAAATTATTATAAGCAATATTGTTAGTTGTGCCGCTTAATATTTTTATGGCTAATTTTTTTTCTACCAGTCTTTGATAAAAAGTTAAACAGAACAGCGTTCATTTAAAACAGATTTTTTTAATAACATAAAGGTTTATACTGTAATTTCTAATCAATTTAATGCATCCTTGGTGATAATAATAATAATAAAGTAGAAATAAACATCTTACGGGCCCCAAACTTATGATTAATAGTGTAGAGTAAAAACTTCAAACTAATTCTAGAGTGATTCACTGTAAGAAAATAAAATTAGTAGAAAAACATATAATGTTCTGGTAGTTCCTGTTAAGTTTACAGACATTTCCTTCAACACTAAAACACATCACTATGCATTATGCAGTAAGTGTATTTCAAAATACAAGTAAAACCAGTATAAAAAATTAAATACAAAATACATTTTGGTCCTTGCTTAGAGTGTGTTTACATAGCTTTCTGGGCTCAGTGATTATTGATTCATTGATTATCAGTAAGCGATTTCTCTGTCTGAAACAGTAACACCATGAACATTAAAAACCATGGTGTAACATCATACACACACACACACACACTCTTACTCTTCATTATGCAGCTAGGGGGCAGCAGGGAGCCTCTCCACCCTAATTTTCCTCTTTCCTCTACCCTTCGTGGGCCAGCTGGCCCACACTGCCGGGGGCAACAGCTCCGTGGCCTGCTGACAGAGCCTTGTGGAGCGGTGGCTCTACTGCTCCTGCTTACGCGGGTGCTGGGCACATCCCAAGGCATGCAAACTGTAAAACGCTACGTGGTGCATCCAAGCGCTCCCTATCCAGCGCTAAGACCTCATTTATAACATCAAATAGTGCTCACTTAGCTCCTTTCACAGGCTCTCTGTGTAGTTTCCGCAGTAAAAGCTGACGGTGGTAACAAACTTTATAGGGACCTGACATCACATATGTTGTATAGCCTAATGTAAATGTTTGTGTCATTTTAAAACAGATTGTTGTTTTAGCATGTAGTCTAGTAGATCAAAACTTTTTACTGATGTCTATAATATTGTGAGATGTTTGTAAGGACAAAGGCACATCTACATGTGGTCCAAACTCAGTCCAGTAAATAAAAAACACAGATAGATGAAGCAGTCTAGTCTAACAGGTTAAGGCTGTGAGATCCAAGGCCTGAGGTCAGTGGAGCTGTGTCTGGCCCTGGCGGAGCAGGACAGTTTAGGGAGGATGAGGGACTACGTCCTCGCTGCCGCTGGCAGGCCTGTTTTAGCTAGGCAAGCCAAGACAGATTGCATATATTCTATACCGCTGATCCTTTCTCCATGCCTCGCGTCCCCGTTCCCGCCACTATCCGCAGCATGCTGCTGATGGGAGCCTCGTAAATTCAGCGGATTTAGTGATTTGTCATTCCATTTGTTGAGATCTTTTTCTATTGGTTTGTTTGTGCGTGAAGGAACTAAACCTGCCTCATTTGTTCTGATATGCTGTACTAAGTAACTGCTATTGTTGCTGCTTTTGTGAGCCCTGTTCTCATTAGAATGGCCTAAAAAGATAAATGGATTTATTTGTGGCTGCACGGTTCAGAGACCATTTTCACACATGAAATTTAAATAAAATAATGATAATGGTTTGTAACGTAATTAATGCCAGGGCTTTTCTTAAAAATGCACTTTAATATAAAATTATTTTAAGATGTATTTTCATTGCTACACCACATTTTTCAGTTTGTATGTCAGATTTTTTTTTGGTAATTTTTGTCTATTCGCAAGAGCTGAGAGTGTATTCACTGCTTCTTGCCAATTCATTTGGCCAACGCTAAACAGATGCTAAGCACTGAACATCGCTCATAAAAATCACATACCCTGAGGCCACAGCAGGCCACATGAGCGGAGGAACTTCAGTCCAGTCCATCAGCATCAAGACTCGCTGTACAGGTGGCAGCACTGCAGGCCACTCGCGCTCTCGTACTGTTTATTATACTAACTCACAGAGCACCCTGTCACCTGCAGAAAATTCACAAAAACAAGTTTTTACACCATAAAAATATATTTTTATACTACTGTCATTTTTTTACTTACAAAATATCTATTGTAAGTCAAACTTTTTTTGTTTTCAAGGGCATCTGGCATAGTTTTGATTACAGCAGAAATTAATTTAGATTCATCCGTAGAGCTAAGTTAAAGCAAAGTAAAGTGTTTTCCTTTAAGGCAGTGTTTGAGGAGTGGAGTAAAGCAGAAATTGCTAAATATTACTCCCTGTCTTATTTGAGGGTCTAATTTAATGTCGTTTTTTACCAATCTTGAGTCTTGAGCTGCCAATCCATATTTTATTTTATTGGAATTAACTATATGTATAGATAGCAAGTGACACTTACACTACAAGTCAAAAGTTTTTGAACAGTAAGATTTTTAAAGACATCTCTTCTGCTCACCAAGCATGCATTTATTTGATCCAAAGTACAGCTAAAACAGTAAAAGTCTGAAATTTTTGAACTATTTAAAATAACTGCTTTCTATTTGAATGTATTTTAAAATGTAATTTATTTCTGTGATCAAAGCAAAATTTTCAGCATCATTACTCCGGTCTTCAGTGTCACATGAAATCAGAAATCATTCAAATATGCTAATTTGCTGTATAATAATTTATTATTATAATCGTCAATACTTAAAACAGTTGAGTACATTTTTTCAGGATTCTTCAATGAATAGAAATATCCAAAGATCTGCATTCATCTGAAAGAAAAAGCTTTTGTATTATTATGCACTAAACCATTCAAAAGATGGAGTCCTTTTTTATTTTATTAATTTGTTTATTTATTTTTATGAATAATAATAATAATAATAAATGTTTTTGAGCAGCTAATCTGAGTATTCGATTGATTTCTGAAGGATCGTGACTTCAGAGTAATGATGCTAAAAATCAGCTTTGAAATCACAGGAATAAATTAGATTTTAAAATATATTCAAAAATAAATAGTTGAACAATTTAAAAATGTTAAAAAAAATTAAATAGTAAAAATATTTTAAAATGTTACTATTTTTGCTGTACTTTGAATCAAATAAATGCAGGCTTGGTGAACAGAAGAGACTAACCCTAACCCTAACCCTAAACATTAAAAAATCCTACTGTTTAAAAATTTTTGACCAGTAGTGTACACACCACTGTGATTTATGTTTCTGACGTGAGACCGACACAAAAGCACTTCATAACAAAATTAACGGTATCATACACGGTTAAAATGCCCTGATTTAAAAGATTTTGTAATACTTTTATTCAGCAAGGATGTATTGAAGACATTTATAATGTTACAGAATATTTCTATTTCTGTTTTTCAGATAAATGCTGTTCTTTTGAACTTTGTTCATTCAAGAATTCTAAAAAAAAAAAATCAAATAAATGCCGGCTTGGTAAGCATAAGAGACTTTTTTTTTGTTTTTTTTTTCCCAAAAACATCAATCTTAGAAACCTTAAACTTCTCAATGATAGTGTATGTTTTTGGAATTTTTCAATGATATATATATATATATATATATATATATATATATATATATATATATTTCATTTTATTTTATTATTTTAAGTTAATTTTTTTATTTTGACCAATCAACTTCACCACTTGAAAAGGATCACCAGTGGTCCTCAGATTGAGAACCACATGATATTTTGGAATTTTTAGAACTATTAAAAAAAAAAAACATTCTTATTTGTCGTATTTGCATGACAGGACTGGTTATAAGGGTCATTCAGTGTCAGTTTTATTTATTTATTTTTTACCAATCCTGTCATGAGCTGCCAATCCATAACTAGACTGTTGTTTTAATTATTATTTCACTGGAATTAACTAAATGGCTTAACTAAATAGCTAGTGACACTTACACTTACACATAATTGTGATTTATGTTACTAAAGTGACACTGACACAAAATTAATGGTAACATGCAGTTAAAAGTGTGCTTTTTCGAAAGATTTTTTAACACTTTTATTCAGCAGGGATGGATATTGAAGATATTTATAATGTTACGAAAGATTTCTGTTTCTATTTTTCAAATAAATGCATTCTTTTGAACTTTCTGTTCATCTAAGAATCCTGAAAAACACATTGATGATAATATCACTGTTTCTTGAGCAGTAAATCAGAATATTATAATGATTTCTGAAGGATCGTGTGACACTGAAGACTGGAGTAATGATGCTGAAAATTCAGCTTTGCATCACAGGAATAAATTTCAAATTAAAATTTAATTCAAATATTCAAATACATTTTTTATTATAAATGCTGTATTTTTGATCAAATAAATGCAGCCTTGGTGAGCATAAGAGACTTTTTTGTTTGTTTTTTTAAAAACATATATCTGACCAACCTCAAACTTTTGAATGGTAGTGAATGTTTTAGTAATTTTTCATCTATAATTGTTTTATTTAAGTCCTTTTTTTAATTTAACAAATGAACTCACAGACCACTTGATATCCTTCATGGACCAACAGTGGTTCTCAGTTTAGGAACCAAATGATATTTTGTCATTTTTTCTTACTCGTTTTATTTGCAGGACTGGTTATAAATGTTACTTGTATACTATTTGTCATTTTTTCCCCCTGGTGAATCACTGAATGTGTAATAATGTGCTTTAAAAAAGTAAAGCTCAGTATTCTCTAATTGGCATTTTTTGTGTTTTCTAAACATGCAAATGTCCAGTACAGTTACCTGAGTGCTCATTTCTGTCATCGGCAGTCGGGGTAGCCGTGTATGCGTTTCAGTTAGCCTGGGAGCCAGCAGATGGTGTCCTTTCACCAGGGTCAGCGGGGAAGCTCTGCTCTCCCTTAAAACCCGTCTCCAGCTCTCTCAGTAGCGGGCAGAGGCAGCAGTGTCCAGGCCGGGCCAGCTCAGCCCAGCTCCATGCACTAAGCTGTATTAAAAACCTAATTAAGTTGCGTGCCAGTAAATGGAGGGAGGTTATTGGATTTGCAGCCTTAGCTGCTGGACAGCCTTCTAATTTAATCAGACTCCCGTTGTGAGTCCAGCTTCAGAGATGACTACGGGAGTTTTCTCTCTTTTTTTTATTTTTTTCTTCTTTGGGATGGTTTATGGGAGTCAAACACAAACTACCACAGCCCTGAACAAGGGCACGGGTCGCGCACGTTGGACGGGTTTGAGACTTCTCCCGGAGTGGCTGTAGAGCAGATAAATATGGGGGAGACTGAGAGCTGTTTGACATTTGCTGATTAAGGGCGGTGTGATTGTATAATAGGTTAATGCAGCATGTCTGTCTCCAGAGGTGCAAAGGTGCTGCAGATGGCTTGTGAGTGAGGTGAGGGAATTACACAACCTGCTTTAAGTGTTTCAGGATGCCTGACATTATACCGCCTGCCAGACTTTACTGAGGCCACAGAGCTGATCTTACTGGATGGGACAGGCTCATTCAACATGCTGACACTCTCAGCATAAAGACGAAACATTGTAATGAATTGGAATAGATAAGTAACATTATGTCAGGCTTATAATTTGATTTAGCTGAATTACGAAAAGTCATCCACATAATCATTCCATTAGTTCTCGTTTAATCCTGACAATATGTTTAATTGCTGACTGCTTGAAAAATACTCCAATATTATGAAACCCATACGGTATCACTGCAGTGAGTTTAATAACACTCATACTAACTTGGTTGGTATTTTTTTAAACATTTTTGAATGAAGTCTCCACAGCTGCATTTATTAGATCAAAATACAGTTTAAAAATACTGTTTTCTATTTGAATACATTATAAAATGTAATTTATTTCTGTGATGTTAAAGCTGAATTTTCAGCATCATTACTCCAGTCTTCAGTGTCACATGATCCCTCAGAACTCATTCTGATATACTGAACTGGTATTTGAAAACAGTTGTGCTTTTGTGGAAACTGATGCTTTTTTCAGAAGTCTTTGAAGAATAGAATTGTAAAATAGAATTTTTTTGTAACATTATAAATGTTTTGTAACATTATAAATGTTTTTACTTTCACTTTTGATCAATTTAATGCATGAAAAAGTATTAATGTTTTTAAAAAACTGCAATGTATGTAGTTTACAAACAGTTGTTTCATAGAATATGAATGTGATTATTTTGTACATAGTATAAATAATTATTTAATAAATTAAGTAAAAATTATAAATATAATTTATATAATAATATAAACTTATAATATATAATTTATTTTTTATGTTTTACAAAAGAATGTCATTTTAAATAAATAATTATTTAATAAATGAAGTAGTAGTAGGGGTAGTAGTATTACTGCTGTTGCTATTATGATGATTGTATTAAATTAACAATTAATTATAATAAATACTACAAATAATAATAATAATAATAATAATTTCATTTATTTACAGCATTTATTTAAAATGGAAATCTTTTGTAACATTATAAATGTCTTTACTTTTTAATATCTTTTATGCATGAAAATAGTATTCATATTTTTCAAAAAAAAACAACCTTTTGATTGCTAATGTATGTAGCTTACAAACAGTTGTTTTATAGCCTATGAATGTAATTACTTTTTGCATAGTATAAATATTTTTTTAATAAATGAAGTAAAAATGAAGTGTTATCATTACTGATGTTGCTATTATGATTGTTTTAAATTGAAAATTAATAATAATTATAACAATTAATAATAATAATTAAATTTTTACATTTTACAAAAGAACAGCATTTATTTAAAATAGAAACTTTTGTAACATTATGTCTTTACTTTTGATCAATTTAATGCATGAAAAAAGTATTAATTCTTGATTGGTAATGTATGTAGCTTACAAACAGTTGTTTTATAGCTTATAAATGTGATTATTTTGGACATAGTATAAATAATTATTTAATAAATGAAGTAAAAATGAACATTATTATTATTATTATTATTTATTATTACTGCTATTATTACTGCTGCTATTATATTGATTGTATTAAATTAACAATGAATAATACTAATAATAATTTCATTTTTACATTTTACAAAAGAACAGCATTGATTTAAAATAGAAATCTTTTGTAACAGAAATGTCTTAACTTTCACTTTTGAGTGAAGTATTCATGTTTTTCAAAAAACCCAACCTTTTGATCAGTAGTGTAGGTAGCCTACAAAGAGTTGTTTCATAACCTATAAATGAGATTATTTTGTACATAGTTTTAATAATTATTTTAAAAAACTAAAAATGAAGTATTCTTGTAAGTAGTAGTAGTAGTAGTAGTAGAAGTTACAGTATACTACTGCTGTTGCTGTTATGATGATTGTATTAATTTAACAATTGATAATAATAATAATTCCATTTGTACATGTAAACATTTGTACACATAAAATGGATTTTAATAATTTACTTTTGTGGTGAGAGGGCTGTAAATTCATGTATTTGAATCTATAAGCTCACTTTTTTGTTTCAGAAATCATTAGCAGAGTCATACTGTACTGATGTCAGTCACATACAATATACGACTCATGTATACAGTAACTCATCAGGCAAACTGTATGTCTGCACACAGTTTACACATTTATTACTTATCATTGAAGATTAAAGTATGTATTGCATATTAATGATTGCTTTTTACTAATACTAAATCAGCCTAAAGCAATAAAACCCCTGCATTTCAAGAAGAAACATAAACCCTGTGTGTAAAAAAAAAAAAAAAAAAAAAAAAAAAAAAAAAAAAGATGGCATACTAACAGAGCTTAAGTGGGTTTACAAATAATGGACATGTTCTTGCAGCTCTTACTTCTTAAGTTTCTCTTTACTTCTTTTATTTCCCTTTTGGTAAACAATAGCAGATGAATGGTGCTCTCTGAAAGACCTGAAGAACAGCAGAAATGGTAGATAAGGGTTTGGATGGATGCACTAATACAGAAGAACATTTGGAGCTAAGTAGTGTGTGGAGGAGGTTAGGGCCAGTGTCAAAGCGCTGCCAGACTCTGGAGGTGGGCGGCAGCAGTGGCGCCAGCTCCCTACACAGCAGGGCCCGAGCATGGGACAGGATGCCCACCACAGCCCTGTGATCAGCCCTGTCCAGCTCACACCAGGAAGGCCAGCAGAGAAATGAAAGGAAAGAAAGAGGACGAGGACGAGGGAGACAAAAGAACAACAGCGCTTAACTGAGGCCTCAGGACAGGAACAAGCTGTCTAGCGCACAGACAAACTATTCTGCTCACACTCCCAAATAAGACAGGATTTAAGGAATCAGAGGTGAATGACAGTTATTGTAAAAAGCAGAAACACGTCTACTGTCACACCAGACACGGAGAGAAAAGAAACACTTTAAAAATGGCTCTGGCTCTAGTGAACAGAAGCTAGAGGCCCATTTTTAACTCATGTATTCACTTCTAGAGTCCTGTACAAAAGTACATTGACTTTTCTGTTTAATGCTGTTTTAACATATTTTAACATACTACACTGTAAGTAATTTTTTAATATAAAAATCTATGTTAGTCAGGGTAGCACAATGTTTCATTTCTGACAGGAAAGAACATGTGGACTGTACTGTTGTTTAACAGCATACTGATTGGTTAGCTGACAAAAAAACTTCCATAGAAGTTATGAGTTCTAAAAATTATTGATTTATGACCATTGTAAAGACTTCTGTTGTCAAAACATCTCAGTTTGAACGCTTGACACTGGAACAGTGATTCAACCAATGGTGTGAGAGATGGGCGGGGCTATCTATTGGTCCAGCCACTGGTAGATAAAGGCAGAGTCTACTTTATGGTCCTTTAAGAAGATTAATAGCTCCAGTTCCTAGTTACTTTTTATGTACGGAAAAGAAGCTTAGACATTTTGATGAATGTTTTTATGTTTTAAAAGAAAAAAATCATGTTTTATGTGATAATGAACAATGACAGAATTGTCATTTTTGGGTGCGCTGTCCCTTTAAATGTTCACTTTGTGAAAATGAGCTCTTGATAGACAAAATATTTTGACAGATTTTCTGTGAAATCTCTGACCGATTCTGTCATCTCCACAAACACCCCAAAATTCAGAACATGCTGTTGAAAATCATCAAGGCCAAGCGAGCATTTATAAAACTCAGTCAGACCTCAGTCTGGTAGAGTAATAACTCAGATGGAAGTTTCTTTCAGCTGTCTGCTGTTTCTTTCATCTGCGTGTGTGTGTGTGTGTGTTTTGTCAGACTGCAGCAGCTGGACCAGCACTGTCAGGCCAGTTCCCAGCAGGTGCTGCAGCTCCTCAGCAGACAGAAGCAGCTAATGCAGGAGCGCCAGCAGCTCGCACACGACATGCACAACCTGCAAGCCCAGGTCAGTCTCTGTTATATACTCTACTCATACCTCAGCTTGCTCTTTAACTTCAAACCTGATGATTAGCTGAAGGTGTTTGAAAGTTTAAAGTGCTTTAACGGCTTCAAGGATGACAGCTTTACCGACAAAACTTATTTCCATTACTGATAAATAAATTATGATGAATATATTGGAATTATTATATTATTATCAGTGTTGGGGAAAGTTACTTTTAAAAGTAGTGCATTACAATATTGCGTTACGCCCTAAAAAACATTACTTTTGTGTAGGGCTGATGGGACGGTGTAGGAGTGACAACAGAGTTCGTACAAGGTGCTCAAAGTACTTGCATTTAACTTTTCGAAATTTAAGGCCTGGAAAACCCTTGAAAATAGCAATATTCCTGAAGAGGTACTTGAAAAGTGCTTGAATTATTGAAAGACAATGTATCTGTGAAATAAGGGTTTCATTTTGTCAGTAAGCACCAGGATACCTTTTTTGCTCATTTCAGTTAATGTCTGAAAACATCGAGCTAAGCAAGTAGTAGTACTGACAGTGTCATGTAAACATGGCTTAGGAACAGATGAACCAGATCAACTGAGTCATCTACACTGAACCTATTGATTCACATTTGTAACTCGTGAATCATTCATTTCAAGTGGTTCACTAGTAAAAACCAGATCAAATTAAAAGAGCCATTCATTTTCAAATTTCAACATCGCTTCTAACAATTTTTTATAAAGTTTTTCGAAACTCAGAATCAGTTAAACCATTGTGGCGCAAAGTGATTCACTGTTTCAAAGCACTCTGATCAGATTGCGTATCGCAAATCATTTGTTTCAGATTGGGACTTCAAAACGCGTGTCGCAAATTATTTGATTTACAGTGGAACTTTGAAGTCTTGATCTAAATCAAATGATTTGCGATATGCAAAGTTCCAGTCAAAGTCCAATAACTGACGATCTGCGATCTGAGTCCTGATCTGAAATGATAGTTTGTGAATCATTATTCAGATCGGGACTTCAGAGTGTGGATTGCAGATCATTTTATTCGGATCAGGACTTTGGTGCAGGTTCACCAATCATTTGTTTCATATTAGGTTTTCGAATCATTTTTTTGTTTTTTGTTTTTTTTTTGAGAGTAGAAAATATCAAACCATTAAGGCAGTACAGTTATAAAAACAAAACAAATCCCTTAAGAAAATTAACCATGGTATTACTATAGTAAAAGTGCAGTATGTATATGTATGTAGTATGTAATATTTGTAATACCATGTTGACCTGAATATAGGATGACCCTGATTATAAAACGACCCCCATGTACCTTTTGGAAAAAGGCTTTTTGAAAACCAAATCTTGTTATATTTTCCTGTTTTAATTTTTATTTTATGGTACAGACTGGTAAAATGTACCAACAATCACATTTAAAAATATGCACTTTTTGATATACCATAAAAATGAAAGCTAGCCCATCTGAATTATATAACAGTTAGGCTATCCATCTCATAGTAGCCTACCAAAATTTAATTAACAGTAGAAGGGAAATCTCATTATGGTCTTCAAATCTGGGTACTGTCTTACATTTTAAAATCACTTACAGATGAAGTTTGGTCCCATCAGGCTAACATGATTGTAAGCTTTTCTTTTTCTATTGTTTTCACTCGCGATGTACTTGCATTACAACACGTTACATTACGTAGGCACACTCGTTTTACGCATTTTTGGCATTGTGTGTTAAGAGTTATAGCTTCAAAACATGCAGTAAAACAAAGCTCAGTATCATTGAAGAGAGAATCGAAATGCATCATTTTTTTATATGCATAATCACCATTCAGAATAATGAAAAAGTAAAATAATCTGCATGTGTTGTGGTAATGAGAATTTGTGGGCAAAATGTGTTTAAATAGTCATTTAAGAATGCCTAACAGACATAGGGATGATTAAACAGGCTTTATTTTATTTATGCTGAATATCATTACTTCTGAATCTTTGGATTTTGGAGTGAAATGTGACCTGCATCCATAGAGAGAGAGAGAAAGAGCGCACAAGCAGCACAGCAGCTGGTAGCCATGGCTGCACATCACGCTAGACTAGGCACCCACAGATGCTCATCCAGATTGCTGCTAGAGGCACGTCAGCAACAGACAGCGAATCGCCGAATGCTGACATTCGTTGGAGATTATTGCAAATGGAGTGATGCTCCGCAAAGCGCCGCCGCTTTCGGCTCTGTTAATACTACCATGCTGTTGTTTTGTTATTAGAGCGAGTTAGTAATTCAGACTCTCCCTCTGAGCATTTGTCTAAGAACACCCACATGCTGACCGCTCAGACCGCTTCCTGCTCACGCTCACAGCTCATTATACAAGGCCAATTAGGAATTATGCTAGGCTGCTTGAAAGAAATGAAAGTGTCAGATGAAACCCAAGATTGCGGTTCATTCCTCTTCTTCTGTTGAGATGATTAGTGAATAGTTTGTGCGCTATTTGTTAACATGGATGTGCAGGGTTTCTTATTGAGTCTCCATTCTCTATGTGACTTTCTCCTCAGGTGCATGTTGAGAAGAGAATGGACACGCTGGCCGTGTGACTGGTGTCTTCATGAGGTCATGTGATCAGTCATAAAGTGAGAACCAATCATTATGTGACACATTCCTCATTGACACAATGAAAAGCAAAATTCTTTTTTATGTCTTTTATATTTTTAATAAGTTATGTATCTTTTTCTATTTATTTTATCATCAAAGATACCAGGATAACAAGTTATAGACGTCTGATTAAAACAACTCATGAAAATAAAACACTGTTTTCTCTCTCTCGCTCTCTCTCTATATATATATCCATGTCATATAAAACACAAAAATATAAATAATATAAAAATATAAAATGAGAACTATATCAATAGTGAGAATTGGTGTTCTGAAATGAGGAGACAAAGTCCTCAAAGTTTTTTTTTTTATTTTTTTTTTTTTTAATCAAATGTAAATTCATGTCCCAGTCACATTTGCTTGGTTAAATGAACATTACTTACACTATCAGAAAAAAATGAATAAAATATATAAATAATTTTATAAAGAAATAAAATTGTAAAAATATTAATAAAATTAGCCCATTATTTACTCACCCTCCAGGCATCCTAGGTGTATATGACTACTGTCTTTCAGACAAATCCAACTGGAGTTACATTAAAAATTATCCTGGCATTTCCAAGCATTAGAAAGGCATATGCAAGTGTTTCTCTTAATCAGTCCAAAACAAGTCCAATAAAGTGCATCCATCCATAATAAAAAGTGCCTCACAGCTCCGGAGGGTGAATAAAGGCCTCCTGTAGCGAATCAATGCTTTAATCTAGCTTGTGCCGACTGCTCGTACACATAAATGGCGGCAGATTTCGATATAAACCAAGAGAACACTAGTTTTCCTTTGCTAAAGTAAGAAAACTTGGTTTTCACGAGACTCACTGGTGCATGCGCAATGCCGGCGTCCCACGTTATCCGCCCGGAAGGGCTTCCGTGTACAACTTATGGTGCAAGCTAGATTAAAGTAATTATTACGTTTTAGATATGGATAATTTCTAACAAAAACACAACGTTTTGCTACAGGAGGCCCCTGATTTATTCAACCCCAGAGCTGTGTGAGCCACTTTTTATTATTGATAGATGCACTTTATTGGACTTGTTTTGAACTGATGAAAAGAAACACTCACCCATCACCATGACATAGCTTGTAAATGACTTTTTTTTTAATGTAACTCCACTTTCATTCATCTGAAAGAAGGAAGTCATATACACCTAGGATGCTTGGAGGGCGAGTAAATAATGGGCGAATTTTCTTTTTTGGGTGAACTAACCCTTTGAAGCCAAATATGAATCTCTAAATATGAATAGTCTTTTTAAGCATTTACATTTATTCCAAAATAATAAACCTATTATTTTTAACAGTTAACTAAATTTTAAATTTCTTGGATCATCAAAGCTTGGTAAATATTGGTCACAGACTTACAGATTTACTTTAAATTTCACCAAGCTGATTACTCACTAAAAACTCTCACAGATCACGTTAGTTTTATTTTGCTGTAAGAAATTGGTTAATATCTAAGTGTGTGAGTTTACTTACTTTTTAAAATTAGTCTTCCAATTAACACCATTATATTGTTCATTCAGACTGATTTGCAAACATGGAACGCACTCAAACACAAGATGCAGGATTTATCACACGAGCCAATCACATCCAGTCATATCGCGAAGCATTGCCTCTCACATGACTTTCCTCCATTCATTCTCAATTACCCCCCACAAAACTCACCACATGCGTTAGGGGGTTTGTTACAACTCAATACTTTTTGTAAACTGTATCTGATGATTGAGCTCTGCTTATTTCTATATTGGTTGTAAATCCATCAGCAGGTTTTGAGGTGTTACGGTGAATCATAAACATTTTGTCTGGAGCAAATAAATCAAAGAGACACAACTTGAGCCAAAGCAGATTGACATAGTGCTTTATTTAAGCAGTCTGTAAGAAGGAAAATAATGTGCATCCCTATCATATACATTTACGTGTAAAAATACTAGGATGTACAGTGTACAAAAACAGTTTCTTGCAGATAAGCTTTCCGCATCCGCGTGGGCCCTATACTGTATTCAAGGAAATAAACTTTTTTTTTTTTTTTTTTTGTTTTGTTTTTTATATATATGATGGATGGTAATACAGTTTTTTATTTTTATTTTTTTTCTGTTAATCCCTTCCATGTAAAATTCTTAACCACATGACTAGTTCTTAACATGGATCTAATGACAGAGCTAGCAAGGTCAAGAAATGTCACAAACTCTAAAGCTACATGGACATAAAATGTTTTTGTTTTTTTTTTCTTTTTTTAAGATTTGTCTTTTTTTGTTTTTAAATAAATACTTTACAATTCATGCTCATTCATAATACACTACCAGGAGCGCGATATAGAGAAAGTCTGTTGTAGACAGTACAAACAGTAGCAGCAGTGTGCACACGGATGTGCGCTTAGGAGGGATGGAGCCCGTGCCGCCCATGTCACCATGGGTCCCTTCCTCACACTAGTTCAGTATTCAGGGAATCTTTAGGTTGGGCTTTCGTGTGTCTTTACTGTCCTCTGAAACTCTTGAAGTGGTGACAACGGTACAGCTCGACTTTTCTACAACACTAGAGCATTAGGGAATCTTGGGAAATATTAGTCTGTCTGTGTCACCAGGCAAAGCTTGTGTCTCCTGGCAGCATTTCGGGTCTATCCGCATCCGCACCGTTACATATAACAGAGCACAATCACTCAGGAAAAGTAAAGTAGCATGAGGTCCATGAGGGGCGAATCTGTGCTTTCAAGTATTTTCTTCTTTCTTTTATCTTGTTTTATTTTCCTTTCTTTTTTTTTTTCAAAGCAGGGACCCTTTTTTTTTTTTTTTTTTTTTATATGCTGAGCTATATAAAAAGAGCAATGGGTATGAAAGTGCTACTACAGGCAGATACAAAGCCAAGTGTTAAAATATGGAGTTACAAAAGTGTATGATTGATTTGGCCAAAGCCAAAGGCCCTTCTTCTGTTTAAATAAAGTACGTATTATAACATGCAAGGTACCGCCCCGATAAACATCACCGTTCCCTGCCTCTCCATGTCTTGAGGAAAACCCTTTGGTCCCTCACAAGTGCATATTAAAGTTAATGGATGAACAGCGTCACAGTATGATTGAATAATCCTACAATCCGTACAATCACAAATCACTTTCTGAAGTGAAAAAGCAATAACAAACAAGCAAAAAAAAAATACAAAATGAGTGCTTCCATCTCCCTATTCAATATAAATTGAAATTGTAAATGTTACCTAACCAGAAAATGTAAAACAAGACACAAACAGTTGAAAAATATTCAAGTTATTCACTGATAAATAAGAAAACAAAAAGAATTGAACACCAAAAAAAAACAAAAAAAAACTAAACAGTCAGCAGTGTAAGCTCATTGCATTAAATCAGGTAGTTCTTTAACTTTTTGTCTCTTCAAAACAATAAATAAGAAATGGGAATGGGAAAAAGACAAGGAATGATCTAAAAGGAAAACATGTAAGTTGGAAGACAGAATGACACAAACAGCGAATCTTCCCACAGTACCACCGCTGTGCTGTCAGACAACATTATTGGGTTGGACATCACAGTTTGAACGAAAGAGCATCCTCAAGCTCGGCTGAAATCAAAACTGGCAATAGAGCAACAGTACCATGCTACAGCATCTCACATTACACCATTGGACAATTCACAATGCTCACAATCGACGCAGGCATTTTGGCGGAAAGCTCAGTTTGGCGTGAGGGATGTGGACAGAAACTTTCTGAATCCAGAACCAGCCGTCATCAAATCCACGTCAGTCCTTAACAAACATGCAAAAACCCCAGTTCAGACGCCTCACTCTAACAGACCTTTTCTACGTCACGTTTCATATACACACTCGCTTCTTCCTCTTATATCACTTCCCTCTTCACCTTAACCTCAAACCTCGGGGCTGCACTCGGCCAAATTTCCTCAAAAAGTGCCAAATATAAATGAAAAATTTTGCCGTTCCTGCACAAAATTAAAACTGACACACTGAACGCAACAGCAACATGCACGAGAGCCATCTTTATACTCGGAAAACATACACCGCACACAGACAGACAGCAGGTTTTATTGCCAAACACTGTCAGGAAATGTACTGCATATATTAAATTATTACTCAATAATCCAGAGATTTCCCTTTGATCCCAATTTAAAAACACCGTCTTAACTTAACTTAACTTACTCGTCACTTTTTTGCTCATAACTCATATAGACATCCTAGTATTTCAATGTTTATCAAAGGTTTTTATGCTAATTTCTGATTGGCATACAAGTCTGTGATGGATGCATGATATTAGATGTCGCAAAACAAAGTAGGGCTGGGTTTTGATATAGATTTCACGATTTGATTCAATTCAATATCAATTATTTTGTGTAAGTGATCCTGGACCACAAAACCTGTCTTAAGCAGAACAGGTGTATTTATAGCAAATACCAAAAATACACTGTATGGATCAAAATTATTGATTTTTCTTTTATGCCAAAAATCATTAGGATATAGTTAAAGATGTTCCATTAAGATATTTTGAACATTTCCTACTGTAAATATCTCAAAACTTAATTTTTGATTAGTAATATGCATTGCAAAGAACTTCATTTGGACAACTTTAAAGGCGATTCTCAATATTTAGATTTTTTTGCACCCTCAGATTACAAATTTTTTAAAATAGTTGAATCTCAGCCAAATATTGTCCTGTTCTATGAATGGAAAGCCTATTTATTCAGCTTCCAGATGATGTATAAATCTCAGTTTAAAAAAATTGACCCTTATGACAGTCCAGGGTCACATATATCAATACAGTACATGCCAAATTTTCTCAAAGAAAGAAAGAAATCTCAAATGCTGTAAAATATACATGAGAGTGAGTTGGTACTACATTACTATAATATTGAAGGGTAAAATGAACTGATTAGTATGCAAATGCTTAAATTACACTCACTGAAGTTTGTGTAAGTTACAATTACATAGTTATATTTATACTCTAATCGTTTTTTTTTTTTAAATATAAACAATGAAATTGTAGCAGTCATAAAAACTTGACGGATTTATCCAAACAAACATTGAGGAACAGTAACAAAAAAAAAAAAAAAACTAACGAATGTTACATGCTGCATATATTCAGCAAAGTGCTTCTCTTTAAAGTTAATTTTCCCAGCTAACGAGTTTGGTCACTGAGTATGTTTACTCTGAGGTAAATAAGACGTTACGTGACAAATTGTTTACAAGCTGTTATATTGACGTCTTTCCACGGTTGAAACACGGATTGAGCGATTACATAAAACAGGATACGGATTTCGGTAAGTTGTACTCTATCTTTTAACATACCTTTGGACGTTTATTCATCTTCACTTCGTGCTGAAACTGGTTAAAGCGGATGAGACGACATTAAACAGCGTCACAACGGCATTTATTGTTTGAATACTGTAATAAAATGCACAGAACTGAAATCTTAGACTTTGTTTCATATGAAATGTGACACAATGCTTATTCAGAATTATTGAAAAGTCTAGACTATTCGATATTTGGGATTTAAGAATCAATATCGTTTAGAATAGATTTAGAATTCAGAATCGATTAAAATCGAGAAATCGTTTTTTTTTACCCAGCCCTACATATTCAAATGTGTTTAAAAATAGCATTTGACTACTCAACATCTGCATTTTAGCAAACTGATTCCTTCATGTTCACAGTCCTACCTTGAAACAAGATGAGAATGTGCTGCGCCATGTTTAAATGCTCATTAAAAGGTAAAGCAAAGCACAATGTGGTGTGTATCCTGCTCTGTTTCAGACTTTACAGTTATCCACCTGAATGAATCAGTGTGGTCTTTTACAGCCCTTTCATTGGTTGAAAGACAAGCAACACACTTCAACTTCACTCAGACTGCACACAATGTTGAGGAATATAGTCAGACTCCGTCAGGGACAAAAAAAAAAAAGAACAACACTACACTGGCATGAAAAGAAGACAGTTCAGGGAAAATAAAATTAACAAATGAAGGCCTTTGCAGTGACCCATCTACATTCGTAAGCCTTCTTAGGTGCATTTATTAAAAAGGAGACTCAGAAAGCACTCGTAATGAACGCAAGGATAAACAAACGAAAAGAAAAATAAATTAAATTCGCTTAAATACATTTTCTTATCACATTTTTCGTATAAAACAAAAAATAAGTGCTTCCTGTCATTCTTTCCATTAATGCTGGCTTTTGTTGTTGTTGTTACACTATGATCGCACTATTGAGCGTTGAGTGGAAAGGCTTTCTCACAACTGTTCAAAAACAGTTCGGGCTTTGTGGGAATTTAGTCTGATCATCAACTGTACGTCACAGATGTGCATAAAACGCATCAGTCAAACCATTTTTTTCCACTGGGACAATGCTTTTAGGAAGTGATATGTAAGAAAGAAAGCCTTCGGTGAATAGCATTTCTAACGGGTAGTTTTAGTGAGGGTTTAGCGCTGCATAGCTCAGGTTCACAGGGCTTTGTACGGAGGAATACTGAGTTACAATGAGGGGTAAAGCTAGTCCTGAACACAGATGTACTCTGTGAAGCCTGAGTAAACCGTTTATGGCAGTTTTGACTTTATATAACAGAAGGTGAACCTTAAAAACAGTAAGAACAGAAGCAGCTGAGACTGGAGAAGTTTTGAGTAGTTACACTGAGTGTACCCAGAATCGCAAAACCCATGTGAATCACTAGCCATGCAGTATTATGTATGTATCTGAACTGAATGGATGTGTCAAACAACTTTGATACTAGTTCCCACCGAATAAGGAATGTGAAGCGACATCTCAAATCAAAGAGAGAAACACAAAGACAAACAGCAAAAGTTCTCCCATCATGACCCAACCTTTGGGCTGGAGCTGTGAGGACGTTTGAGCGGGCTGGACCTCGGTCCGACCCGGCGTGCAAATTCCCATCACCCTAAATCAGAAGTTTCCCTTGGTCTACCTAAACAAATGAAAGAACCAAGACGGACGATGGAGGGTCAAAAGGGCCGGGGCTGTTAGAAGCTGAAGACCTAATTTGTTCCAGTGGTAACCTTGATGAAGATGAGGCAGTGTCGGCTGCGTGGCGCTCACTCCCTCCCGCTGGCCGAGTAGGAGAACTGGGGGAAGTGCGGCCGCCGCTCGTTGTCCATGCAGTCCATCCCATCTTCATCAACTGCGGAGAAGGGCACAGAAGCATGTTCAGCCAGGCTCATGCAAACGAAATGTTTTCTCCAGTTAACTGTGAAGAAAACTTTATCTGAGCTGCTTCCCATCAGGTCACAAAAAAGCCTGCAATATGCCAAAAAACTGGCACCCACACACTTACAGGAAACAAGCTGTTGAATACGGAGTCTGTGGAAGACTTAACAGTTTGCAGGCGAAAACAAGGTTGTTACTTTTATTGAAAGGGTTATGAAGACAAAATTTAATTGGTCCCACACATCCTAAATGTCGACAAGACCTTCTATACGCTTTGGCGTTGATTTTGAAAATATTACTGCCTTGTTTCACCTCACACTCCCCAAACCTGTTTAATTTAGCATTCAGGCGTTTTACATTAGCATATCGTTTAATAAATGTTTATACAGTCAAGGTCGCTGATGGAAAAGTGGTTTACCTCTATGATAATGACTTCAAGTCTAAATCTAATAATCTAAAAAATCTGCTCTTCTGACCAAAAGAGATTTCTGAAAACGACAGGACTCAGAAAGGCTTAAAAGGATATATTTTTTAAAAGATTTAAGCCTTTGGTCCACAGTCACATAGTGTGCAAATCTATGAAGGGACTGGAAAAAAATCACAGTTAAAAGTACATGTAATAAATGTGTAAAAATGTATTTATTATTTATGTTGGGTGTATATGACTTTGAAAAAAAAAAAAAACAAGAGTTCATGTATAATTAGATAAAAGGTCAAATATATGACCCTAGACCACAAAACCAGTCATAAGGGTAACTTTTTTGAAACTGGAATTTAAATATTTATCATTTGAAAGCTTTCCACTGATGTATGGTTTGTCAGGATATGACAATATTTGGCTGAGATACAACTATTTGAAAATCTGGAATCTGAGGGTGCAAAAAAATCTAAATACGGAGAAAATCACCTTTAAAGTTGTCCAGATGAAGTTCTTAGCAATGCATATTACTAATTAAAAATTAAGTTTTGATACATTTACGGTGGGAAATTTATCTTCATGGAACGTGATCTTTACCTAATGTCCTAATGATTTTTGGCATAAAAGAAAAATCAATAATTTTGACCCATACGATGTATTTTTGGCTATTGCTACAAATATACCCCTGCTACTTCCGTCTGATTTTGTGGTCCAGGATCACATATATTCTACTGTTAACATGTCTGGGGTCGGAAAAGTTATTTATGTTTTTTTAAAAGTCTCTTAAGCTCTTACGGCTGCAGTTATTTGATTACAAATACAGTAAAACTACTAATTATGTTAAATATTATTACAGATTCAAATAACTGTTTTCTATTTTAATACATGTTAAAATCTAATTTATTCGTGTGATCAAAGCTGAATTTTGAGCATCATTACTCCCGTCTTCAGTGTCACATGATTCTTCAGAAATCATTTAATATGCTGATTTTCTGCTCAAGAAACATTTATTATCTGTGTTGAAAACTGTTGTGCTGCTTAGTATTTTTCTGAAACTGATACATTTGTGATATATATAGCACTATAAAATATTGCAGATTGCAGAAACCTTAGACTTTATAAAATGTCATTGATAAAAATAATTTCTGTTATGAAAATGCTTTCAACTACTTGTATAAGACTGTAGTAAATATTTTAACATCTTTAAATATATATTAGTCTACAGATTCTGGGTCTATATATGTGAGATGAAAATCAGATGACATTTCAAGAACAATTCATGAATATAACCAGTCAAAAACCTTTACAAACCTTAAAAATTATGTGTGAACAAAAAGCAACACTTATAATTTTCAGGTGATCGAGATTTGTGCCAAAAAATGATCTAGTACACAGCATACGCCTCATGACTGAGAAGATAATTAAGTCAGCACAACATCATGCATGTTTTCTTCAATACACTTTTGTGTCATTACTGAATTGTCAATGTATGCAGAGATAAACAACAAAAAACAGACAAACTCACATTTTTCAGGTGGGGTTATTGTAATCGTCTGAGCTGTGAACTCTTCATCGAAATATCTGGTATCTGTCTCTGACGACACCTGAGGCTTGAAGGGAGGTATCAGCTGAGGAAGGAAGAGAGGGGGATGAAAAAAAAAAAAAACACAGAGCACCTGTTTGTGCAGATCTGACACTGCATATAGTATGGTGAGCTGGAGGGCTCAATCTAACGCCTCTATACCGCACCTCCTCTGCCAACCATTGTGCTATTTACGAAGGCTGTTCAAGTGACAGTGACCTATTAGTGCACCGAGTCTCACACAACCTCTGTCTTAACATGCACCGTTCAAACTATTTTGGTTGTGCACACTTTTTTATTAAAGGTTTATTCTGTTTTTTTCCTTAGTAAAAGTAAAAAGTTTTACACAAAGAAGTTAATGGTACATAAAAGAGTCTAAAATGATAAAAAAAAAAATCTTTAAAGACCACTGATTATCTGTTATTAAGCCTTTGTGAATTATGTGAAGTGGTGAAGGCAGTACAGCATAAATTCTGAATTACCTTTTTATCATAGACATCCTGCCAGTCAATTCCAGCAAAGAAACTATGTCGCATAATTTCCTTAGCATCATCTGGACCTCCACCAAGTCTGACAGGAAAGCATAAGAAAGCGACATGTATTTAGTCAGAACACCAGTTAGTTCATGTCTAAATATGTGCTATAACAGAAGCAAAATAAAAATTGAAATGTATTTAGAACCTCTTATTGGGATCTTTGATGAGCAGGCCTGACAGCAGGGACTTGGCATCAGCAGAGAGGGTCCTGGGGAACTTGATGTCCTCCATTAGGATGAGCTCAAAGAGCTTCTCATGGTCCTGATTGTAGAAAGGCAGTCGGCCACACATCATCTCATACATGACCACACCGAGACCCCACCAGTCCACCGCACGCCCGTAATCATTGTCCTCCAACACCTAAGAACAAACACACACATAAACAAACAGTCCTACATGACAGCATTTATGATCAACTCAAGGAATATCAAAACGGGTACAAGCACAAACACAGGTGAGCCCCAAAATGTATCAGGACACTTTGTACAGAAAAAAATCTCATTACTGAATATTAAATATAAACTACCTGCTTAACATGGAATCATGCATAAACCTCTCAGAAATAGAAACTGAAGATCTCAGTACTAGTGTTAATTCAGTTGGACAAATCCCACAGGAAGCTGAATTGGAATTTCGATGACAGAAAGAGGAATTTAATGACTTGCAATTTTACTACATTTATCACCGGTAATAAACCCATTTGTGACCTTGGACCACAAAACCAGTCATAAGGGTCAATTTGTTGAAATTGAGCTTTATACATCATCTGAAAGCTGAAACAAGCTTTCCACTGATGTATGGTTTGTTAGGATAGCACAATATTTGGCCGAGATATGACTATTTGAATATATGGAATCCGAGGGTGCAAAAAAATCAAAATATTGAGAAAATCACCTTTAAAGTTGTCCAAATGAAGCTCTTACTAATGCATATTACTAATCAAAAAGTTTTGATATATTTACAGTAGGAATTTTACAAAATGTCTTCATGAAACATGATCTTAACTTAATTTTCTAATGACTTTTCGCATAAAAGAAAAATCAATAATTTTGATCCATACAATGTATTTTTGGCTATTTCTACAAATATACCCCAGAGTAGCACAAATACATTTTTTGCATTTCCATTTGCGTAAATAGCAAAAGAAAAACTCCACAATAGTGTTTTCACGACTTTCAAAAAAAATTGAGAGACTACTAACAGCAGAAGAGTGAACAATGTCAAATTTACCATCCCTCCGATAGACGCTGCATTAGAAACACCATCGCATTAGAGTTACACATTATAGTGTTATAAATGCACATACAATTTTTTAAAAATCAAAATGTAAAAAACTTTTGCGGATTTACGATGTTGAGGCTGAAATGCGTCATCACAGTCTTGTGAAAAGGGTCCGTTCTTAATTCAGTTCTGAACGATGCACAAGAAGAGCTTGGTACTCTAAGTGTATTTCATAATAAGTAACTCATGTGTAACTTAACACTGAATCAATTTCATCTCCATAAGAGTCATCACAGCTAAGAGTTTCTAAATGAACATCATTTCTAATATAAGAATATCAGTAGCTATTAATGGCAGCACTTCACACACTTTTATTGTAGTGCTTCTCATCACCAAACCCACGTCAGCGCGAGCCAGCTCCGTCTCTGTGGCCCATCAATCCCAGACTGATAAAAGCATCTAAACATTCATTCTGCACTGGCGTATCAGGTCAAAGATCCAGCACAGGATACAGTTGGAACCTGGAAGCACAGTCCTAAAAGCCTGATATCGTTGGATCAAAGCTATACTTTTGGGCAAGCGTCCCGGGCCCCAATTACCGAGGATGCTCATACACACCTTACCGGTAGCTCTTAAAGTCTAGGTGGCGGAAACAAGGTGGCTGGAGTTGTGGAGGAGCTCTTCGGAGCGGAGAGTCGTGATTAATACGTCTGACTAATGACAAGGCTGGCTGGCACAGAGCCAGTTAAGCATATGCTCAGAGTGGTGTTATAATGATGTCTCCTCTCTGATCTTTAAAAACAGGCAGACCTGCATGAGTCAACAGCAGCATTCATTACTCCGTCTGATTAGGGAGCACAATGTGAACGTCCATGTGTGAACGCAGTGCTAACGACCTCCATACAGTGAGACCGGTGTATATGACTACTCCATTTATAAATGTCAGAGCAGATCTTCTGAATGGTACATTGTGTGCTTTGAACTACACTAACGTTTGGGATCTGTAAGATTTTTTTTTTTTTTAAGAAATTTATATTTTTACTTAGCAAGGACAGTTTTTAACTCAGTAAGGACATTTACAATGTTACAAAAGATATCTATTTTAATCAAATGCTGTTTTTTAACTTTCCGTTTATCAAAGAATACTGAAAAAATTATCATAGTTTCAACAAAAATGATGTAGCATCAACACTAATAATAATAAAAGTGCCAAATCAGCATACACTACCAGTCAAAAGTTTTTAAACGGTACGATTTTTAATGTTTTATAAACAAGTCTCTTCTGCCTATCAAGCTTGCATTTATTTGATCCGAAGTACAGCAAAAACTGTAAAATTTCGTTGTATTTTTACTATTTAAAATAACTTTACTAATTAAACATATTTTAAAATGTAATTTATTCCTGTGATTTCAAAGCTGAATTTTTAGCATCATTACTCCAGACACATGATCCTTCAGAAATTATTCAAATATTCCGATTTGCTGCTCAAAAAAACATTTATTATTATTATTATGTTGAAAACAGCTAAGCAGAATTTTATTCAGGTTTCTTTGATGAACAGAAAGTTCAGAAGAACAGTATTGATCTGAAATAGAATTTTTTTTTGTAACACTGCAAATGTCTTTATCATTACTTTTGATGAAAAAAAAAAATAATTATATATACTGACTCCAGGCTTTTGAATGGAATAGTGTATAGTGTTACAAAAGCTTTTTATTTCAGATAAATGCTGCTCTTTGGATCTTTCTATTTATCAAAGAATCCTGAAAAAATATACTTAACTCTTTTAAATATTGATAATAATAAAAATCTTTCTTGAACAACAAATCACAGGAATAAAGTACATTTTAAAATATATTCAAATAAAAAGCAGTTATTTTAAACAGTAAAAATGTTTCACAATATTACTGCTTTTGCTGTATTTTGGATCAAATAAATGCAGGCTTGGTGATAAGAAGAGACTTTAAAAAACAATAAAAATCTTACGGTTCAGAAACTTTTGACTGGTAGTGACACTGAAGACTAGAGTAGTGGCTTCTGAAAATTCAGCTTTGCATCGCAGCAATAAATTACATTTTAAAATATATTAAAATAGAAAACAGTTCTTTTAAATTGTAATACTACTGCACATTATTAGCTTTTATTGTGTTTTTATCAAATAAATGCCTTCATGAGCATTAGAGATTTATTAACATTATCTTACCAAGCTCAAACTTTTAAATGATCGAATGTTATTTGACAGAATAAATAACTGTCATATCAAACACGCTAAATGGTGTTGATTTGAACTATATTACTTATTATTTATTGCTATTAAAAGTAATAATTAATTAATCTTGTAAGAACCAAGTTTTGTTTACAGCAAAGGAAAACCACCCTCCTCTTCATGTATATCGAAATTCTGCAACATTTCTCTTTACAAATCCTCGTTTTGTACTTCTAATACGTGACCGGTGTTTTGTTTTATGTCTCTCCACTGCGTTTCCGCGTTCGTCACTTCTATACATCATCGGCTAAAATGCCACTTTCTCGTGAACACACGTACAACAGTTAGCGGAAGCTAGAGATTACAGTTTATAAAGTTTTAAATATGGATATTTTTCTACATAAGGAGGCCTTTATTAACCCTCCAGAGCCATTTTGAGCACGTTCCATGATGGATGGAAGCACTTTATTGGACTTCAAAATCTAAACACCCATTCACTGCCATTATAAAGCTTGGAAGAGCCAGGGTATTTTTTTATATAACTCAGATTGTTGTTTCTTTGTCTTACAACGAAACTGAATGTATCCTTTCTCATTTCCATGAGCGTTCCAGTGATTTGACCACAGCTAAGGATGCTTTAATAAGTGTGAGTTCAAATTACACAACCAGAATGTGTGTGTTTATGCACGTCTAAGTCCAGGACTGGACAGGACTGTGTGTTCTGGAAGCAAAAAGGAGCGTAAGCTAGGACGAGGACACCGTTCGTGTGTGTGCGCGGCACGTATGGGCGGATTGTGCTGTTTGTCCTGGGAGTGTACGTGAGCAGCTCGGCTGCAGGCGGGGATGCGATTAATGCACACAGAGCCAGTTGGGGTCTCCCTGTTCCAGAGCCACAGGCGAGGAGGAGCGGCCGCAGGGGAGGAACAGGCCCCTGCTCGGACAGCCATGTGGCAGGGCTGCTGCTCCCAGGACTGGGCCCTTGGCAAGGCTGGCCGGGGAGGGATGGGACAGAGAGCCTGTGGCTCCACCAGCCCAGTTCCCCAGCAGGGCAGTGGAACAGACAGCCTCCATGAGCTTATCCCACTTTGGCCGGGCTACACGAGGACGCTTGCGCACATGCACACAGATAGGGGTGTGCAAAGTGCATACAAATATATGCACATGTACTGTAAACACGCACGGATCACTGCTAAGCACCTGTACACATCCTTCCAGAAGACGAACGCGAGCCACACCCGCATGCCGACAAACGCACATCCTGTAGGCTCATTTACAAAAAGCTAATGTGCTCTGAATCACACCTGGAAACCAGCGATAATGTGTTTTATTGGTTGCAAACACACTGTAGAGACGCTGCAATTACTAAATCCTAAAGATGTGACAGATGAGAACTCAATGACAGATGACATCCAGCTTGTGAAAGCGAACTGTTATTAGAGAAGTATTTCTGTAAATGTATCTTCATTCATTCTCATTAGCACTTAAAACATTTGGTGAGGGCCAAATTTAAGCGAAACTATTCCAATTTCACTTCTGTAACCCTAAAAGAAAATATTTTTTTTCCCTCGAAATATCTTTCACACTCTCTCTCTTTCTTCTTTCTCTCTCTCTCTCTCTAATCCCCCTCTACTTTGCATCTCCAGAACTTGGCTCAGGCTGTGCTCTGTTATTTTTACACCAGTACGGCAGTATAGATTTCCAGGTTTCCCAGCCACCTTCTTCCAACCTTCCCCATCTGCCACCATCTGCCTCTGTTTAGCATGTACTTTTTTGTGCAATCACATACTCTTGTGAAAAATAACCAACACTCAAATCATCTCCTGGCACAGCGGCCAGGCTGAGCAAAACAAAATGTTGCGCCAAATTGTCTTCCGTACTTTTTCGAGTGGAATCTATATCCCCCCCCCCCTTCACTCCCGCTGCCGCCCCCTGCCCGCTCCCCCCTCCTGTCTATAAATATGGATTTAGCCACTGCAATCTGGGCACCATATACACCTCTGGTTGGACAGAAGGTTGAACAGCAAACTACTGTTCAAAGAAAATAAAAGTGATAATTATTTTTGCTGTATAGAAGACATGATCTGTGCTCTGGTTTAGCAGGCTGCATTTATATTACTGATATAAATATCTAACACGTACAACACTTTTTATGAAGCCTATACATACAGTGGATCACTATATTACTATAGTATTTATTATTTATTATATACACTGCTGTTTAAATGTTTAGGGTCAGAAGGAGGAAAGAAATGAATATATTTATTCAGCAAGACTGCATTAAATTGATCAAAACTGATAATAATCCTGTTCATTTGAAAATTATGTTCATCAAAGAATCCTGAAAAAAACAACTGTTTTTCCTTGAACACCAAATAATAGAATATTATGATTTCTGAAGGATCATGCGACGCTAAAGACTGAAGTAATAAAATAACAGAAATAAATGACATTTTGTATTGTATCAAAATACAAAACAGTTATTTAAAATTGTAATAATATTTCAAAACATTACTGTTTTTTCTGTATTTTTTGATCAAATAAGTGCCTAGATGAGCATAACAGATGCATTTATGTGTATTCACAATATTTTATTTACAGTATTTTGATCATTTATTTAGTTTAGTTTATATATAGTTTATATTTTATAATCAGTTCAATCTTTTAAATAATCGTAACCAGTCTTATATGACAAGTATTACAATGTAATCACTGTTTAATACAATTATTTTTTAAAAAATACAACTGATTGTACTACATAAGCCATTCTGAATGCATCAGAAATATCTTAATATTGTATTTTATAGAGGCTTCACAGAATTCAGAAGCTTCTAGAGCTTAAACAGTTCACTGTACTGTAGGGAGCTCCTTATCATTACTGTATCTTTTAACCAAACAAGCAACTTAATTCAATATCACTGTAGTTTAAAAGATTTATTATTATTGCTATGAGAGCAGTGTTTGTTTTTTGCTCTAAATCACATAGAAAGCAAGAGGTTGAACTTTTATTTGAAATATTTCTATAAACTGCATGCAAGACACTCCATGTCATGACAGCTAAAACTATTTTATTTGTAATATTTAATAATTCAAGCCACTTATGATATCATGATATGATCGGAAATCATACATTTGTCATTTAAAAATCTTATGGGATGTTCATGGTCTCCTGCATATGCTCCATTGATTACCTCTGACAGTTTTTGGAATAGTTGCGGGTTCTGTTATTGATCAGGGGTTTCTTTACCTCTGGTGCCAGATACTCTGGCGTCCCACAGAAGGTCTTCATGGTAGCAGCATCAGTGATTCCTTCCTTGCAGAGGCCAAAGTCTGTAATTTTGATGTGACCATCTTTATCAAGCATTAAGTTCTCCAGCTGTGCAGAAAAGAAAAGAGCGTGGATTTGTTAACCTTTCGAAACAACAAACATGAAACTTAGAAGCTCTTTTAGAACCTGCTTCAAATGAGCCCAATGGTTTGATTTCATTTAGAGAAATAAATATGCGACTCACGTAAAGTGACATTAAAGGATTAGTTTACTTACAGAACAGATTTCCTGGTAATTTACTCACCCCATGTTATCCAAGATGTTCGTGTCTTTCAATGGGGATCAACAGGTTGAAGGTCCAAATTGCAGTTTCAATGCAGCATCAAAGGGCTCTACACGACTGAAACTGCAATTTGGACCTCAACCTGTTGATCTCCATTGTAGTCCACTATACAGAGAAAAATTCTGGATTTTTTTTCCTCAAGAACCTTATTTTCTTTTCGACTAAAGAAAAGACAAGACATGAACATCTTGGATGACATGGGTGTGAGTATTCAGAAGTAAACCAATCCTTTAAAGCATCTTCATAATACAACAAAAACAATGTTTACATGTATCGAATTCATGGTTAATAACTTGTACTTGTACTAGCATTCTTAACACATTTCTGTTAGCTAGTCATCTCTAAAAGAAGTGTTTTAAAAAAGTAGACAAGTACATGGCTAATATAATTATTCTTTGGAAGTGGAAAGAAACTTCAAGCCACATTAATTTAACCTTTTAATTTTAATGGCTAAGCTGTTTGTCCAAGTTTCTTGGCACTTCCACAACTGGCTTGGTCCAAGGCTGCGAGCAAAACACTGTGTCATCATCCACAGCCGCCAGAGTTTGATGTTTCCAAAAAGCGAAGAAAAAAGCCCCAAACTCTAGAGCTTTTAATTACATCTCGCGCGTCCCATGACATAGAGTCGGATAAAGGCATCGCGACAGAACAAAACCTTCTCTCTAAATATATGAATTCTTTCCCCTTTTTCTGTTTACCTTGAGATCCCGGTACACAATCTTGGCAGAGTGCAGGTAGTCGAGGGCGGAAACGATCTCGGCGCCGTAGAAGCGCGTGCGGTCCTCGGAGAACACCCGTTCTCTCGACAAATGGAAAAACAGCTGCAGGGTAAACAGCAGGGACAGGATTGCAATAATTACTGATTTATTGGAGGAAATTAACACAACACAAACTGCCTCACATCGCCATATTGAGATGATAGATGGCGAGGCCCTCGGAGGACGCCCAGCGAACCCAGACAGCAGCTGGCACATCATCCCCGGCTTTCCAGAGACAGGCCGGCGCGGCCTGTTAAATCAGCATTTTAATCAATACACCAATCTTGTTAAAGGCAGCACTGCGTGCTCATGGGCTAACGCTCCATTAAAGTGGCAGGAGCGCCCCGTCCCCCGCAATCATCTCCGCCGTATCTTTTATGGAGCGCCCCGCGCTTCCTCTCCCCTCTCCCGAGTCGGATGTCAAGGGTTTCTGTCAACTGTCTGGCCCTCGGCTCCACTTGAACCCGGCTTATAGAAATTACCCAGAAGCCCGATGAGGAGAGTCTGTCTATTAATTGCTGTGGGATGTTTGAATATGGCTGTCCGGGGAGAGCTAACGGCTCCGCTGATCAGCCGGAGGAGGGGGCGAGCGGGTGGCGTGCCGCGGACCGGGGTGGCCGAGGACAGGTGTGCCTTCATCAGAGCACTGGCAGCTGTGAATGTGGCGAGGCTGAAAGGGGAGAGACTGATGGGCTCTGCGCAGCGTGTGGAGGTTAGGGGCTCTGGCTGGACCAGGCAGGGGGAGCAGGTGACATTGCAGGCTGAGGGAATGAGAGCGAGATTGCCGCCTCTCTGATTAAACAGCACCGTTGGTGGTGGAATTTCATTTATCAAAACTTGAGCCCCTCAAGATGGAATCCTGCGCTCTGCCATATCAACAGAGTGACGCTGTCAAACTTCCACCAACTACATCCTGAGCAACTGCGAGCATTCAACTAAACTTACAACGCTACTACAATCATTCTGACTATTTAAATCAGCTTGACTGACATTTTTCAAACAATTTTCTACATGCAATTGGTTGTTTAGTATCAAGTCTCATAAATGACACCAACAAATTGTGTTCACAGGTAAAAACTTTATCCCCTGTTTGCCTAATTCCTCAACTTTCTATGTAACAGCCATTCATTTTCAAGTGAATTTTAACTTACACCTAGTCCAAAACAAATACAAAACAAATCCTACTACTACTGCTAATACCTATTGACCTTTTTATTATTAAAAAATAAATTTCATTGTTGCTCTTTTGTTGTTTTTATTGCTTCTATTGTGCTCATTTGTAAGTCGCTTTGTATGTACGTATGTATGTATGTAAAATGCTAATAATGCTAATAATAAAATAATACATTTTAACCATGTAGACAACAAAATAACATTGTATAAAATGAAATTAAAAAAATATATATACAGTGGGTACGGAAAGTATTCAGACCCCCTTAAATTTTTCACTCTTTGTTATATTGCAGCCATTTGCTAAAATCAATTATGTTCATTTTTTTTCCTCATTAATGTACACACAGCACCCCATATTGACAGAAAAACACAGAATTGTTGACATTTTTGCAGATTTATTAAAAAAGAAAAACTGAAATATCACATGGTCCTAAGTATTCAGACGCTTTGCTCAGTATTTAGTAGAAGCACCCTTTTGATCTAATACAGCCATGAGTCTTTTTGGGAAAGATGCAACAAGTTTTTCACACCTGGATTTGGGGATCCTCTGCCATTCCTCCTTGCAGATCCTCTCCAGTTCTGTCAGGTTGGATGGTAAACGTTGGTGGACAGCCATTTTTAGGTCTCTCCAGAGATGCTCAATTGGGTTTAAGTCAGGGCTCTGGCTGGACCATTCAAGAACAGTCACGGAGTTGTTGTGAAGCCACTCCTTCGTTATTTTAGCTGTGTGCTTAGGGTCATTGTCTTGTTGGAAGCTAAACCTTTGGCCCAGTCTGAGGTCCTGAGCAGTCTGGAGAAGGTTTTCGTCCAGGATATCCCTGTACTTGGCCGTGTTCATCTTTCCCTCGATTGCAACCAGTCGTCCTGTCCCTGCAGCTGAAAAACACCCCCACAGCATGATGCTGCCACCACCATGCTTCACTGTTGGGACTGTATTGGACAGGTGATGAGCAGTGCCTGGTTTTCTCCACACATACCGCTTAGAATTAAGGCCAAAAAGTTCTATCTTGGTCTCATCAGACCAGAGAATCTTATTTCTCACCATCTTGGAGTCCTTCAGGTGTTTTTTCATGTGTCTTGCACTGAGGAGAGGCTTCCGTCGGGCCACTCTGCCATAAAGCCCCGACTGGTGGAGGGCTGCAGTGATGGTTGACTTTCTACAACTTTCTCCCATCTCCCGACTGCATCTCTGGAGCTCAGCCACAGTGATCTTTGGGTTCTTCTTTACCTCTCTCACCAAGGCTCTTCTCCCCCGATAGCTCAGTTTGGCCGGACGGCCAGCTCTAGGAAGGGTTCTGGTCGTCCCAAACGTCTTCCATTTAAGGATTATGGAGGCCACTGTGCTCTTAGGAACCTTAAGTGCAGCAGAAATGTTTTTGTAACCTTGGCCAGATCTGTGCCTTGTCACAATTCTGTCTCTGAGCTCTTCAGGCAGTTCCTTTGACCTCATGATTCTCATTTGCTCTGACATGCACTGTGAGCTGTAAAGTCTTATATAGACAGGTGTGTGGCTTTCCTAATCAAGTCCAGTCAGTATAATCAAACACAGCTGGACTCAAATGAAGGTGTAGAACCATCTCAAGGATGATCAGAAGAAATGGACAGCATCTGAGTTCAGTATATGAGTGTCACAGCAAAGGGTCTGAATACTTGTGACCATGGACCATGTGATATTTCAGTTTTTCTTTTTTAATAAATCTGCAAAAATGTCAACAATTCTGTGTTTTTCTGTCAATATGGGGTGCTGTGTGTACATTAATGAGGAAAAAAAATGAACTTAAATGATTTTAGCAAATGGCTGCAATATAACAAAGAGCGAAAAATTTAAGGGGGTCTGAATACTTTCCGTACCCACTGTATATATATATATGTTACTTTTTGTACTGTTTTTTACTTTGTTTAAAAAGTCATTTCACATTTTTTATCTATTTAAGTTTTATAACAAATGTGCATAAAATAATAATAACACATGTCTAGATTGCAAAACAGTAAAATAAATTCATTCAAAAAGTAATGGAATAAATAAAAATACAAATATACATGTTCCTATTGATTTAATATTAATTTTGTTTTTATCCACTTAGGTTTCAAAACAAATGTGCATAAAATAATACATTTCCAAACATTTAGATTGCAAAACAACTTTGCATACAATTATGTAAGTGATAAAAATAAAAATATAAATAATAATAATTACTATATGTATTAATTAATTAATTAATAATAATAATAATAATACATTTTAACCATGTAAATAACTAAACAATTTTGCATAAAATAAATAAAAATAATCATTTGTTACTTTTTCTACTGTTTTTTTTTTGTACTTTGTTTAAATAGTCATTTAAATTTTTTATCCATTTAAGTTGTAAAACAAATGTGAATAAAATAATAACGTCTAACTATTAAGATTGCAAAACAATATAAATTAATTCAAAAAGTAATGGAATAAACAAAAATACAAATATACATGTTGCTATTGATTTAATAATAATTTTGTTTTTATCCATTTCGGTTTCTAAACAAATGTGCACAAAACAATACATTTCTAAACATTTAGATTGCAAAACAACTTGGAAAACAATTATGTAAGTGATAATTACAACAACAATAATAAGTATTATTATATTTATTAATTACTACTACTACTAATAAGAAGTATTATTCAATTCAAATTCAATTCAATTCAAATTTATTTGTATAGCGCCTTTCACAAAACATAACGTTGCAAAGCAACTTTACAGCAAATTACATTTTTTACAATATATTTAGTAGTAGCTTACTAGTGGTGACTATATTAAGTTGATATACATAGTACATATGGCAGAGATGTACATACGGCAGACAATATTATTATTATTATTATTATTATTAATAAACATAATAATACTTATTATTATTAATAATATATAGTAATACTTATTATTATTATTATTATCACTTACATAATTTTATACAAAGTTGTTTTGCAATCTAAATGTTTAGAAATGTATTATTTTATGCACATTTGTTTTGAAACCTAAATGGATAAACACAAAATTAATATTAAATCAATGGCAACATCTATATTTGTATTTTTATTTATTCCATTACTTTTTGAATAAATTTATTTAATTTTTTGCAATCTAGACATGTGTTATTATTTTATGCACATTTGTTATACAACTTAAATGGATAAAAAATGTGAAATGACTTTATTATGTTTATTAATTAATATAAAACATGAATAAACATAATTAAAGACACTGGTTCTGCGTATCAGTTATTGGACATTAAAATATAATGATCAGCTGTTAATAATATTAGATGATAATTTTGCTATTTGTTAAAAGTCGTTTCACACTGTGGATGCATCACAAGATAGGATCTTGCACTTAACTTCTCCCTGATAACATTTTTAGCTCAGTGCAGCCTCACAGCGAGTAAACAGATATTAGTGATGGCATTACTACAGAAATAGACCGTCTGCCAACACAGACACACAAAATACAACTGCAGACACACACGTACCTCTCCTCCATTGACATACTCCATCACGAAGCATAGGCGGTCTTTTGTTTGGAACGAGTACTTCAAAGACTGAAACAGCAGGTGGATACACCATTAGAGGAAAAACAAAAGCAAAAAAAGCTAAAACAAACGCAACGTGAGAGACGCTCATCAAAATGTATGTGGTGAGAGAAGCGTTTGTCTCGAGAGAAAATGAAAGGAGCGTTTTGAAAAGCTTTGCTCTTTCTCGCAGGCCTTGATGCTAACTTTGAGGCAAGGTGAAGTTTACGAGGGAACACCAGCTTGACTGACAGTGGTAAATTGTTTTGCTAAACCTGCTGTGTATGTTGCGTGGCATACAACAGCATCTGGAGTGTCAGAAAATTACCTCTCGCTGGCGACTTCTCAACAGATGCACAGCTACATTTAGGCCGCTAATTTATTACAGTTTATTCTCTACATTATAATGAGGCTCCAGGGAAAAGCCAATCATATATACAAAAGCATTGTGAAGCTTTAAGGTCTCTGTGAATCCACTCTGAATGATAGTTCATTAGAAAACGTGCACTCACAGTTAAAAAAGGATGTCTCGTGTTTTTTAGTACTCTGCTTTCTGTGAGCGTGTGGGCCACTTCGTCCTACGGGAAGAAAGAGAAGGTGGATCATGAATTGTGTTTTCTCAAGATAAATCAGCTTTGCTTACAGTACATGTGCACTGTCCTAGATTTAATGAGGATTTTATTACCAAGCTTAAAATTACACTTTTATAACTGTGTTAAAATGTCATTACGCACAACTTTGATATCTAAACCTAGATAAATAACATACAGTACAAAATGCCTTATCCTCAATGAAAAGGTAACTTATTCACCTCGTGATTCTTACCTTGGCTATAATAACCTCTTTCTTTAAAATTTTCATTGCATAATATTTCCCGCTGGCCTTCTCCCTTACGAGAATGACTTTTCCAAAAGTGCCTTTTCCCAATAATTTTAAGTAGTCAAAGTCATTCATTGTCTGCAAAAAAGAGAAAAAGCAATACACTGTCAGATTTACTGAAATGCAATGCATATAACTGGGGTTTACATTTCTATTTTGTTAATGTAACTCAATCACAATACGTCCACATCTCACGTCTCTGCTGCGGGGATGTAATTCTGCTGCTTAGAGACTTCACTGCCACCAACACACTGACATGTTTGTACATTAGCTTGTTGTTCAAAAATGATGAAACTCTCAGAAATACACCGCCTTAAAAGACATTATCGAGAGAGAGTTTCATAATTTCGTGCAATTGAGTCGCAGGGTCTGTTTCATATATTCTGAATCTGCAGGGCTGCAGCGTAACTGCAGCTGTAGGCGTACATTGAGCTTTCACACTGACAGCGCTTCTGCTGCTGCTCGGGAGAGAAAATAGACTGATTTCTAGGTTACTACATTGAGTATTTCTTGAATAAATTATAAAACGGTTATTTGGGAGCGTGCCAGAACAAAACTTGATTATTATGAGAACCAATTTACATTTTGGTGACAGAACCCAAACTCTAAAGAGCTGCTACAAACTGAAATCATCTGAATCGAACAATGACTGAGTTTGTTTCACAAATTAATGCGTAAACATAACACAGTGTATAGTGAATTTTCATTGTCTTTGCTAATTAGTTCATCATGTGATGTTGGGCTCAGCAACCACACTCTACTATCAGGCACAGAAGCAGGCCTTAAAGGAACAGTTGACCCAAAAATGAAAATTCATTAGTGGAAGTGTTATTATTATTGGTTATGGACTAGTATTTCGGCCAGAAGCTCCAGATGTGTTCATTGAGAACATGCAGCTTTTTGCTTCATAAGACATTAAAGGGACAGTTCACCCAAAAATGAAAATCACCCCATTATTTACTCACCCTCAAGCCATCCTAGATGTATATGAGGGGTGTGCAATAAATAGCATCTGCGATATCGGAATTGTTGTTTTAATGTGCGATTTGACATTATCAAGTATATTACAAAAAGAAAACAAAACACTTACAGAGTGCATTCATCGCATGATGACGTCTAGAAAGTTAGGTTAAACTAGTGTGAGTACGCATTTAGAGTGTGTTATTTCACTGCATTAAACTCTATTAAAATGCATTTAGAATGAACACATAATTCAAGATATGGGGCAGAAAATGTATATATTTATATCATTTCATATAGTTAATCAATATCACACGAAGAGTGCTGCTTTTATCTCAAAATATCAGCTTGATTATACATTTGAAATTGATTTTATACAACAGTTCAATAAACAATAAGTTAATATTAAGAGATTTATGTTTTAGACACAATATTTTCTGTTTTCGCTCTTTTGCCAACAATAATCATCCCTAACTGTTTTGCATATCTGAGCAACATGACTGTGTTTTGTTTCTGAATGAATCAACCGTTCAAATGATTTGGTTCAATCGCAATGACTCACTTAACTGCAGTGTTGGGCATGTACCTTTAAAAAAGTAATTAGTTATAGTTACTAGTTAATTCTCACAAATAGTAACTGAGTTAGTAACTGAGTTACATCATTATAAAGGTAACTAATTACCAGGCAAAGTAACTATTGCGTTACTTAAAAAAAAAATCTAATTTAATATAATTATAAAATAAATATAAAACATTGTACACTAATCTGCACTATTTTAATGTTGTTGTGGGCAGAGTTGGGAATGTTACTTTGAAAAGTAATTAGTTATAGTTACTAGTTACTTCTCACAAATAGTAACTGAGTTAGTAACAGAGTTACATCATTATAAAAGTAACCAATTACCAGGGAAAGTAACTATTGTGTTGCTTTAAAAAAAAAAAAAAAAAAAAATTAAATATATTAAATAACTTGGATGACCCCAATATTAAATATGTTAAATTAATGAAATTTTAATAAAATGAATTACATTTTTAGTTTACTCACCAGACTAATATTAAATATCTGATACAATATGGAGTGTCAGAAAATTGTCAGAAAAGTTGAATGCTAATTATAATTATATCATTATAATTAGCATTCAACTTTAGCCATTAGAACTTTAGTAATTAGAATAACCATGTATGAATGCATGTTTGTCATGTTGACTGAACTTAGGACTGGTGTTGATATTGTTTGTAATTTTTGTGTTTCTATGAACGTCTTGTTACTACCACGAATTCTACTATTAATAACAATATTAAACACACTAAGGTTTAATGAGCTGCTGGGTTCATGAATATTAATCACGTTGCGTTCGCTCTAACTGATTTGCTGTAATCAAAACAGGGACGATCATTGGTGAGATTGCTGTTTGCACATTAGTTCCGCCTACTACCGGAGAAACCAGCAGTTCTTAAAAGCTGAAGTATTCCAAAGGAGCTCCGTTGTTTTGAGAGGAAAATACAACAAAGAATATCGTTTACACGTAGCGCGTCAATTCTGCATGGTATAAGACTCTGTCGCTCTGTATCTTTCTTTGGGTGTGTGAGACAAAGTGACGGCTAGTCGTGTGCCTTCACACTAGAGTTTACAGCTCGTCAAATACAGGTACGCTACGCATCCATTCAGATGAACTGAAAAATACAATTATAATAATATTATAATAAATGATAGCAACGCCGCATTTTATTGGCAGTATGGTAACGGCGTTGTAACGTAGGAAACAGTAATTCGTTTGATTACTCGTTACTGAAAAAATAACGCCATTAGTAACGCCGTTTATTTATAACGCCGTTATTCCCATCACTGCTTAACTGTGACATGTTGCCATCTTAACTTCACATTTAAAGTATATTTTCATTTTAAATCATTTCAAATATTATTTCACGTTTTATGTTTAAAATATCAAAACATTATTTATGTATTTGTAGCTGCAGTTTAAAGCATTCCATGTCCCTCTGAGCTGAGTGTAAATACATCTAAATGCCACTTCAGATGCAGCTTCTGTGTTTCCTCTGCATTGCAAACATGAATTTTGCCGATACCCATTTTATTTGCTTGGTAACGGCCCAAAAGTTTTATTATTCTAACTGGCTGGTTAAATGTAAGAATTTGACTCAAATGATGATGCACACTTTTAGAGGAAACAGCTTTTTAAATCTAGAAATGCCCATAAAAGGTAAAAATCAATTTAAACTTATTGGAAAATATTAATTTCTATCACTGCTGTGAACTGACTACACAGAATATGAAGAATATCAAAAAATTTAGGAGTCAGCTGTCCACAGTAGCCCTTAAGATACCAGCACAATAACACACTCAGCAAATTATCGTCTAATTATCGTTACTGAAATCTTTTTTGTCAACATTGCACACCTCTAGTGTATATGACGTTCTTTTTTAGACTTTCTTTTTCATGCCCTGGCTTTTCCAAGCTTTATAATAGCAGTGAATGGCTGTTGAGATTTTAAAATTCAAGTGCATCCATCCATCATAAAATGTGCTCTACATGGCTCCAGGGGGTTAATAAGGCCTTCTGAAGTGAATCGAAACATTTGTCTAAGAAAAATATCCATATTTAAAACTTTATAAACTGTAATCTCTAGCTTCACTCATTCACGATGGAGTGGCTTTCCAGCGGATGACGTGTGACACTGGTGAACGTGGTGACGAACACGGAAGCAAATTATACGAGAGTTAGTGGAAGCTAGAGATTACAGTTTAAAAAGTTTTAAATATGGATATTTTTCCTACACAAATGCATCGATTAATTTCAAAAGGCATTTATTTACCCCCCGGGGTCGTGTAGAGTATTTTTTTTTTATAATGGACGGTTGCACTTTACTGAATTTTAAAATCTCAACAGCCATTCACTTCCATTATAAAGCTTGGAAGAGCTAGGACATTTTTTTTTATTTAACTCTGGTTGTATTTGTCTGAAAGAAGAAAGTCACATACACCTAGAATGGCTTGAGTAAATCATGGTGTAATTTTCTTTTTTGGGTGAACTATACTGGATTTATGTGGTTACTTGTGAATTATTGTGATGTCTAAACTCTCATTCTGACAGCACTCATTCACTGCAGAAGATCCATCATTGCGTGAACCATCATGGGTGAACGATTCCTTTAATTTACTGAACTTTTTGCTGGTTTCTACCATTCAGCTTCCCAATGTCCCAGGCTTATGATGTTCACAGCAAACATCAAAATCTGTATTTGAAGGTACCTTGCGTTTGTGATGGCTGATCGATGTGTCCATCTCCTCCTCTCCCATGTTATCTATCTGTGAGGTGGGACTACACTGGATACGCTCCTCTTCCTGTCTTTGGAGTTTATCTGCCACCATCTGGATCGCCTCTGCCCACTCATCCCTTTACAAACACACACAAAAGCCATTAATTCAAAAAACACTGCTTAATACTTCAATAATACACCTGTGACACGCTAAACGAACACACGGTTCGATTATAAACGTAAACCGAAATGCGAATGCGACCTTTTTAGTTGGTTGAAGACATCAGGCCAGACCATCTGAGTAATTCACAAGGCCGTTCTCACTAGGTGACAGTATAATCTAATATAAGTGGGGAAGCCGCCCCTCTCTGCGAATAGTGTCTCCCTCCATTGAGTTTTCATTTGTTGTGCAGCACAACATCTGTTGTGTAGAATCAGTGGTGCATTCATGTTTCTGAGCATGTGTTAGTTTAATAATGATGGATTCATCTGAGCGAAGCTAGCAGTTTCTCACTGTTTCACAGGAAGCAGACTGAACTAGACTGTAGAGCTATGTGGTAAAGCATAGTACTACAAGTTTACAGTGGTATACAGTATAGTAATGTCATAATTTAGCAAATTTTGGTAGCTGGCTCAAACAACATGCCACTATTCAGTACATTTTGGCAGTTAGCCATGTTTATAAATAAATTTAAATAATGCTAAAGTAATATATACTGTAAATGTATTTTTCTTTTCACAGAATGACTGCATCAATTGACAGCCATAGTTTCATTTCCTCTGTTGGCCAAGACTGTTTAATTGTTGCGTAAGGTACAGATTTAGTATTGATACAGAGGTACCAGAGGCTGGTATCGTACCAAAGCAAAAATTTTGGTATTAATCCAACCCTACCAGGCAGAGTCTGAAAACCTGCACTCTTGTGCACTCCTATTTGTTAGCAGGGAATCCTCAAAAAGAATAAGAGATGGAAATATTTATTATCTCCAACATAATGTATGGATTTCCATATTGCCTCTTTTTTCATCACAAGCTACAAACCCCACGGTGGATGTTACATTCCAAATGTGCATTTGAAATCCCAAGGCAAATTTAAGATCCATTGGGTTAACACAGTAACTTATACGAAGGGCCCCCGCGCACCCTCTCAAGGTCGTGCGGATGAATGGGTGTGGAGTGGTTTGGTGTATAATGAGCGGTTTTTGCTAATGAGAGATAAAGGCTTTGAATACAGTCTGGCGTGATGCCAGCTGTCGCCACATCTCTCCTCCTCACATGTAGGCCTGCAGTTTCTGGGCCTCTGCCAGTACGCCGTGTCCCACTCCTGTTCAGAGCTGTGTGTGTGTGGGGTAAACAAAGTGCGCATTGGACTGCAATGCCCTGTGATAGATAGACAAGCAAGTTAGGAGTGCAAGGATAAACGGCTCAGTGTCTGTTCATATCTTTTGTGTGATTCGATTTTCTCTCTGTCTCTTTCAAACGCTGTTATAAGGTCTGCTCAACCATTATTTGGTGACCCCAAAAGCATACTGACAACAACAATAGGCAGATATTTCTCAGCTTTTTGTACACGGGAGAAATCAAATCCTAGTTATCACAGCTGAACGGTATGACAATCAAAATGAAATAGGTTTGGCTATTTTTGGAAAGAAAATAAATCTACTAAAAGTTGCGTGTTTTTTCGCATTTCAAATTAAGAAAAAAATGCATTTGTCAGCCAACAAACTGAAACTGAAAGAAGATGCTGTGATGACTATATTGGATCCGACAGTAATGTTGAACCACACAAGTGTGAGTAACTGTTTTTATTATTATGTGGTCAATATTGCTTTGTCTGTTATTACAGATCATTTGATATATACTGAGTGTTTTTCACCTAAATCACTGCAGCGTCCATCTATGAAGGATTTAGGCTATTAAACTTACACAAGTGTTACCAGTGGGTAAAGTAGAGAAAATAACCTATTACTTCTAAATTATGTTTTTTTTTTTTTAATGTAAAAATCTTGATGACATTATAAGTGGACATCAGAGAACAGTACAAAATAACAAATAAGGCAGACAAACATCAAATTAAAGGAAGGACTTAAGCATTATTCTATGTGTTGACGTAATTTCAAAGCAAATAGGATGACAATGCGAGACATATCAAGCAGTCCCATCCCCTTTTTTAAATAGCCAATAGCATTTCGTAAATATCACAGCTTGGGCCTGAGCATTGAGCTGGGTAAAGCTGTATTTGACATTGTATGACAGCCACGATCTTCTCCATATCAAATTATCTTTATATATAATAGCATTCTGTGTAGAATTTAAATGTGTCTGATACGTCTTGTGGTCTGTGGCAACTCACACATATGATCCGCTCTATGCTATCGTGTCTCAACGCGAAACCAGATTTCATTCTCCCCAATTGAAAGCATATATACACTGTCTGAATCGTTCCCTATCCCCTATATAGTGCACTACGTGCCATTTACTGTACAGAAAACACAAATTCTGTGAACAAGTGACCAATTTCAGCCACAGCTTCAGTGTCTATTTATAGTGTATGGGGCAGGATGCGTCGGATTCTGGTGAGCATTTGATTGGACTAAATGTTTGACGAGAAGCTAAAGGGTGATGTCATCAAAATCCATATTGGGCTGATCCATATTGGTGGAAGTTAGAGACTGTTTTGAATGCTTCTATCTTCTAAATTTTGTCATTTCTTTGGAGCACACTACCATACAGATAATCTTAAGGCTTACATATTCATACTAAAAGCTAAAAAACTTAAATTATTAACTTTAACCCTGTTGAAAAAAATCAGCATATGCTGGTTAGGTATGTTTTGAAGCATGGCTGCTGGTTTGAGCTGGTTTAAGCTGGTTCTTAGCTGGTTATGTGCTGGTCCTAAGTTGGTCCTAAGCAACTCCTGCTCAGGACCATCTTAAACCAGCACATGACCAGCGAAGGACCAAAATGAGATTTTGTTTTGTCAGGTTCAGCTCACTTCTTGGTACAAATTTGTCATAAAAATGTAGGTATACACATACTCACATACTCACACACACACACATACAAATTCATCTTCTTTTCTGCATTTCACCTCTGCTTTAACTTGTTTCCTAATCTATCTTTCTAATAAACCTGGCATTGTACACTGTGAATATTTCTGGATCTGTCATAAACTGCTTAAAGCATCTGCTGAATGCATACATGTAATCACTACATTATCAGCCAAGCAATTGCTATGGCATATCATATTTTCTACTATGGTCATTATTAATGCTTTAAATTAAAGTAAGTAGAATAATAGAGTTCTCATTCAAACAGCAACTCCTTTTGTATGAGGTGGTTGCCAAATCAGTTTTGTTTAGATCAAAAATCAAAATTCATTCAGACTTATTTCTCACATTATCAGTTTATTCGCTATAGTTTAGAAAATGATAATAAAATATGACAAGAACTGAGAGTTAAACTGTGACAGAACAAATTCATCTTGATAATGTCAGATAACTTTGATAGAAAGGTATGCAATGGATTACAATCAACCAAAAAACTACACAACTATCAATACTTTGTTGACCAATTACCAAGCAATGCTTAATTTTATTCATATAGTCTGTCGTGTAAAAAGTTCACATTATCAATTAAAGAAAAACACTTAAATTCTTATCAGTTTTACTGGTAGTCCACTGTATGAAGAAACTGCATATAACGTCACAGTTTACTTTATTTTGCTATCTTAGCTTGCATAAATGAGCTATAGTGTCCTGCACCCACTAGTAAAAAAATATATCAAAAATGATTTCTGGTGTTTGAATAATTTTTGGTTTGACTGTATATAACATTAAAAGTGCCAGCTGCACATTGTTGTTGTAATGCATGTATAATGATGCTCTTAAAAGTGTGTTTTTTTTTACATTAGAGACCATTCTCACCTTTCTTCTAATGTGTCCACGTGGAAGGTCCTCTCTATGACTGTAGTCCATTGTAGACATCTAATAATAAAAGTGTTCGGCTTTGGTCGTTCAGTTTTCATCAGCTGGCATTCTGGAATGACAGACAAGGAAATTGTAGCCACATGAAATTTCATGCGCATACACACTAAATGGCATACACGCTAAACAAATATACACTTAAATCACAGGCAGGGAGAAACCTGACCTGAATACTAAAGCAAAGCCAGCCCACTTCCAAACTCTCCGGCTGAGAGTGTTTGCCATTGTCAGAGTGTTTTATTTGATAAACAGAGGGGAGCAGCGAGTCCGATGTAAAACAAATGGCCATTAGCAGAGAGGAGGCAGCGGGTGGGAAAGAGCCACGGTGAGATGAATTGCTGGAATGTGGCGCTACATTTCATATACAGCCACCGCCCAGTCAGTCAGAGGGAAGTAATGCACATCTCGGATACTTTATGAAAGTAGCAGGGGACAGAGGTGACGTTCAGACTGGGCTCAGATTTTGGGGACAATGCCCAGACGACAGGTGAAACGCAACAGCGGCCTGGGCTGCCAGTCCCATAATGAGAGCCCTCAGCTGGCCAATTCCAGCCACCTCTGAATGACGGCAGGGCCTAAATTTAGACAGGAAGGTTAATGACGACACCGCTAAGGTCACGAAGCCACGCACTGTACAGAACATCTACCTGGGCAGTAGAGGGAAAATCGAGTCCCATGCTGAGTGCAGAAAAACAAGGTCACAGCAGCCAGAATGTGACACCTCAGGAGGAGAGGAGGCAGAGCTGACAGTATTGTTTGCTTTGCCACATTAGATCACAGATGACGAGCATCGCTTCAAGCAAGAGTCGCTAAGGAAATCTAGCATGCCAATTAAACAGCCCAGAAGCTGCGACTTCCGCTGCTTGCAACATGCAACATCTCTTAAAGGTTTTCTCAAGTCCAAAATAAAGTTGAGATGGTGCCAATGCACAAAAACATCAGGAGACAAAACACAGCATTCAGCTGTGTAAATGTTAGGGAGAATTGGCTTTGAAGGAAAAGGTTAGAGGGTTAAAAAACTAAAATAAAAGATGGCAAATCTTTTTTAAAAAATCCCGCTTAAAAGTGTCAAGTACTTAGAAATCTACTTCTTGTATTCATGTTGGTTTTTAAAAACTTTCATACAAAAACAAACAAGTTTCATTTTTTTTTTACATTCAAATACTGTGAAATATTATTACAAATGTTTTATTCCGGTGATGGGAAAGCTGAATTTTCAGCACCAGTGTCACATGATGCTTCAGAAATCATTCTAATATTCTAAAATTCTGATTTGCTGCTTAAGAAACTATTCAGCATTCTTTGATGAATAGTAAGCTCTAAAACAGAATTTATTTAACAGAAATCTTTCTATACATAAACACTTATACAAACATATCTGTCAAAATGTCCTTTCTTCCTTCATTTAAAAAAAAAAAAAAAAAAATCCAGCTGTACGTATAAGGCAGCGTTTCCATCTTGGTGGTAGAAGCTCTAAACGGAACAAATTGGTGGATTTCCCCGTGCAAAGCGATTCGTCATATGCTGCAATCATTGTTAAAAAAAGACAAATTGGTCAATATGGACTGCGGTGTACTAGGGAGCAGATGCAAGGCTGGTCAGGCTGCGTACAGGACTCTGTGAGAGCGGTCCGGAGGAAGGCAGTCTGGTGGCAGCTCGTTGCACAGGGGGTGAGAGCGATGCCATTTCAGAGAGTGCATTAGGCTATCAGCCTCCCAGCACCACCTGGCCTCCCAGCTTTCTGCAACAGATGTGGCAATCCTCTCCCACTGCCAAGCGGCCCAGGCCGGATGTATGGCCACCCCTCGCTCCTCCAGCCTTTAGATTAAAACCTGGCTGGGCCTTTTGACGGATGGAGGGATGGGGAGCCGCTCGCAGCACGTGTCCAGAAACCAGCGCTGAAATCCATGCGCTTGAGGCCGAGTCGTGTTCCAGAGGAAATAAGTCACTGCTTTCGGTGATTTTATTCCACTAAAATATAAACTTTAATTCACCAAAAATCATTTAAAGGAGACATAAACTGTCGTTATTATATTGTACTGTTCTCTGGGGTCTACTTATAATGTTATCATGATAATTACATCAAAAAACAACATAATTTAGAAGTAATAGGCTATTTTCTGTCCTGTTTTGACCCCCCTCATCAGAACACTCTGTTTGAATAGGCGTGGCAGATTGTAGACTCGGAAGTAAATGCTCACTGTTATGATTGGCTAACACTTACGTATGTTTGACAGCACACATCCTTCACAGATGGACGCTGCTGTGATTTAGGTCAAAAATGTCTTTAATAACAGACAAAGCAATAGTGACCACATATTAAAAACAGTTACTCACACAGTAATGTCGTGTGGCGCGACATTACTGTCAGATTCATTATAGTCGGCACATCGTCTTTTAGTTTCAATCTTTGTTCCTTGTTTGTAAACAAATCCGCGGTAAAATGTGAACAATGGACCATGTTCTTACTGATGCAGTCTGGAACTTCATTAAAAATAAAGTTCATCCACTCTTTCCTAATGTTGGGATCAGAAGGAAAGCAATGTAAAGACTCTGTTTTTCCACAACTTCTTATCTTCGGAGCTGTCTTTATTGTTTGGTTTCTGCGTGGTGGGCGGGGCTAAACAGGCAGTGATGTAGAAGCAGGCGTTGATCTTCTTCTGTGGAGGCGGAGTTACACTATTACATAGTGGCACATTCCACAACCTGTCGTTTTGGCAGATTGAGCTCAAAATAAGCTGTTTTTAGACTAAAGAGAAAGTTTTGAGTTCTGAAACGTACAGGATGTTTTAATAGTACAGTGACATCTTCTATGCCAAAAGATCAAGGAAATTTTGATTTCTCAGTTCATGACCCCATAAAAACTCAGATAAGAATAATGAGGTGAAACAGGACTGCAAAGCATTATGGCTAAATCAACCACATTTTTGTACGTCTAGAAGGATCCCAACATTAGAAAAGGGTGGATGATTTCTTTTCAATGATCATTGATCATTTCAGATTTGCCTTAACAGTTTGATCACTTTTAAAATATACCACAAACTTTGTACCATAACAAAGGTAATTTTACATGTTCAAAAATTAAAACTACGACTAGCATTATAAAACTTGAGCTCATGAAAAATATTAAATAATTTAATTAAATGATGAAATTATCTCTACAATAGACTATTAAAAACCACATTGTGCTAATCTGTGCTAGAAATTTCAGCTGTCAAATTAGTAAATGGACATATAAGTTTTTGAACAGTAAGACTTTTAATGTTTTTTTTTAAAGAAGTCTCTTCTGCTCTCCTGCATTTATTGGATCCAAAGTACAGCAAAATTTTGAAATATTTTTACTATTTAAAATAACTGTTTTCTATATGAACATATTTAAAAATGTAATTAATTCATGTTAATTTAACGTTGAATTTTCAGCATCACTACGCCAGCCACATGATCTTTCAGAAATTATTATAATATTCTGATTTGTAGCTCCAAAACATTTATTATTATTATTATTATTATCATTATGTTGAAAACAGCTGAGTAGAATTTTTTTCAGGTTTCTTTGATGAATAGAATGTTCAGAAGAACAGCATTTATCTGAAATAGAAATATTTTGTAACATTATAAATGTCTTTTAACTTTTGATTAATTTAAAGCATCCTTGCTAAATAAAAGTATTAATTTCTATAATTTCTTTCCCAATAAAAAAAAAATACTGACTCCAAGCTTTTGAATGGAAGAGTGTATAATGTTACAAAAGCTTTTTCTTTCAGATAAATGCTGATCTTTGGATCTTTCTATTCATCAAAGAATCCTGAAAAAAATGAACTCAACTATTTTAAATATTGATAGTAATAATAATAATAATAATAAATGTTTCTTAAACAGCAACTCAGCATATTAGAAAGATTTCTGAAGAATCATGGTGACAGTTAAGACTGGAGTAATGATGCTGAAAATTTAGCTTTGATCACAGGAATAAATTACATTTTAAAATATATTCAAATAGAAAGCAGTTATTTTAAATAGTAAAAATATTTCACAATATTACTGCTTTTGTATTTTGGATCAAATAAATACAAGCTTGGTGAGCAGAAGAGACTTCTTTAAAGAACATTAAAAGTCTCACTGTTCAGAAACGTTTGACTGGTAGTGTAATTTTGGACTTAACACAGATCAGTGAATTCACTCGAGTTAATTCATTTCATGGAGAAGAATGTGCAAAATTGTACATGTCTTGCTTTGAAGGCATCACTTACTTGCAACAGAGAAGTTATTGAGAGGGTAGGGAAGATCTGCATCCTGTGGCTTCTCCTTATATCCGATAAAGGACCCATCGGTTTTTAGCAGGAAGTAACGAGGTCTCCAATTCTTAATATATTCACCTGGGGGAAAAAAAAAGAAATATACATTTAATACGCCTGACCTCGTACGGCTTATCCAAACACATTCAAAAACTCAACCTCTAATTCACACTTTCTTTTCTTCTACATATAACAGTGAGAAAACACATTACCCTTTTAATAAAATTGCTTCGGGTAGTGATAAACTGCATGCATTAATATAACAAAACTAATATTACACAATGAACACGATTAGACGGTGCTTATCCATCGAATTGACTTAATTTTGACTTTGCATATGACTAAACACAGGATTAAAATGTTAACATGTTTACCACAGCTAGTCCAGCTGTCAGCTACTGAATCATCTGCCTAAATCCGAGGGCAGGTGTTAGTACAAGCCAAACCAGGGCCGGTGGCACCAGGTCGGCTTACAGTAAAACGCGTGCGGAAACGCACCACACAGGGGGTCACAGAATCCTCACAGGGGGCAGCAGAGACACCTTTAACCTTTCTATGCTAAAGCCGCAAAAAACAACATCTGCTGAGCAGCTGGTCATGCCATATTATCATGCAAAACTTCTGGTGCAACAGCCTGTGCTATCTAATAATAAACAGCAGGATTACAAGGGTGTCAGCATCACCACGCAGGGGGCAAAGCCGCACGCACACACAGTCCAATAACAGGCTTCAAGAGTGATAATGCACACAACATCTGCCTGCTGAGTGATGCATGCTGGATGCTGAAACCAAGCACGCTTGTTCATTTGCAATTTCGTAGTGAACAATGGAAAGTTAAACACAAGATGAAATGATCATTTTGTTTCTTGTGTCATTCAAAACAATCTCCAAAAAAGCAGCCCAACATGTATGCTATATTTCAAGCCTTCTGAAGTCACACAATAACTGTGTGAGAAAAAAATAGTAAATGAGCAAAAAAGCTAATTAAAAAATCTTTTAAGTCTGTAAAAATAAACTAAGGAATAACAAATCAGAAAACACGAACGCATCTTATTTTTGTCATTGTTTAAGTCCTCGCGCTACGCAATCCTTTGATAAAATATGCTGAATCTAACCTCGAAACCCGACTGTTTAAATCTGTTCTTGCTGATCGTATTTATTAAGATAGACAATCTGGTATTCGTTCAAGCGCAGACGCAGGAGAATCCGCAGACATGTAGTTTCTGATTCTGAACTCCTGGTAATTAGCCACGATCTTCTCTAAGTGACACATGAGCCTCGTGACAGCTCTGATCACTTTTTTTTCAGCAGAAGAGAAAATAAACAACATGTTCTATTTGTAACATCCACTTAAAGCATAATGACACCAGCTTCTCCTAATTAACACATCAGAGAAAAACACCTGCTCATGTTAATTTGAGGAGACGGAGGTCTTCGCCGGTATGCCTCAGTGAGGAAGAGGAATCGCTGGGTAGGAGGGAACAGCTGAACAGAGGCATCCGCCTTCCAATCAAAAGGCACAAAAAAAGAAGCGAAAAGGGACGAAGGATACAAGTGGGCTGTGAGCCGACACAGAGATAAATTTATGCATGACAGCTATGAGGACCATCTATCATTGACCGAGGCATTTTATCTATAGATGAAACTTTAGTGAGAGAGCTTGTTGATTTTTCAAAGACAGTATTCAGCTTAATTTCTTTGACTTATAGGCACAGTTTCAGACGGGGCTTAGCTTAGTAGGACTAGGCCTTAGTTAAATTAAGATATTTAAGCAGCTTTTGTAAAAATGCCTTACAGATGTGCATATTGAGGCACTTACATTTTTTAAGATATGTCAGGCAACATCTATTTTCAGTTGAGACAGCTCAAACATGCATGTAGGGATGGCTTTGGTATGATACCAGAATCTAATACCTCAGTATCGATACTAAATTGATACCATAGGTGACAAATAACCAGCTTTAAAAGATAAGTGAATTGAAAACAATTTAATAAGTAATGTTAACATACTAAAAATGTATTAGCTCATTTATCATTTATTGACCTAGATTAAAAAGTGCTGTAATACTGTTAGGTCAGCTTACCTAATGAATTTAACAAAGGTTGCTTTACTGTAAATATTATTCATTCTAACACTGATCAGTTGGCGGAAAGTAGTCAAGTATTTGTACTCTGCTTTAGAAGTATTTTTCAAGTGTCTGTACTTTATCAGTGTTTTCTTTAGAAAAATTTACTTCACTACATTCCAATGCATAGTACTTTTTACTGCACTACGTTTCAATTTCTTACTTTCAAGTAGAAGTAATTCAAAGATGTACTTGAGTACAAGAAAATACTACATTGTTAATATGGTTAATAAGTATTAAAGGTGACACAAACAACAACTTTTATTTATGAAATGTAGTGCAGTAAAAAGTATGACATTATGCTTTGGAATGTAGTGAAGTAGATTTTTTCCAAAGAAAAACACTCTGATAAACTACAGATACTTTCTACATTTACTTGAGTAAAGAAAAAAAAAACTTAACTACTGTTTGCCTCTGATCTGTTGTGAATAAAAGTTCATTAAAACTGAACTTATGAATGATACACTCACCTGTCTATCTCTAAATTCGCTGAAAAGATCAGGATGATCAAGTGACAGATCCTTGGCAACATTTGATGTGTTGTCTCCTGTGGCAACACATGATTTATAGCAACTCTTGCGTACAGGTGCAGTAAGGTCAATTCGTTCACCTTTATCATCTGTTTTGTATGCAAAATAATGTCATATTTCACATCTATTGTTGTCTTTATTTACTAGTTTCGGACGCGTTGATGGATTTCATCTGTTTGACGATCCATCGCGTTGTTCTGTCGTCACTTTTACCGGTTTCGCAGCGTTTTGGGAAGCACTGCCTACAGGTGAACTTCGGAACAGCAGCGTATGAAATACCGAACTGGGCGAAATGATGATATCGAACCGTTTGAAATATTATATATACCGGTATTTTTCCAGTACCGGTATACCGCGCATCCCTACATGCATTTGGGACTAGCCTTAAGCCTAGTCTGTGAAACTGGGGGATAAAGAACTGGCCAGGCATGTTGTGACGCTCAAATGGGAAATGTAGGTTCAAATCCAGCCTGCGACATGTCAAGATTCAATTACCCCTCTCATCAGTCTCAATTTTTTTTTCTGACACTGAAAACTGACAAAAGCCAAAATAATAATTTAAAAATGAATATTGTAAAATTGAAATGGTCAACATTTGATTGCATCCAATTTATTTTTTTAAAAAGGTTTTCTCTTTCCTTAATCTCTTCCTGTCTAGTTTGTAATAATCTGAACAATGTCTGAAAAATTGTATTATGAGCATTTATTTGCCACTATCACTTATAAAAGTGTCTGCTAAATTAATAAATGTAAATGCAAAATAATATAATTTAATATAATATAATATAATACATGGGTTCTTTTTTTTTCTGAAAGTAATTTCTGAGATTTTAAGTTAATATTTCCTTAATTTAAAATTTTCCACCATTGCATGTTCATGGTTCTTTGATGTTGGTTAAAGGTCACAGAACATGCAGGTAAACAGATAAAATATTGCATATTTTTGTTAAAAGTTTTTTATTTAATTTTTAAAAAATCTTTAAAGTCGCTTTGGATAAAGGCATCTGATGAATGAATAAATGTAAATGTAAAATAAAAATAACATAATTTATTATTTTCCTTTTTTTGTCCCCTTGGACATAAAATATTTTCTGGAAGTAATTCCTGAGATTTTAATCTATTTCAACAATTTAATAACACGTTTTTTATTATTTATACTAGCATTACATTTATTAAGCTTTAGTAATAAAACGAAGCTATTGTCCTGTAAAGTAAAAATTATTATAATCATTTTATTTTACATTGCAGGTAACAATACTAACATTTATGTTAAATTCTACACTTTCATCCGTTCAAACCCTCAAGCTTTTATTTTGGTGGGATACTGGTTTAATGCTGTAAATGTCTAACTATATAGCTATATATTATAATAAATATATTCAAATATAATATAATATACTATAATTAAAAAAAAACACTTTTGTCTTCTCTTACGTGAGCACAAACTGTCACACAGAACATTATTTTTGTTATTGGTGGCTCAGCTACGGACAAATGCAAAGCAAAGAGTTTAATCAACAATCTGTTCCTGGATCAGCCATGGTGTCTTGTTTTGAGTTATAGAAAATTGTGACCATAGACCACAAAACCAAGTCTTAAGTAGCATGGGCATTTGTAGCAATGGCCAACAATCAATATGGGTCAAAATGATTGATTTTTGAATATTGATTGATGAAATCCATTAGGATATTAAGATCACATTCCATTAAGATATTTTGTAAATTTCCTACCGTAAATATCAAACCATAATTTTTGCATTGCTAAGAACCTTATTTGGACAACTTTAAAGGCGATTTTCTCAGTATTTTGATTTTTTTGCACTCTCAGATTCCAGATTTTCAACTAGTTATATCTCAGGCACTCGTTCTTCTATTCTTACAAACCATACATCACTGGAGAGCAGCTTATTTTTTCATTGAGCCTTATGACTGGTTTTGTGGTCCAGGTTCAAAAATATTAAATAAGAACTGATCCCTATAGTAGATGGGTTTAATACTGGTTTAATGCAGTAAACTACCTATATAGCAATATTATATAATAAATATAATATAAGAAATGCTTTTGACTTCTCTAAAGTGAGCCCAAACTGTCACACACAACATTATTCTTGTTATTAGTGGATCAGTTACGGACAAACGCAAAGCAAAGAGTTTAATCAACGATCTGATCCTGGATCAGCCATGGCGTCTTGTTAACCAGCGTAGAGTACAATCAGTGTGCCGCTGACAGAGCCAGGGGTTGAACAGAAGGGGCTGCGTGACTAAAAGCAAATGTCGCTCGAACCCAGCCAGTGCTGTTTCATCAAACCATTTTTACTGGCTTCTCAATCGTGAAATTTGTTTCTTTAGATCCAAAACAGTAGGCGGACAGTTGGTCTGGCAGGCGCCGGTGATGCTTCCACCATCAAGTTTCCAGAGCGTTTGGTCAAAGTGAACAGTCCGACTGGTTAGCATTATTACCAAGCAACACCTTTAGATGTTGAGATTAGCGACTTAACAAATACGGTCGATTCTTCAATGACCGTTGTAGTCAGACTGACAAACGCTCCGACTAACAAGCTTGCAGGTAATACCTGAGCGATCGTCGGCAGATATGCAACAGGACGTCCAAAGTCCCTGCCGCCCCATTCCAATTAAGTTCTGAGATCCAAACAGCTCCAATTGAACAATTAAAATATCATACCGGGTGCCATTCAATTACAAGCCCAGATTAATTGTTCATTTGTCTGTGGTCTGTGACAGCCTGATGGCTGTGGGACAGAGAATTGGACGGGCCGCTTTCGAGACAGACGCGATCCTGAGCAAACTTCCCCCCAAAACATCCGAGCCACTCCTGAGACTTCCCGAAGGCTCGCTGCCTCTGCCACGCTCGTTGCGACGTGATGGAGCTTCGGCAGGACAGGAGGAAAAAACAAGCCCACGGAACACAAAAAAACAAGGCCATTTGTTAATCAGCCCAAACAAGGATTTAATTTAATGCTTTGGCGGGAACTGCTCTACTTTGCAGATGGCTTAAAGATGGGCATGTGATGGGTGCCCTGGGACCAGCGGGCTGTCGCGTTCCAGCACACGCCGGGCACTCCAAGCGGCACCAGCTCGCCTGGGCACGAGCGCCCACAGCCGCTACAGCGCAGCCTGGGCACCGGCACGTGGTCCGAGACGTGGGCAGCATTAGGTGGTGCGGTACGGATGGAGAATGCGCGGGAGGGAGAGCTGGCCGCTTACGGAGATTGCTGTGTTTTGTTCACCATGTACCGCAGCAGCTTGCCGAAGGAGAGCGGCTGGAGTCACTTTGTCAGTTTGGCAGAGACGGACGCAGCATGGACACACTCACGCTCTGACTCATTCACACACACACGCTCGCAGCAAACAGTCGCTCTGAGAAACTATTGTCAGAAGTACTGCTTCTCGTTTGACCCACGCTCTCGTGGTTAGTGCTGCCGCACTTTCATGCTGCTGATGTTCATTCAGGAACCGCTGTGATGACTTCAGAGAGTAATTCGGTAGACCGATGACTCAACTACGGCTACTTTCAGCCCTGTGGACTTTTTTACGAAATAAACAGACTCTTTGCACTCAGTACTTTTCATTTATCCACTAACAATTTCCAACAGTAGACATACACATCACAAGAGAATTTAGTCCTTTTTCTTCTAAAACATCATAAACATTTCCATCAACTCAAATAGTGTGCTGGACAATGAAAACGTACAACTTAATTCATTTAGCTTGATTTTTTTTCTTAACACATCTTACATAGTCTTTGCTTCCTTGGTAACCAAGTACACTGAATATTGAATGGCAAATTTGTTGGTTGTGGCAGAACTGATGTCACAGTTGCATTAAAAACATATAGTATACACTTCATATAAACAATAATAGTAAATAATTAAATTATTTCATGATGGAATTAATATCACACTTTGATTATGATCACACGCAAATAATAAAATTATCAAATATTTCATAATGAAATTAATATATATATAATAAATGTAAAAAAAAACATTTACTTAATATAGTAATCGCAAGTATTTACACATAGTATTAAATATTTAAAAAATAGTAAATGGAATTATCACATACATATAATAAAAATAAAAATAATAATAATAATAATAGTTTTTATTTATATAGCGACTTTCCAACACCCAAGGTCACTTTACAAAGTCAAATACTGAGCACACATCATTACTTGATTATGATCCCATCATATAAAAAACTAATAGTAAATAAAGTTATAAAATATTTCATAACGGAATTAAAATATATAATAAACATTGAACGTGTACTTACTGTTGTAATAGCAAAAATATTTTTGAAAAATAGTATTTTTCAAAAATAGTTTGTAATATTTTATAATGGAATTAATTACATGCATATAATAAATATTGAGCACATGCTATTACTTTAGTAATAACAGTAAATTATGCATAATTACAAGCAAAAAAAAAAAACTAAACCAAACCATAACCCTATGGTAGTATAATTAATCAGTATATTACTCTGTATTATTTGTGTAATTACACTGTAACAATGACAACTTAAAATAAAGAATACTGGTGTAATGCTGTAAACTTAGCTAGCTATATAACTATATAACATAATAAATATATTGAATATAATATAACTTAAAAAAAAAAAAAAACAAATTTGTCTTCCCTAAAATATAAACAGCATAAACTGTCATACACAACATAATTCTTATTATTGGTGGATCAGTTATGGATAAACACAAAGCAAAGAGTTTAATCAATCATGGTGTTTTGTTAACCAGTGTAGAGTACAATCACTGTGTCGCTGACAGAGCCATAATTACAAGCAAAAAAAACCTAAACCAAACCATAACCCTATAGTATCATAATAAATTAATATTACTCAGTAACATTTGTGCAATTACACTGTAACAATGACACCTTAAAATAAAATGTACCCAACTTTACATGCAAAAAGCATTAGAAAAGCATCAAAAACAACCAATATAGGCATTACAGCTGCAATGTGACCTTCATGTAACAAAAGATACAATAAAAGCATATTCTGGGACATTTTCCCACAGCCACACAGCTATTTTCTGCGTGCAACCAAAAGTAAACTGCACCTAGACCGGACTCAGCTTCAGTCTGTGGGCGAGACAGAACAGTAATGACCAGAGTTAAAGTGAGAGACTTTTTCAGAGACCAATCTGGACAATGTCAGTGACTTTCAAATGACTCAGCCGTTCCTTTATGTAACTGTACTTGGTCGAACGTGACCAACACCAGGACAGACTCAGACATGCTAATCAGCTCCACTGGAAGGCGATGCAGCTGTGAAGTTGTCAAATGCAATTTCAGGGCTTAGCCAAGGTGGGGAGGAGTGGAGTAAAAGCGACAATACTTAGCGACGCTCTGGGGATTTGCTGTATTTTCGCCAGAATTGCCGGCAAAGACTTAAACGCTGATCCCCTTACAGAGACGAAGGTCATATCACCTGTTAAGACAGCCAGACACAACAAGACAGATTGGCGCCTGATTCACCACCGTCACACCGACCAGAAGAAAGTAAACAAGGGGACGTTACCCTGCCTGTCACCCCTTAAAGATGGATAGATGGATAAGGCGACCAGGTCACATCCAGCAACCATGAATATTTCCATTATATGCAAATTAAATTCTTGCTTAGAGTTACATACTGGTATCTATGTAAAAGAATGTATATGCTGATAAAGAGAGTGGACTTTAATGTAGATTAGGGCTGTCAGTAACGACAATAGCCTTTAAAATTACTTAAAATACATATATAACAGCAATGAAGCAATGATTAGTTCAAATTAGGAATCAAAAGCAAGTAACCATGATTTTATTGAACAAAACTGTTAAAATACATAATGTATTATAAACAATAGAGCTAACATACATTGCTCATTATAACAAATGACTCCAGAGGGCGCCAGCGGCCTGACGATTGTTTTTACACTTTACTGCGCAATCTAATCCTTGTTTAATATAGACTAAACAACATTTAATTCAAATCTCCACTACATCTTTAATATTTAGCCATTTCTTTGCGACAGAAATGCTACAGCAACTGTAATATGTGGACATCAAAACGTGTAAACTCAGAGCGTGGGATTAAATTTTTATTTTGAAATCGAGATGAGCAGTTAGCATGTTTAACAAGATACTGATGTATTCTCCTTTGTTTGCATAGGTTTATAAATGATTTACCTTACAAATCTGATGAAATGGTGCACTTTGCATTCCCAGATGAACGTTATAATAAACCCAAACTCACAGCAATATGCAGAGATGGAGTTTGAGTTCATGGAGCAGCATTTACTGTGAATTGAGCCACACTGACACACATAACCTAACCTACACGCATGTAAATAATTAAAGCACATTCACTAAAACCTGCATCGCATATATTTATTTAATTGAATTGTAGTGTTTGTGAATTAATAATTTTTAAATGGCTTAAATATATCATGCAGCTTTGGATTCTTGTCTGTAGAAAGTGCCACTTCCAGTATTTTGCCGGTTACTCATTTGTTGTATTTAGAAGGGATACAGCTCCGACCAGAAACTAACAATGAAATGAATTTTTCAACCTGTTTGATTGTTTTATTAAGATCTACTCAACACTGGCAAAATGCAATCGAGTATTTTTTAAAATCAAGTACTCGAAACAAAAGGGCTACTTTAACACTGTTGTCGCAGGTTGTTTTTAATGTCTGCAGGTTAAAGTGACCCCAATAACGAAGCCCACCAAAAATTTCACCCCCTAGAATGCGATTTTTACTAGGGGACCCCCTGTGACTGGGTTAGTTATGGGCTTGTTTTGAGTAGGAATTGGATGGGTTTTGTTGTGAAAACCTGGCAACCCTGACTCGAACTGAATCGAGGAACTGTGACAGCTCTACTGTGGCTTAGCAGACATTCAGCATCAATATACTTTACCGTGGCGTACATTATCCAAAAAAGAAACAACTTTTAAAAGGTACAAATTTTACTTTTGAGGTACTAATATGTGCCATTTAGGTGGAAATAAATACAAAGATGTATTTTTTTAGCTTTTGTACCTTAGGGTACCACCACAGTGACAGCTTTGTACCTTTTTTCTGAGACTGCAGGATGCAGGAAAGTGAGCTGTGACTTTAAAAAAAATAAAACTAATGAAAAACAAAATGTTTTACATTGTAAGGTCTTTAACATCTTACTTAAAGGCTTTTCAGCAAGTAATGATTATGAATATACCATTAATACACTGTTTGTATGAATAATTAAATTAGCATATCATGCAATTAATTAAAATTACATTTTCAATAAAAGACACCCTAATGCTTAAGTTTAAGCATGCCATCCGCTGCAGGCATTAGTGCGTGTGTCCTCTGAGTGTCCTTAGGGAGGGCAATAAGGTGAGCCAGTGGCGCTGCAGCCGTGGACTCAACACGAGGATCTCAGACAACTTAGATACAATCCAGGGCTGGCTCAAGCCAATCCACTTAACCTGAATTAGTGTCATTAGACCGCAGCAGGAAGGAGTGCCTATGTGGACGTGCACATGGAGTAACCCTGACAAACCCCCACTACATGACACCTCAACAGAGACTACATGTATAGCTGTATACATCTGGAGTTTATGGGTCTGATGAATTAAGGATAATTCGAAAGTAGTAAATAACAGGTTGGATACAAAACGTCATGTTTACAGTGGAGACCAGCAACTTTCCAACATCTACCATACAGTACATTTTTAGTATAATGAAAACAACTGCCATTCAGTTTCCTTTTTTGACATCCAAATACAAATTCTAAACAAAGCAAGAACAGTTACTTTAATCACTTTAGTTTTCTCCTCAAATGACACCATTCAACCTTTTTAGTTACCATGCATTATGCAAAACAGACCGGGGATGAAACGGCATGTACCTCAGCCAAACTTCCTCAAGGCCGTTTTGTCTGTTTAAGTGAGTGCAGATGCCTGCTGCAGACTCCTGCTTGATGGAGGCATCAGACAATGGGCGGCAACAGAGCAGAGAGATGTCAGGCCGGCTGGAGTGGGGGGGGTGGTGAGGGAGGGAGACGAGGGTGCCCAGGGAGCCCGAGCTCCCATGAGGCCTGCACAGATTTCAGTCCGCCAGCTGCACACAGCTTGCCCTCCTGGTGCTCCTCCAGCCCCCCAGCTGGTGCAGAGAGCTGCCGCGCTGGGCCCGTACGGAGAGGCCATCCCGCCAACACACACATGGAAATCACTCACACACGCACACACACTCGAATGTGTAACAGGATAGTTTGAGCATCAGCAATCTATATGTGACAGCACTGCAAACACATGGTGCTGCGTCAAAGGTTTAACTCCCTGTCTATTAAACACACAGACTGTGCACAGGGAGCGTTTCCACTTACAGTGCACTGAATCTGCTTTACTGAAATATGACTGCTTGCTGTTATTTACAACATTGTAAAATATAAGAAAGCAGTATGGCTGTACATATATTGGATTATTATGTACATATGATTTTTTTTTCAGTATCAAAGTAGTGTAAATATACAAATAAAATAAACTGCTCATAAATAAAACCAGCTTCTGAAAAGATAACAGATATGTAACATTCATTAGAAGGAAGTAAACCAAAGTTAATTTCTGGCCATACACTGAAGTCAAGTATACTCAACACTGTTAACAACTTTAGCCACTAGATGGCACTGAACTACAGATACAGATAGTCTGATGGTTGAGCACAAGTATGAGAGAAACTAAGAGTTACTCCCAATGTGTGATAGAGAGAGAGAGAGAAAGAATGAGAGACAGAGAGAGAATGAGAGCAAAAGAAATGGAAAAACAGTCATCCAGCTTACAAACACATACAGAGGCGATTCATGCTGTAGTATTGCCGCAACGGCTACTACATCTTCTAGTTTGTTTTCCCTGTCATGGGTAAGCAGTAATTTGAAGTGAATCTACTAAAAAACAGTGACTGAAAATGAACTTGAACAACGAAACTCATTTCTAAACAGTAAAAGTGAGTAATTTCTCCACTACTCAAGGTAACTGCAACAATAAACATTTCCAAACAACTTTCCAGGCTTCTACTGCTTGGACTGACACACTCCGAGATGAAGCTGGAAATCTCAAACAGACCGTAATGGCAACTGGTGTCACTAGTGGCACAAAAACTTCAAGTGCACTCTTCAACTGTAATGACAATCTTATATATATATATATATATATATATATATGAAGAGTTCAGATGCAAAACCAGCTAAAAGCCATCTCGGTCAAAAATGAGATAATGATACTGAGTGAATGCTCTCGACACATATTATGCGTCCATCAAATACTTTTACTTCAAACTCACTAAATTCCAGCCTCAGCCCAATCAGAAGTACCAGTACTTACATAGAAACCTATACAAAGTAGCCAGAAAGAAATGCTCATTTTAAAGAAAAACGTCAAATGGATTTAGCTGGTTTTGCATCTGAACTCTTCATATATATATATATATATATATATATATAGATAGATAGATAGATAGATAGATATTTCTGATAATATATCCTGTTTTATATCCCATATAAAACAAAAGTAACAGCTTTATTCAACAATTTCTTATCTTCCGTGTCAGTCTTCGAAACACGTTCATGAGAGTACCTTCAAAGTCTTTTTTTTTCTTACTCAGTATTTTTGTCTTGTTTCCAGTCAACCCCCACCCCCCACCCCACCCCCCCTCCAAAAATTATGTAAGACATTTAGTCTTATTTCCTGGGTAAAAACATCAATATTAAGGGCATTTTGCTTAAAAAACTCAAATTATCTCTCAGTGGGGTAAAAAAATTATCTTGTTATTTTTATAATAGTATTTTTCTTACCCCACTGGCGGATCATTTTCCCCCTTGAAACAAAACTGAATATCTCACATCATTTTGCTTATCTAGTAAATGCATCTTGATTTAAGATTTTTTACATGTTTTGATATTAAACAATACAAAAATAATAAGTGAAATAAGCCTTTTTTAAGCACCACACACCTGCGTCATGGTACTCTTGCGAATGACAGCAGAGACCGCACCGGCGCCTCCATCTGTCATGCAGTGAATGCGCTACTATTCAGCTTCCGCACAGACACTTAAATAGCGCAAGTTTTTCTAGGTTAACATTAGATTGAGCGGCCATGTGAAGTTGCTACTACTTACATACTTATATATTTTATATATTTAGATTATATTTATATATTTATTATATATATATACTTATATATTTTAGATGAAAAGCCATATTTGAGGTCGATGAATGACAGGTGAGCTTTTGGATGTCCTGCCCGATGTACTATATTACCACACAGACCAGCTGTTAATGTTCTTTCCGTCACAGACTGTTTTTTCTGCGACTAAGAGACTAGTAAAATTTTGGTTGACCAAGCCTCTTCTCATCAACTTTCCTAGTCGACTAGTAGTCAATATTTTAGTTTTCTTTGTGCACAAAAATTCTATTCTCATAGCTTCATAAAATTAAGGTCAAACCACTGATGTCACATGGACTATTTTACCAATGTCCTTACTACCTTTCTGGGCCTTAAACATGTCAGTTGCATTGCTGTCTATGCAGGGTCAAAAAATTCAGATTTGATCAAAAATATGTGAATTTGTGTTCTGAAGATGAACGAAGGTCTTACATGTTTGGACCGACATGAGGGTGAGTAATTAATGACAGAATTTTCATTTTTGGGTGAACTGTCCTTTTAAAATAACATATTATTTATGTTTTTTTTTTTTTTTTTATCAAATAAATGCTGTCTCGGTGACTTAAAAAAACTTCTTTCAAAAACATTTTAAAAATCTCAGCAGACCACACACCAAATCACAATGTCAAGGATAATGGTATTGTGTCAGCGCTACTACTGAGATGCATCGCAAGTACCTGCCCTTCACCTCTGATTGTGTTTTCTGCATAAAACGCAGCTAATTAATGAGATTATTGGAAGAACTGGCAGCAACTTTGATCGGTTAATCAAATATCAGCAATTGAGCCCAATCAGGCCATCCGTTTCGCAATCTAATTTGCCTGTTGTTCACATTAAATGGGCTGCAGCATTTGCTGCGCAATGTGCAGTCCTGCAGTCATGTTCAGCGGCTGCAGTCTTGTTAGAAAGGTCAACTGAATTTAAAATAATGGGAGACACAGGCATACCTTCGTATGTCATAATGCATATACACATATGAAAAGTTCATCACAGCACATTACGAGTTATAATTAAATTTAATTTTGCATTTCACACCAATTAGACACAGTGTAATGTGTAAGTGAAGGTAAGCGTAGCAGGTCACACCGAACAGAGGTTTGCTGTGAAAAGCCTGACCCATGAATCATTTAGAATAAGAGACGAGCGCAACAATGAAGAACTTCCCAACTGTTGCCGTAGCAGCCAGAGGTCAGGGAACGATCTTTAGTGAAAGGCGTGTCCCCCAGGAGCAGGCTGGATTATTTTACACTGTGCCATTGTGAGGGGCCGCAGTGACAATACGTCTGTCCATGTGTGTGTGTGTGTGTGTGTGCTATGGATTACAGGACTCTCCAGTGAGAGCAGCGTTGCTCTCTGTCAACCCTTTGAAGCCGAGACAAGATCAAAGGCATGAGGAGCTTTCTTGTCCATTTTGCTGGTCCCATTTTAATGGCCGACTCCATTCACGAAACGGCCCACGCCGAATATCAACAAGTTTCCTCAAAACGCACACACAAGCCCTGATGGGACTGTCATCATAGGCATAATTAATTCATGGAGCCGGGACGGTCTGGCAGGGTGACTTACACATGTTACCGTAGCCTCTGGAGCATGCATAATGCATACAGGCTCCAAACATCTGAAACTCGGGGAGCATTTGAAATGTAGTTCGTATTCAAAACACACAGTCAACATTGCGAGCGTCATAAATCAAAACTGTCAGCTAGTTTTGTCCTTATGGACTGAACTACAACAAGGCTGATAATGAAGTCTGGGTTAAATACAAGTTAATCTCTATTGACTGTGGCATGCTGTCAGTTACTACAGAAAATAACAGTTTCTCAGTAAAGAAATCAACACTAATGTGTTGGCAGTTATGCACTTATAATAGAAGTCTAAGGGGCAACATACTATGTCAATGATTGGCCTGTATATAAATAAAATAAAATAAAACAGCTATAAAACCTGCTTTATAATAAAATTACATAATGTAAAAACTTATTGACAGTTATGCACTTATAGAAATAGAAATCTAAGGGGAAACATACAATGTCAATTACTTAAAATAAAAATAAATAAAATAAAATAAAATAAAATAAAGGCTTTGAGGCTTTCTTTATAATAAAACAAAACAAAACAACAAAACAAAACAAAAAAAAATAGAACAAAATAAAATTTAAAAAAGCTTGTTGCCCTGTATATATAAAATAGTGACTTTGAGGCTAAAATAAAATAAAATAAAATAAAATAAAATAAAATAAAATAAAATAAAATAAAATAAAATAAAATAAAATAAAATAAATAGTGACTTTGAAGCTTGCTTTACAATATAATAAAACAAAACAAAACAAAACAAAACAAAAAATAATAAAAAATAATAAAATAATAATAAAATTAAATAGTGGCTCTAAGGTTTGCTTTAAAATAAAATAAAATAAAATAAAACAAAAAATACATTAAATTACAGTTTTATGAGAAACTTAAAGAATTGCAAGCAGAGAAGGAAGTGATAAATAAAATAAAATAAAATAAAATAGTGGGGTTGAGTCTTGTTTTTTAATAAAATAAAATAAAATAAAATAAAATAAAATAAAATAAAATAAAATAAAATAAAATAAAATAAAATAAAATAAAATAAAATAAATAAAATAGTGACTTTGAAGCTTGCTTTACAATATAATAAAACAAAACAAAACAAACAAAATAAAATAAAATAAAATAAAACAAAAAATACATTAAATTATAGTTTTATGAGAAGCTTAAAGAATTGCAAGCAGAGAAGGAAGTGATAAATAAAATAAAATAAAATAAAATAAAATAAAATAAAATAAATGTAAACACATTCAATTACAATGTCATGACAGACTTAAACATTTGCACGCCAAGAAAGAAATTATTTCCAGTGTTGATAAAAAAAAAAAAATGAAATATTTTGAAATATTACAATTTAAAATACCTGTTTTTATTTTCAATACTTTAAAATGTAATTTATTCCTATGATATTAAAGCTAATTTTCATTCTATTACTATTCTATTCTATTCTATTCTATTCTATTCTATTCTATTTCTTTGCTTTAATAAATGGAATATACAATATTAATGGAATATGTAATATTCTAAATCGTTCTTTCACTTCTAAAAAAAAAAATACAATTTAATTAAAGTATTTAACTTCTTTTAAAACATTACCCCCAGTAGTATATATATATTTTTTTTTTAAATGGAGGCGACTTCATTAAAAGGGTCTCAGTGAGAGGGGAACAAAGGGCCCTAACATAGGGGCCACACAGAAGCAGACAGGAACAACAGCTCAGGTCTTAAAGGCTGCGGCGAGTCGCACCATCAGGCCAGTGGTGAACAGGTGCAAAGGCCTCTGTGCGTGCACTCCCCGGCCCCGGCCTCTGAATGGCCATTACAGCCGAGTGGCAGGGGTTTCTGCTATTATTTATTCAGCAGCGCATCCACCAGAACAGGCCGCTGCGCTGGGAGACAGCTGGCAATGGGGGACAATACAAGAACCCCTCAGCCCTATTGTCTGACCAGCCCCTGTCCCAGCCTCTGCTCCCACACACACACAAACACACACGCACATCTTTGTGAAGCATCCCCGAGCCTCTATTCTTCCAGTAACCAACATCGCCTCCCATCTTCCCCAGAGACACACACCACAGCTGAAGTAAACAACTATAGCCATGTAATTCTGCCTGTACTCGACCGTCCCACCCTCACAACCCCACCCTCAACCCACCAGACGTTGCCACACACACAACGCCAAACACATCCCAACCCTTCAGTCTAGGACGAACACAACCAGCAGCTTTCATTCACAACAGACCCATTAAGACACTCAATGGAGGCTGGACAGATATGACACTTGAGTTCACAAACTGCTGTTTTACTCTGAGCTGCTGTTCTTGATGTGTTTGACTTTCCTTTAGTTGTAAGTGCTGAATGAAGCCCTGCTAATAAAGTGCATCATAGTACTGGTAATTACACACAGACAAAATATTGGCTAATATTTGATGACTTGAAGATAATTAATATAACTAACCATAGAGAAACATTGAAATTGATAAATAAATGATATATTAATAAATATTATTCAATAATAATTATTTAGAATTAATACAAAATGTATATAAAATGTAACATTAGTAATTAATAAAAAAAAATGTTACATAATATATATATATATATATATATATATATATATATATATATATACACACACACATATATACATATACATATACATATATATACAGGGGTTGGACAGTGAAACTGAAACACCTGGGTTTAGACCACAATTAGTATGCCGTTTGGCCTCCTTTTGCAGCCAATACAGCATTATTTCATCTTGGGAATGACAAATACAAGTCCTGCACAGTAGCCAGAAGGATTTTGAGCCATTCCTTTCGCAGAACAGTGGCCAGGTCACTATGTGATGTTGGTGTATGAAAACATTTCCTGACTCGCTCCTCCAAAACACCCCAAAGTGGCTCAATAATATTCAGATCTGGTGACTGTGCAGGCCATGGGAGATGTTTAACTTTACTTTCATGTTCATCAAATCACTCTTGTCACCAGTCTTGCTGTGTGTATTGGTGCATTATCATCCTAATACACGGCACCACCTTCAGGGTACAATGTTTGAGCTATTGGGTGCACATAGTCAACCTTCACACTCTGCTCTTATTGGTGGAATGTGCGATCAGTAAAGACTGGCCACCAGGCTGCATAAATATAGCCATGAAACCTCCAACACTATATTGGCCAGTGTTTCAGTTTCATTGTCCAACCCCTGTATATATATATATATATATATATATATATATAATATAATCCTTACATACATGCACAATTATTTTATGAATGTTTATGAATATATATATAAATAAATCAATCAAGGTAAATAGGTAAATAATTATTATTTTTTTATTAGTACAAAATACTATTGTTTCTAAAAATTATTATTATTATTATTATTATTATTATTATTATTATTATTATTACTACTAATAATTTGGTCAAAAGTTAATTGAAATTAATTAATTATATTTTTAATTATTTTTTTAATTTACATTTTTTAGTCTTTAGATAATCTTGAAATAAATTTTAAAAAAATACATATAATAAATAAATACAAACAAAACTAAATCAAAACAAAAAAAAACAAATAATTCACTTATTTGAACATTTCACTTGACAAAATTTACTTGGACAGTTTGACATTTTTCAAGGTAAATAATACAATTTTACAAATTTTACAAATATTAAAAATATTATTGTTTGTATAAATTATTTTTATTGTTATTATTATTATTAATGATAATTTATTTTAATAATAATAATAATAATAAATAATTATAATTAAGAATAATTCAAATAATAAACGAAATGTAAGAATAATTTAAATAATAATAAATACTAAGAATAATATGAAACAAAACCATTATTATTATTATTATTATTATTATTATTACTAACAATTTATTTTAAGAATAATTGTAATAATAATATTAAGAATAACGCATGAAAGTGAAGTGTTCGGTGAGCCACACTACATTTTACAACCTGTACTAATCTTACTTTGACATAAAAAATAAAATTAATAAAAATTAAAAAATAATAAATAAAAACAAAAATAAAACATGAATTGAATAGTTAATTTTGTCTAATTATTTTATTTTTTTGGACACCTTGATACACAGCCATAAGGGTCTGCAGGGGTCTTGAAGGGTCTGTAAAACTGTCTTATGTTGGGCTTTTTTGCATGTTTCTGCTTGGTTGCTCACATGATTTTGTTGGTCACAACAAATCGAACATTTTAAAATAAACTCTTGAAGTCAGTCAATCACCAAATCAACTCTTATGAAAAGGATTTGATTTACATATATTGAACAGGGTGAAAACATGAAACTCAATATTGCTTCTTTTGGCCTCCAAAATGTCACTGAATTGGTAATATGAAATGATCTGTACAATTGTAGCTGCAAAAAATCGTTTTGGCGTAGACTCCAACGTCAATGCATTTCACTTAATTGCAGCTGGCAAGCTGGTCTACTAAAGCCGGGAAAAACAGCAGTACTGAATAATGCGCTCAACGCAGTCAAAACAATCCTGTTTTAGCGCACAAACAATTATGAATAACGCTACAAAAAATACATGTTCAACCATTCAGCTGGCTGGCACATAATGAAAATGGAAAGTTACAGATGCCTCTTTTTATGTCCCGTCTGTCTGCTGTAGTGGGTATTAAGGAGGAAATTGAATGTGCAGACAAACTCAATAAAGAAGAAAAACCCTGAGTCATCAATTACGAATCCTGCGATCAATCTTTCGGCCGTTGATAGATAGTTATTACAGCCTCGAGCTGTTGGTGTATCTTCGTCTGACCTTTATAAGCCCAGTTTGGGAAGAACACCCAAGCGTGAGACCCCTTGTCCCCGCCTGAGCCCACGATCAGAAGAAAAGAGTCTGTAAGTGTGTGTGTTCATCTGAAAGGACCGCTGTAGGTGGCGCAGGGGGTGTGGGGTAAGCTGTGCAAAAATGAGACAGCAGTCAAACTATTACTCATAATTGTATTTATGGATGCCTGCTATCAAATGAAATTACACACAACTACAACATACAGTCACACAAACATGACTTCTTAAAAAAAATACCACAAAAGAGGTGTGCAGAATCACTGAGAAACACGTGAATGAGCCACATTTAAAATGAAATGAACACAGAAACAATTTAACTAATGAACAATACAACTGCAAAGTCTTTCATTGCACATTATTTGCATTTGCTGAACTAGCCAAGAAAAAGTATCACATACAGAATATATGAAAGCCGTTCAATGATTTTCAACATTCCATTAATATTACTATTTATTATTATTGTTATTATTGTATTCAAGTAACCTGCAATAATATTTGCCTGCATTTGTAAGCAGAGCTTAATATCACCAACAGTTGAGCCACTGGCATACAGTAGCTTACCCCGAAGAATCTGACACACCTGACCCTACAGCTACTCTTTTGGGAATAATGCTTAATTTACAAATCCATGGGTAGTTTTTAGCCCCAAAAAAACAAAACAACACAAATCAAAACATAATAAAACACAAAACACAACTAAACAAAATGTAATATCAAAACAAAAACACCACAAAACAAAAAACAAGACACAACAAAACAACATAAAAACAAAACAAAAACAAAACAACAACACAAAAACAAAGCAAACAAAATGAAACATCAAAACAAAACAAAACAAAACAATATATCAAAACAAAACACCACCACAAAACAAAGCAACATAAAGCAAAACAAAATGAGAACATCAAAACAAAACAACACAAAACAAACATCGAAACAAAAGCCAAAACAACAAAACACAACAAAAGAAAATGAAATATCAAAACAAAACAACACAACACAAAGCAAAACAAAATGAAACAACAAAACAACAAAAAAACACAACAAAATAAAATGAAACATAAAAAAGAATCAAAACAAAACCCAAAACAACAAACAAAAATATCAAGACAAAACACAACAAACAAAACAAAACATCAAAACTCAAAACTACACAACACAAAAACAAAACACAATACAGAGCAAAACAAAATGAAATATCAAAACAAAACACACTAAACAAAACAACAAACAAAACAAAACATCAAAACAAAACAACAAAAGAAAAGAAAACACAACACCACACAACACAAAGCAAATCAAAATGAAACAAAATGAAACATCAAAACATCACAAAAACAAAACAAAACATCACAGCAAAACAAAACAACACAAAAACCAAAAAAAAGGGAGGGGTTTTAGGGCAAAAATTAATTAATTAGGGCAAAAAATTCAATAAAATAATTATAATATTATAAAGACTATAAAGCAATCTTTAGCTAAAAATAAATACAAACTAAAACAAAATAAACAATTAATTCATTTAAATAGTTTACTTGACATAAATTTACTAACAGTTTTTAGCATAAAAGTTTTAACATTTCCTTATCTGCATCTCTCAGTCAGAGATCACTGCATATGATGGGCTTTTCAAAATCTTATCAATCATACGATTAAATAAAATGATGCATAATTTGCTAAATTAAAAGGACGGCACAGCTTATCCCACACTCCCCTAACTACAATGCCAAAAACAACAAAATCCAGTTTCACTGGGTTTTCCAAAAGAAACTTCCAATGCAAATGTCTCAGTCACAACAAACAAAACATACATACAATAACAAGCACCCATATCATTTTCAAATGCGCCGATCTGATGCGTACCGTGCGAACACGACTCTACTATCACACACACCAAATCTCCCAGTCTCCTCCCACACCAGTCATGCGAACAGCGGCCCGAGATTGAGTCTGGAGTTCCAGTCATTATGCCGCGCGACATCTGCATGTTTATGCGTCTCTCTCTCTTTCTCATTCACTCCTTCCCTCCCACCTCGTCTCTCCGCGACGCAGACTACTCAATACCCAGCTACGGCGAGCACACGCATACACGCACTTTTCTTGATGGCAGATGGCAAGTCAACAATCAGTTCCAACAGCAGCGGTGGCTCATCACCCAATCAGAAGCGTCCCCAACACACACACACACACACACACGAAGCCCCCGTCTCACCCCTCATAACACCATCTCACCACAGACACAATAATAACTCTTTGTTTGTCTCCCACAATACAGCTGCGTAAGAACCCCTCTGCTGAAACACATGTGCCCTAAACGTCCCCACACACACACCTTCTGTCAGCTCTGGTGTGTGTTACAGAGGCCGGGATCGGTGCACAGCTGGGCGGAGATTCTCAGAGAGGGTCTGGGTGTGAAAGAGAGACCATTAATGAGTGTGAAAGAAAGAGATGCAAGCGCTCGTGGGAGACGGTGTTAACGTAACTGAAACGACCCGAAACTGGAGGGGATCAGGTGAATCTGTAACAACTTCGGAAGCTAATTCAAATGTGAATCCCTAGTCCTTCACAGTGTCACACTCCTCGTTTCTCTTCTCGTCCGGGCGCAGAAGAGCGCAGGAGTGGCACGTTCCCAACATGCCGTGCAGGGGGCGTGCTGAGACGTTGATGGATGTGGCAGGAGGGTGAAGAGCGGAGGTGTTTGACCCCAGACTGAGTTCACTGAAACACAGCTGCATTGCACAGAAGCCTGCGTCCACCCCGCTGCAGCACGGGCCTCGTCTCAAACGACCCCGCTGTTCCCTGCTGGACAGACCGCAGCCTGCATCACGATGCTGACGATGAAGCATGCGCCTCCTCACAAACAGATTCAGAGGGAAGTCACGCAAGACTGTGAAATGACAGTCGCTGATTCAAAAGCTGCTTGTGCTCATAATCCAATCAGCATATTTTATATTTACTGTACATATTAATGAGACTGATAGTATGATCTTCTTTACTGTGTTTCATTAATGCTGTTCATTACTTTTAGGAGAATAGCCCACAATCTGATTTAAAGATTTTTCTACTCTAGAAATCCTCTTTACACAAATAATCTGATGTAATCTGGATGTTTTGCGGTCAGTATGGAGGGGTCCAGGGATGGCAGTGGGTTTTATTCACATACTGTATGTGGCAGTGACCTCTCTGTGACTATATATTCAACGCTTCATTTTCCAATGTACAGCTGTAACTAATACAAAACTAGCTCAATTTAAGACATCAATATTTCTTGATACAACTTCAAATAATAAATACTTTTTAAATTTATGTTCAACAAATAATACATATATAACATAAATTATATCTAAAATACAGAAAAAAATAGAAATAATATTCATGTTTTTACTTCTATATAAATAAAATAACTATAATTAATAACTACAATTTATAGTTTATAAGTAAATATTATTTAAAATAAATAATAAAAATTTAGCTGCAATAAAATAAATAATAAAGATAATACAGAAAAATAAAATGGAGAAATATAAACAAACAATATTTCTTGATAGCACTTCAAACAAATAATTATTCATGTTCGTAGTTCTATATAAATAAAAACTATAATTAAAAACTATAATTTAATTCATAGTAAACAACTAAATATTATTTAAATAATAATAATTTAAATAATAATCATAATTTAGTTGCAATAAAATTAATATAAAGATAATATAGAAAAATAAAAATGGAGAAATGTAAACAATATTTCTTGATAGCATTTCAAATAACTTAACAAATAATATATAACAAAATATAGAAAGAAAATATAATCAAATATTCTTTCACATTCGTACTTCTATATAAATAAAATAACGATAATAACAATAATGCAGAATTTATAGTAAACAACTAAATATTAGTCAAATAAAAATAATAATTTAGATGCAATAAAATGAATATAAAGATAATATAGAAAAATAAAAATGGAGAAACAAACAATATTTCTTGAGAGCATTTTAAATAAGTAACTGGTGTTTTTTTATTTATAGTCAACAAATAATACATAACAAAATATAGAAAGGAAATATAATAAACAAATATTTTCAAATTCATACTTCCATATAAATGAAATAACTATAATTCATAACAACTATAATGTATAATTTATAGTAAACAAGTAAATCTTATTTAAATATAATAATAATAATAATTTAGATGCAATAAAAATTAATATAAAGATAATATACAAAAATAAAAACTGAGAAATATAAACAAGCAATATTTTGTGATTGATTTGATTTTCAAATAACTTTTTTTATATATAAAAGATATAATGTATGTAAAATATAGAAAGGAAATATAGTAAACAAATAATATTTCATGTTCGTACTTCTATATAAATAAAATAATTATAATAACTATAATTTATAGTCAACAACTTAATATTTTTAAATAAGAAGAATATTTTAACTGCAATAAAATAAACAAAAAGTATATATAAAACAAAAGTATATGTAAAAATAAAATTGAAGAAATATAAATAAACAATTCATGTTAGCGCTTCAAATAATAACTATAAGGTATCAACAACAAAATAAAATAGAAAATTTGCAAAAAAACAAATATTATAAAATATTTAATGTTTAAAAATGTAGTAAATATTTTACATTAGTAATTAGCACTTATAATGAACAAATAAACAAAAATAAAATATATAATAAATAAAATAAGACAATAATTCAATAATAAATGTAAACAAAAATAAACACTTTTTTTTATTCTCTCATAATATTTAAAATCTGAGAAATTATCTTCAGATGAACTGTGACATTTATTCAGTGTTAAAATATTTTTCTCTCATCCCTGTTTAGACTTTGACTGGTTTTGCTGACTAGTGTTAATTATATTTTATGGAACTACAAGTTATCAGTAAAAATGAAAACCACTGTCTTAAGGTGTGTGCCCACCAAAAGCAAATTTATTATTTGCGTGACTAAATTACATACAAAGTAATTTGTAAATTTTTTCAACTTGTGCGGAAGACGCGATTGAAGCAATTATCATGTTTTTGCAGCAAACACGTTGCCCAATTTGTAAATGACACGAATTTGCTGACGCGTTTGCCGCACAATCTAAACATTTTCAGCTCGAGTGGGAAAATCTGCATGATGCATTGTCCTGCAAGCCAATCGGCTAAGAGCTTATTGACAGGTCCAGTTTGACACATCTAGTTGTACCAGTAAATGGAGGCGGGCAAGCACAATGTTTTTATTTGCGAGAGTGACACAAAAATCATCCCACGAGTAATCAAGAGTGAGTAACACGATGTGAACATTCGCTTCATTTTTGGTGTGCACACACAGTTACAGAAGGAGAGTTTAAATGACTCAAAGCCACTCAGTGCCACCCTGTTCAAAGTCCTGCATAAAACTGCAGGTCACATACGCAATCAATATTTTAAAATCTCTAACAAAAATGCTTCCATTTTCACCTAACCTTAAGTAATGGTCCAGTGCAGCCAGAAGCCGCCAGCCAGACTCTCAGGAGCTTCCAGCGTGAGTTAGTGCCAGCGCAGCTTATCTGCTAATTTATGGTTGCGTGTTTATCGTTCACACTCTGAGGGAACAGACTAGTCATTGGACGAGAGAACGTCAGCCTCCACCTCACCCGTGCAGCGGACGACCCCCCCTCCATTAGGAACAGCAGTAATGAGGGGGATGAGAGCCGCTAATTTGAAAACTTGGACACGGCCAGCAGACCATATGGCAAGCATTTATCCCTCCTGAAAGCCATGCTAACCGTCATTTACATGGTTAGAGAGGATTCAACTATTCCTCTTTCCCATCTCTACTCATAACTAGGAGCCAAACTAATAACTACTTAATTGGCAAGTGACTCGAGGAGAAAACTGTTCAGGGATTTCTGTATTCCTAGTTCCACTCCTTAATAACACTAGTTCTCCCCTGAAAGGGTGCATTAGAAGATAAAACCTGAGCTTTGCACTGCTTTGCTACACTGTGCCCATAACGATTTAGTCCCTTGTTTGTCCTGAACAGTTAAACTGCCCCCTGTTCTTCTGAAAAATCCTTCAGGTCCCACAAATTTTTGTTTTTTTCAGCATCTTTTGTGTATTTAAACCCTTTCCAACAATGACTGTATGATTTTGAGATCTATCTTTTCACACTGAGGACAACGGAGAGACTCATATGCAACTATTACAGAAGGTTCAAATAATGCTTACTGATGCTCCAGAAGGAAACACGATGCATTAAGAGCCTGGAGGTGAAAACTTTTTGAATTTGAACTGAACTTATTTTGTCTTCTGGGAAACATGTATGGATCTTCTGTAGCTTCTGAAGGGCAGTACTAAATGAAAAAAATAAGATATTTAGACAAAATAAGAAAAATGTACACATCTTTATTCTGTTAAAAAGTTTTCACCCGCGGCTTTACTTCTGGAGCATCAGTGAGCGTTTGAACCTTTTGTAATAATTGCGTATGAGTAGATTACATACAAAGTCAATGCAAAGACGCAAATTACATAAATCTGGCAATGCGTTTGCTGCAAAAGCGCGATATTCACCTCAGTCACGTCTTCTGTGCAAGTTGAAAATTTTCAACTTGAGTGGAAAATCTGTGTGACATCATGTGTCATGATATTTAGACAAAATAAGAAAAATGTACACATCTTAATTCTGTTCAAAAGTTTTCACCCCCGCTCTTAATGCATAGTGTTTTCTTTCGAAACATCAGTGAGCATCTGAAGCTTTTGTAATAATTGCGTATGAGTAGGTTACATACAAAGTCAATTCAAAGACGTGAATAGACGCAAATGACATGAATTTGGAAATGCGTTTGCTGCAAAAACTTGATATTCACCTCAATCACGTCTTCTGTGCAAGTTGAAAATTTTCAACTTGAGCGGAAAATCTGTGTGACGTCATGCGTTGTGATATTTAGACAAAATAAGAAAAATGTACACATCTCAATTCTGTTAAAAAATGTTCACCCCCTGCTCTTAATGCATAGTGTTTTCTTTCGGCGCATCAGTGAGCATCTGAAGCTTTTGTAATAATTGCGTATGAGCAGGAGTAGGTTACATATGAAGTCAATGCAAAGACATGAATAGACGCAAATGACGTGAATTTGGTGATGCATTTGCCGCAAAAACACCATATTCACCTCAATCATGTCTTCTGCGCAAGTTAAATTTTTAACTTGAGCGGAAAATTTGCATGGCATCATGCGTCATGTGATATTTAGACAAAATAAGAAAAATGCACACATCTTAATTCTGTTCAAAAGTTTTCACCCCCTGGCTCTTAATGCATTGTTTTTCTATCTGGAGCATCAGTGAGCATTTGAACCTTCTGTAATAGCTGCATATGAGTCCTTCAGTTGTCCTCAGTGTAAAAAAAGATGGATCTCAAAATCATACAATCACTGGTGGAAAGCATTTATATAAGCACCAGATACTGAAAAACCAAAGACTTTGTGGAACCTGAAGGATTTTTTTGAAGAACAGCAGGCAGTTTAACTGTTCAGGACAAACAAGGGACTCATGAACAACTATCACAAAATAAAAAACAGCTGTGGATCATCTAGGTAACAACACAGTATTAAAAACGAAATCAATTCAAAAGGAGCCAAACTGACAATATGGTCAGATGTGTGAGGGATCTGCTAAGGTATGCTGTGTCATACCACACATAATATATTTGAAGTGCAAAAGCATTTACTGTAAAGTAAGTTGCTACAATATACGGCACACAACGCTAATTTGTCCAGCCTATAGGCATCTCTAAACGCAAACATACAAACCGAGTCAGAAAGTGAGCATCCAAGGGTTTTTCTATCTCTGCTTGTCTGCTTGTAAAAACTAAACTGTGCAATTTGAGTCGCAATCATTTCTAGCTGGGCATCAGTAAAGGGTGAGTGAATTCCTCTCACACAAGAGTAATTTGCTGCCTCACTAAGCCACCTAAGCAAGTGAATGAGTAAAGCAGAGCACTTTTAACATGAGACTATCAATTTGGACATAGTATTATCTTGTAATGTACAAACTTAGACTTCGTATATGCAATAGAATTCTAGGAAGAAGGTTCAGTATATGGATACACCTGTCAGAAAAGACCACAGTCACCGAGACCCACCGAAGAGACACTTCACAGCAGAAATGAAATGCTGCCTTACTCAAGAACATCTACAGTAGAAAAGAAAGAGAAATAAAAAGGCAGAGAGTGAGGGCAGGGTCAGGTAGTAAATGTTATGTGAGAGTGTCACAGTGACCGCCACTACTGTACTGTGCTGATCAGAGTGACCTGACAGGAAAAGAAAGTTATTTGGTGAGTGACAAGTAGTGAAAAATAGGAAGTAGAAGAAGAGAGATAACTAGGACAAAGCAAGAGATATGAAAAATCTGGTTGGTGTATTTGTTCCTACTTGCTCACGTGCTGTTAAGAGAAATTCTTATTGATACTGAATGTTTAATTTGCTCAAGGCCCATTTCTCCTGTTTTTACATTTAGATGACCTTCATAGGACCCTATGATTTAAGTGGAATTTTAACAAAAGTAGGTCAGTACACATAAATCAAAATGCTATATTGATTAGTGTCTGTGAATATCAAGCCGCAAAAATACCATTTTAATATGAATCCTGCATGTTCTGCGTGTCTCTGTGTGAACGAATGGCGCAGATGCACGGTTTCGTTTACTACACACATACTGAAGCGCACATGAGACTCGCAGTATTTTCAGCCTCTGCCGCCTCAATATACAGGCATATAAACATAACTTCTAGAACTGTTCTGAGAGTCACTTCATGAGCAATTTGCTGTTTATTTTGAGAAAAACTACCGTAATAAACCTGCAGGTCCTTACAGCAACTCAAAATAAAAGTCCAGTTTAACTTGAAGAAACTGACAGAAATATGTTACTTAATAATGTAATGATAGTACTACTAATACTAATAAAATTACTATTAAAACATTATCTATAAAGGCATGTTTACCAGAAAAATTATGTAATTTATTTAGCAAAAAATGTGAATATACAACACTGTATTTCTGAAAAAAAAGAAATAAATAAAATAATAATAATTTATTTTTTACTAAAACTAATTAATTAGAGATAGATATTATTAATATTTCATGAAACCATTAAAATAGAAACCAGCTGAATTTGAGAAAAAGAAAACGAAAAAAAAAGAAAAAAAGAAAAAGAAAACATATTTCATAGGGGCTTGAAAATTACATTTTTGTTAACCTTTTAATAAATTTCTGTTTAATATTTTTAGTTTCATCATTTCAATTAATTAGACATGTTTTTGATGAAAAAAATTTAATTTAACCTTTAAAACAGAGTCTACTTTCGCCATGATCTAACGCTCACTTAAATCTTTAAAAACTTTACTAAACTGTTACTAAAAGTCATCTTTAGCAAATCTCAAAATAAACACTAATTTTTTGAATGACAAAGATGTGGTCACATTTATCGTTGCTCAGCGAATTATCATGTGTGAAATCCATGTGACTGGCAATTTTGTGCAGAGGGCAAAAGATTTCTGATATCTGTACAGACTAAAGCTCAAAACAGTACACTTTTAAAGAGTTAATTCACACAAAAATGAAAGTTCTGTCATTATTTACAGTCCTCACCTTTATGTCATCCAAACCTGTTGGACTGACTTTCTTCTGCGAAACAAATAGGCTATGAATACTGGCAACCAAACAGTTTTGGCGACCACTGAACTTGATTGCACAGAGAAAAAAGACATTTCTCAGAAATTACTTTGGAATGACATCAGGGTGAGTAAATGATGACAGAATGTATTTTTGGGTGAACTATCCCTTTAAAACGCAGAATGCTTGACTATGCAAGTAAAAAAAAAAATAAAGCATACTTCATGCTTAACCCTCTTTTACCAGGTTACCAGCTACTAAATCCCCTTTCCTTTGGCCTAATTACTTGCACCTTAGACTGGACCTACATAGACCACCACACCTCAAATCAAATTACCATCAACCCCCATGAGTGACAGGGTCAAATTTTGCTATGACAGAATTAAGGTCAGGGCAGGGCAGTGCTAATCTACCACTAATGCTCTGCTGTGCTCCGCTGAGGGGGTGTATGTTTAAATGTAATTATATTTGCACCCACAGCATCCCAACTGAAAACTCGCTCTTGTACTGATGAGAAATTTCCATCATCCTCCATCCCTAAACAAGCTTTGCATCCAGCACGGAGCAGCCAGGCAGCATTAAACCCGAGGTGGACGTGCAGGCAGTATAGCACACACTACAGTAAAGCTTCTCTGAAGCCCCTGCTTGATACTAATCCCAGCGCCCACCCACACACCTGCCCACCCTGCAGACGGCAGGATTGGCCACTGCCCTTTATTCTGCTACTGAAATTAGCCTGCTCAAACATCCTGGATTACCAACCTCTCTGTGGTCTTTGCAGTGGCCACTTTTTAGAAGGTTAAAAACAGATTCCACTCTCTTAATCTAGCCCACACAAACTGTAGCCTTTTAATCCCAGGATTAGTCTAGCTTTTCCTCTTCAGACGTGCTCTACTGCGCTGCTCGCCGAAGACATCAACCTAGTGAGGAAGAGGAATGTAAAAGCATGCAAAGTGTGCAAACAAAGCAAAAAAGTAGTGTAAAGCAGGATTTGGTACATTTGGTACACATTTGGTACATTTCCAAGGCACACGGACAAATATTCAAGGTGAGATTTGATATCCAAATAATATGTGAAGAACAGGGTCCTATGATTTCCGCAATGCAGAAAACACGGACGGAACTGCAGAATCCAGTCACAAAAATGGAATTTACTGTATAATGCGTCAAATTTTGGATGAATAAATCAAAAGTAGGTCAGTACACTTCAATCAAAATGCATTTTGTACTAGTGTCTGTGAATATTAAGTTGCAAAAAAACTATTTAAATATGAATCCTGCATGCTTTGCATGTCTCTGTCTGAATGAATGGTGCAAACACATAAACAATCTCTAGAACTGCTCTGAGAGTCACTTCTAGAGTTGTCAAAAGGTACCGGGTTTGGTACTTTCGGTACTGAAATTTTAAAAAGGTCCATTTTCCGCTCACATTTGAGTGCTGTTGAGCCGATTTTTAAACATTGCTGAATGGTCACACATAAGCACAACGGGAGCGTTTGAAAGCCACGTGTGTCAGCGGATCCCTAATACATCTGCATATAGACGTATCCGCTGACAGACGCGGCTTTCAAACGCTCCCGTTGTGCTTATGTGAGCGCTCGGTCAGGAGTGTGAAGCCCTTATCATTGTAGCCAATTACAGTCATGTCCGTTGAGCGCGTGAACACTGTAGCCAATCAGCTCAACTGCGCTCAAATGCGAGCGGGAAATGAACGTTTTTAAAATTTCAATACCGAAAGTACCAAACCTGGTACCTTTTGACAACCCTAGTCACCTCATGTACATTTTATTGTTTCTTTTGTGAAAATTTTTCATATTATATTATATATTATTATCATTAGCATATCATATATAAACAAAAACTAAAGGTCTTCATGGCAACCCGTCAAAATAAAAGTTTGGTTTTAACTTGAAAAACTGACAGACATATATGACTTAAAGGGGTCATCGGATGCCCATTTTCCACAAGTTGATATGATTATTTAGGGTCTATAATATACTTTGGTTAAAAATTCTCAATGGTTGTGTAAAACAACACCCTTTTTACCTTGCCAAAATCAGCTCTGCAAAAATCATCCCATTCTGAGGGATTGTTCCTTTAAATACAAATGAGCTCTGCTCGCCCCGCCCCTCTCTTCTCTCTGTGGAGTGACGAGCCTGTTTACTTTAGCCGCATTTAGCCGCTAAACTTGCTAACTAGCACGTTATTAGGAAAGGTGATCGCAAAGATTCATAAAAAAAAAAAAACCCTTATACTGCTGTAAGGGAAGCTGGATCACGAATGATTCGCGCGAACATAGACGGATATATGTAGATTGGGAGCCACATTCCCTTCACAAACAAATGTAATCCACTGCATCTTCAGTGGCTCAGATGTCGGGAGCAAATGACGACCACTATGTTCATTATTACATTCAGCAACACAACACCACAATCTCTCAATCGGAGATATTCTTGTCTAACTTACATCTCTGCTCCGGCATCAAAACAAAGAGGGCGGACTGTTACAGCTGATCTGAGGTAAGACGCTCATGTCAATTAACTATCGTGGGAGTGGCCTCTGTCGGTGTGTCACCACACCGACAGGCATCTGAGAATGGCTTGATTTGAAAAAGGGGATATTATTTTTACAGATTAATTAAAAACCACTGCATGGGTTTTTATCATTATAGGGTAGATTTGTGCATACACTGCCAACACACATTAATGTTCAAACAACATGAAAAAGTGAACTTTGCATGCGATGACCCCTTTAATGCAATGATAGTAGTACTACTACTACTGATAAAATTATTATTAAAACAATATTTTTAAGGGACATTTACCAGAGAAATTATTTACCAGAAAAATGTAAATACACAACACAGTATTACTGAAAAAATGAAAATAAATAAATACAATTTTTTAAAATCAATTAATTAGAGATGCTTTTGATTACTGAAATTTTATTAAATTATTTGAAATGGATTCCAGAAAATTAAATGGAAAACACAGAATTTGATAAAATTCATTTTAAAAATGTATTTCATAGGGCCTTAAAATTTAATTTGTGTTACATTTTAAATAAATTGCTATTAAATTGTCTGTGTTTAATGAATTCCAGTAATTAGATGCTTTTTGATTAATATTTTATAATTTAGCCATTAAAACAAAATTTGTAAAAAAAAAAAAAAACAGAATTTGTAAGAAAAATAAAATAAAAAATAAATTAAATGGAATTTGGGAAAAAATAAAATGAATTCAATAGGGCCCTAGAAGAGTGAATGTTTTATATAGTATGTTCTATAGCAAAAAATATTTTTTATAGATTAATAATTTAATATAATTAACCATCTTCCAGGGACAATATGCTTTCCGTCATTTTAACTGAAAAAAAAAAAATTATTTGTGACCCTGGACCACAAAACCTTAAGTAGTACCGGTATATTTGTAGCAATATCCAACAATACATTGTATGGGTCAAAATTATCTATTTTTCTTTTATGCCAAAAATCATTAGGATATTTGGTAAAGATTATGTTCCATGAAGATATTTCGGAAATTTCCTACTGTAAATATATCAAAACTTAATTTTTGATTAGTAATATGCATTGCCAAGAACTTTATTTGGACAACTTAAAAGGTGATTTTCTCAATATTTATTTTGATTTTTGATTATATTTGATTTTTTTGCACCCTCAGATTTTAAAAACAATACATCAATAGAAAGCTTATTTATTAAGCTTTTTAGATATTGTATAAACATTTTTGAAAAAATGTTTTGTGGTCCAGGGTAACATGATCTGCATTCCCCCGCTTTAGAGACGTTAAAACTTAAATGATTAAAGGATGTTAAAAGTTAAGTTAAAAAAGTTTTCAAGTGCCTGTTGTCTTTTTTTTCACACTTCTTGACAGCAGAATAAAAATAAAAAGCCAAGAACACGCAACAACGCCTGGTGAGACTAAAAGAACTCAAAAGTTCTTGTGATGTTAACGTCACATTAAAAATACCAAGCGCTACAATATTTCACTGGCGGATGAAAATAGAGCATGGCAGAAAATTTACAACCCAGTCTGTCAAAGTGACGGATAATGATTATTAGTAGCACAACCTCTGGTACAGACACTATCTACGGTAACTCTCTCACATCATTTCATGATTCACTTCAACCCTTCCATTTCCCATCAAAAAGTGGCAAAATCGCAAAAAGAATAAGAAAAGGTGTTAGCATAATCTCACGGGTGTAATCATTGTCTTTTGGATTTACAGTATGGGACGCAGCCAGAGAAAGTGAGGGAGGAGGGAACAGTCGACAAAAGCCGAGTCTGCTGCGGTATTTCTGGGGTGAGCCAGCTGACCGCCTCATTCTTTTCTCCGAGCGGTCGCGAGACGGATCAGCAGGGAACCTGCGCTAGAATAGCGAAGGGGTGGGAGCCGAGTCCCCTTCGCTTTCCCCCATCTGTGGGCTTTGACAACAACAGTCATCTGGAGACCCCACAACAAACAGGTGTTCCATTTCACACACACACACACACACTCATAACCAATAGAGAAAGCTGTTAGGGAGGCCACTCTGTAAGCAGCTGCTGCTATAATTACCAAGAGAGCGGTGGCTGCTGGAGTCTTTGTGTAAAAGTTGGGTTAAAAGATTTCAAGAAAAAGGGGAAGTGAATTATTGATAGCAAACCGTGCAGGAGGAAAAGTACATCCACAAAGAGCTGTATGACTCGCTCGTAAAAGGAAGAACAGCAGTCTGGGAAACACACTGAAGCACCTCTCATACACAGCACAACTGTATGAGCACCAAATTAGAAAAAAGCTAATTATAATACCTGTACTGACTTTTATTTCCTACTGAAACAAATTAGACTGTGAGTAATGTGTTGTATCTTGCATGTAACTCATAAACAATGCAACATATTTAGTTTAAATGCACTGAATGTTTTGTGACACAGCTCTTCCCCACAATAGTAATTACACTTAGCAGTAAACTATAAAACATGTCTTACTGGAAAGCTAATAGGCATGTTCTCGTCGGTTTTGTTAAAAGTGACATCTCTCGATGAGTGATGTTATAGTACTTGTCATCACTTGCCAACCTCTATGCAACTATGTTATTTAAACATATAATTTTTTATTTATTTTTGTATTGCTTCAAAGAAAGTTAGCAAATGAATGTGGCAACTTTATACAAGGTTAGATATAAAACCCTTTTGGATTACTTTCAGGGCTGGTTTTTAATTTTCAAATTAAATTTAATGTTGTTATTTAGCTAGTACAGGATAGAAATATGAATAACTAACGATGAAATTGTATTTTATTTTAGCTCAGATTTAATTTATTATATATAATACTAGTCTAATAAATGCATTAATATGTAAACAGACATATGAATAATACCTGAATGAATGTTTTAATACAGTTACTTGTTTTATTTGAATATTATAAATTAATTTTTTTTTTTAATCTGCCAAATCACATTTTTTTTAATAGATTAGTTTGCTCCAGAATTAAAATTTCCTGATTTCCTGAATTTGCTCACCCCTATATCATCCAAGATTTTCGTGTCTTTCTCTCTTCAGTCAAAAAGAAATTAAGGTTTTTGAGGAAAACGTTCCAGGATTTTTCTCCATATTGTGGACTTCAATGGGGATCAGTGGGTTGAAGGTCCAAAATGCAGTTTCAATGCAGCTTCAAAGGGCACGATCCCAGCAGAGGAATAAGGTTCTTATCAAAACAGTCCTAGCAAAACAATTTGTCGTTTTCTAAAAAAAAATAAAAGTGTATACACATTTTAGCCACAAATTAACCACTTTTTTTCTTTTTTTTTTTTTTTTTTTTACAGATGCCCTTCTTGCACTAGCTTGACTTCACACATTACGTAATCACGTTAGTAAGGTCACACATGATTAGTGGTGTGCAATATTGTCTGTGATACTATCATAATTGTTGTTTTAATGATGTGTGATTTGACATTATTGAGTATATTGTAAAACAAATATACAGCTACAGCTGCAGCTTCTGTGTTTCCTCTACATTGCAAAGATGAATTTTGTTGATACTGATTTCATTTGCTTGGTAACAGCCCAAATGTAAGAATTTGACTCAAAAGATGAATCACGCTTTTGAATCAAAAAAATTGCTTTATAAAGGGAAAAAAATGCCCATAAAAAGTAAAAATCAATTAAAACTTATTGGAAAAGATTCATTTCTATCACTGCTGTGAACTGACCACACAGATATGAAGAATATCAAGTCAGCTGTCCACAGTAGTCCTTAAGATACCAGCACAATAACACACTCAGCAAAATACTGTCGTTACCGATAAAATCCCAGAAAATATCCAGATATCATTTTCTGTCAATATCACACACTCCTATGCGTGATGTAGGCAGAAGTACCGATCCAGTGTTTACAATGCAAATGTTCAAAGAAAGTCAAATGCTCTTTTAAAAAAAAAGTTAAAACAACGATATTGGACGATTTTGAAGTTTGAGGATAAAATGAGTTTTTTGTCCTATCCTACCTTTTTGAACGGAAGTACACAAACAAAGAACTAACAGCGTGTGACCTTTCCAACGTGATTATGTAATGCATGAAGTCAAGCTAGTGCAAGTCCAGCATTTGTGGTTAAAAAGTTTTTTTTAGAAAATGGCATTGTTTCGCTAGATAAGAGCCTTATTTCTCGGCTGGGATCGTGTAGAGCCCTTTGAAGCTGTATTGAAACTGCAGTCTGGACCTGCAATCCATTGATCCCAACTGAAGTCCACTATATGGAGAAAAATCCTGGCATTTCTTTTTGACTGAAGAAAGACATGAATATCGGGGTGAGTAAATTATCAGGAAATTTCAATTCAGGAGTGAACTAATCCTTTAATTATTCAAGTTGCATTTAAGTTGTGTAAGGAAAAACTCCTAAAATTTCCTTTAACTTGAATATAACCGTTTTTTCAAATTGCTGTCACTGACCCAGCTACAGATGTGCAAGGCATGAAAATAAAACCTCCTACTCCAGCAGTCCTGCTACAGTACAGCCATAAATGTGAGCGAGAGTTACGTGGGATGGATAGTAACCATGTGCGAAGAAAACCCCTGTAGTCAGAATTCTTTCTCATTATGTCAAACTTGTCGTGGCCACCTTGTCCGGGCACTAGCTTTGCAGGAACAGCACCTTCTGTTCCAGTTCTTGTACCCCATCATCTTAACGCTGCTAAACAGGACAGCCAGTGCTATACAGCATGACATGAATCAGCTGTCCTATATACAGTACACTGTACCAGTGAATGAGGTCCAGCACTTAAAGGGCCATTAGATACAGCATCACCCAAGTATAGATCTCAACATCCTACAGGATATTCTGAATTCCCAAGGACAAAAACAGAGAAATCTGTGCATTGGTTAAAATGACTAGAATAGTTGTTATACATTACATACTGGGTATAAAATATTATTGTCAGGTAAGAAAAAAAAATAATCGTGAAATTATGTTTTGCATACTTATTTTTCACAGAATACTGACGCAGTACTTGTACTATATAAATAACTGGCAAGACATTTCTCCAAGCATCTGACAAGCTCGCACACTTGACTCTCTGTAGTAAAGCGAAACACGGCATGTCCCCCTCAGTCCTTTCAACAGCTTGGACAAAGCAGGGGTGATAAAAGAGGGCTGTTGTTTCACCCCCCTCTACAAAAGCCCGCTTGTCTGTGCACACTTAACCGCCATTAAAAGCACATTGACCCCTGTGTGTGGACGGAGGCACGCGTGCAGCATCAATGGCTGCCCAAGCAGGCGTGGGCCAGGGCTGAAGCCAGGACGGGTGTGTTTACCCACACCACCACAGCCCCTCTCTCACACGCTCAATGAAAAGGCCTCTCATTCCTCCACATGCTGTCAAACACACCATGCTGGATGTTGTAAATCAAACTAATTCAATGAGTGCTACCAATATTTCCCATTAATTCTTTGGAAATGCTCATCTATGTGACTAGCACTTTGGCACAGTTATGTTGGTGTGTATTGTACCCGTTCTTTCTCTTAATGTCTTCTGATTGAAATTCATATAAATCTATATCTGCTGAAAAGTCACAGTGCTAGGGTGTTGTTGATGTGATTGCCAAGATGTCCAAAATCATTTTTACCATGTTGTTAGGTGGTTTCAAGGGTGTTCTGGGTGGTTGCAAACTGGCCCAGGTCAAATAAGAGCCACCAACAAGCCAATAATCTCTACATGAAGCTCAAATTCCCCCTTCAATGCAAATGTGTGGCATTTTTTTAATTCTGTTATCATTTGCACAAGTCTTTGCAAACCTGTTTGACTTTCAAATTTCTGAAAGTCAAACACAGAAGATAATTTAATACTTATTGAATATCAAGTTTGGCAAATTAAATACAATTTGACAAATTTTTGACACCTAACAAAGCATGCAAGCTCTTCTATTTGTTTAAGTGAAAACAGGTCAATATCCCACCAGGATTTTGTGGGACTTTTTTCCGATTTTTGCAGCCCTAAAACGACTGAATTTGCAGAAGCTTTTCTCAAAATTTGCGACAATATTTGCAGCATTGTTTTTGTGTTGTACAGCAACATCTGACCTCAAGAACAAATATGGTATAGTGTATAATGTTACAAAAGCTTTTAATTTCAGATAAATGTTGATCTTTGGATCTTTCTATTTATCAACGAATCCTGAAAAAATGTACTCAAATATTGATAATAATACTAATAAATGTTTCTTCTTCAGCATATTAGAATGATTTTTGAAGGATCATGTGACACTGAAGACTGGAGTAATGATGCTGAAAATATAGCTTTGATCACAGGAATAAATTACATTTTAAAATATATTCAATATATTTACAATATTACTGCGTTCACTGTATTTTGGATCAAATAAACTGGTGATCAGAAGAGACTTCTTTAACAAACATTAAAAATCTTACTGATCAAACTTAAACTTTTGACAGGTACTGTATATGTTTTGTCTAAACGTAAAAAAAAAAAAAAATATATATATATATATATATATATATATATATATATATAAATTAAATTTAAAAAATATTATTTAATTATTTCAGGTTTTTCAGGGTTAATAAGTTAGTATTTTTTATAATATACCAAAAAGAAATCACAGTTTGGAGTAGCAGTCTATGGAAGCCATTGAATAAAAGAATAAAAAAAAAGGTAAATTCAAATTTCTGGATTTATTATCGCAATTCAGAGATTATATCTCACAAATCCGGTAAGGAAAAATCAACTTGTCGTTCTCTTTTTTCCCCTTGGCTCAGAATCATGAGATTATATCCCACACTTCTGGATGTTTTTTCCCTTTATGACTATTTGAAAACATGTAAAAACGTCCTTTTTTCTCCGAGATGTGTGTCAGAAACATAAAGCAGCGCAGACTGCTGTGTTTACAGCGTAACCCTAACAGCTTTATTTCTGCTGTTCCCTAAGCGCCACCTACTGTCAGAGAATGAAATTATATTTTCAAACAGCGTCTACTCTTTCATTTAGGCTCCTCATCCAATTTGGGTTGTTTTATGGAGTATGTGGGCCTCTTTTACGCAGCACAGAGCCAGCGTTGATAAACTGAACCTGTTGGTGGAAATGATGTCATCATGCGACATGTCTACTAGGCCCAAAATCTACTAAGCCCAAGCTCATGTGAAGTTTGCTTTACGAAACTTGATTGTAAAATTGTGGCAGTTACCATTGCTCTCCTGCATTATTAGTAAGTTCACCAAAACCAAGTATTCATTAACATTTCTTTTTGTTCTCCAACATGATGGTGAGTAAACAATGACAGAGTCAACTAACCCTTTAATTACAAAAGTCATAAGTCCAATCAATATGAAACATGTGGGACAAGACATGTTTGATTTCAACTCCATTTTATTCATACTGAACTTAAGTGAGCAAGTGTTATAATGATGCTTGCCTTATTAAACACCACTAATGCACGACCCACATTGCTGGAGTTATTCTCGTACACTCAAAGTAAGCAGCTGCTTCCATTCCTGGACTGATGGTGGCGCTGTGCATTACTCTCACCGTGTTGGCTATTGTCAGTCAAACTCCTTTTAGTTGTGGATGTGAGGTCATGCAGAGGTCATGCAGCTGGCCTGTGGACTTTGCATACAGGAAAATACTGTCATGCCATCAAATTACTAATAATAATAAAGGGTTACTTGCACTTACAATAATGTTAATGTTAGAGTAGTGAGTCATAAAAGTTCCTTATGTTAAATGATTTGCACTATATCTTCTTGTGCAGGCTGTTTCAAATGTATTCAAATCAGCCTGCCTGTTACAAAACTCATCCAGAGGTCATTTTGAATTTGTATGACTTTATTTTCTTTGGAACCTACAGATGTTTTGAAAAAAAAAATAAGATGATGTAATAAAGTACGTAATAAATTCTGCAAAATAAACATATGTAATACAATTCGTGTGCGAGTAAATGATGACCTTTTGTTGTGTTAATGCTCAATGTCTGCTGATTTCATAACTGTCCAGAAAGCAAATTACAGTGTGCTCAAGGGCTTTGAGTTTGAGACTGAGATTTGAAGTTGGTGCTCACTGAAGGTCACGAGCAAACAAGAACCTTCTGTCTGAGCAACTTACACACGTCAATCCTCACTCTTGTAACACAAGATGCTGATAAGAGGGATCTCTTCTCTAGCCAAGGAGCTTGTTTAGCCTGCTTTCGGAGGCCGTGTTGAACTGAGACATATAAAAGTGTGGAGTGTCCTGTGACCGCAACAATGAAACACTGCTTTATTGTTCATGATGTTTTGCTGTTGTCGCCTTCATTATAGTAAGTCGTCTAATAGTGGAGTCCCATTGAAAACAGGAAATTGTGATAGAGGCGTATAAAAGAAACGTTTGTTTTGTTGAGTTAGACTGGCACCACAGACTTCCTCATTTGCATCGCAATGAAAAAAAAACTTGTGAACACAAAGACAGTTGTGTTTTTTTGAAAGGGGGTGGAGTTTAATGGTATATTGGAAATGGAAGACAGGGGGTGTCATATAAGAAACATCTCTGCTTTTGAACAAAAAACTAACTCTTTGTCTACTTTGCCTCATCGTTATTCATTGCTCCAGGCTAGCAGGAACACCTGAGCACGAACATAGTTTGAAATGACCAATACATCCTTTTTTCATATTGAAACTTTCAACTGAGCAGGGCCAAATAACCACTTCTCATTCAGTTGTTTCGGCAACAAAATGTCTGTTTCCTCTTTGATGCTGGCTGCATGTCATTCAGAATAATCAGCATAACCACAACGTTTTACTTACTGTCACTTTCCACATCATAAAGTAAGTCTTGCCTACAGAAATGATCAAAATATCATATTTTGGCTAGTTAAATCTGTTTTTTGCTAAATAACACCTCAGCCAATAGAGTGTTATAACATGGCATTAGACTCCCAGGCGTAGCTTATGCAACTTTTCATATAGGACAGTTTAGTATAGAGTCTTTGGAGAGTCTTATCAGCGCAGGTGCAATCTATATTTAGACGGTAGTATTATCATATATCTGAAAACAGATTTATAAAGAGATAAATTACATGAGAAACAAATGTATGGTGTAGTCTTTCAGCACCAATATATCTGAATGCACAAAACCGTACAGAGGCACAAATGTACACTGTTCTAAAAAGTACATTCACTGAAATTATATATATTTTTAAAAAATTAAGGTCCCACTTTAAATTAGGTGGCTTTAACTACTATGTACATCATTTGACACAACACATTTAGTGTGTACTTGTTTTTGCATTGTACTTACATTTAAAAAAACACCTGCATGTACACTGGCATGTTTGGGATTAATAAGATTTTTAATGTGTGTTTTTTTAAAGAAGACTTTTATGCTCAAAGCTCCATTTGTGACCCTGGACCACAAAACCAGTCATAAGGGTCAATTTTTTGATGAATAGATCATCTGAAAGCTGAATAAATAAGCTTTGCATTGATTTATGGTTTCTTTGGATAGGACAATATTTGGCCAAGATACAACTACTTGAAAATCTGGAATCTGAGTGCAAAAAAATCCAAATATTAAGAAAATCGCAGTTAAAGTTGTCCAAATGAAGTCCTTAATGCACATTACTAATCAAAAATTATTTTTGACAAAGAGTATTTATGGTAGGGTATTTGCAAAATATCTTCATGGAACATGATCTTTACTTAATATCCCAATGATTTTTGGCATTATAAAAAATGTATGATTTTGACCCATACAATGTATTGACGGCTATTGTTACAAATATACCAGTGCTACTTGTGACTGGTTTTGTGGTCCAGGGTCACATTTATTTGATCAAAAATGCAGAAAATAAAGTAATATTATGAAATACTGCAATTTAAAATAACAGTTTTCTCTTTTAATAGTCTTTAGTGTGACACAATTCTTCAGAAATCATTCTAACATGCTGATTTATTATCAATGTTGGAAACAGCTGTGCTGCTTAACATTTTTTTTTAAACCTGTGATACTTTTTTGAGGATTCACTGAGAGAAAATAGTTAAAAAGAAAAGCATTTATTTAAAATAGAAATCTTTTCTAACAATGTAAGTCTGTACTATCAATTTTGATCAATTTAACGCATCCTTGCTGAATAAAAATATTGATTTCTTTTAAACAAAGAAAGAAAGAAAATTGACTGACCCCTGTTCTTTTTAATGTTTTATTCATCAAAGAATCCTGAAAAAAGTATCACAGGCTCCAAAAAAATTATTAAGGTGCACAACTGTTTCCAACACTGATAATAAATCAGCTTATTGGAATGATTTCTGAAGGATCATGTGACACTGAAGACTGGAGCTATTCTAAAGTATATTAAAATATAAAACCACTATTTTACATTGCAATAATATTTCACAATATTACAGATTTTTTATGCATTTTAATTAAATAAATGCAGCCTTGATGAGTAGAAAAAATGTCATTAAAAATGTTACTGATCCTAAAAGTTTTAATGGCAGTGTAGTTACATCTGTAATTAATTTCTGTAATTACATTCATAATTACACTGTTGACCCATCCATTACACCTTAACCCACCTTTAATCCTACCCATACCACCAAACAAGTCCCCAGCCTTACCCGTATCCCAACTCAACAGCAGCAAAAGCATTTTGCAACACAATATGAACACAAGTAAGTACATTGTACTTATTTTATGTACATAGTATTTAAGGCCACCTAATATCAAGTGGCCTTTATCACCTTGCACCTTCCACAAAAAAATTGAGCAATGCAACTTTTGCTTCCTGAGCACCAAATCAGCATATTAGAATGATGTCTGAATTATTAGGCGCATTGTGCTGAAACGAGACAATTGGTGGTTTTATTGTTGCCACTTGTTGTTATTGTTGGGCAGACTTCCTTCATTGAGACCCAGAAAGCTTCTAACGGCAGTTACACTTCCTGTCATTGAGACAGTGAGGTCTTGTGGTTTCTGAGAGTAGGATAACAGCTAGTCCAAAACAGACTAACAGGAAGTGAGAAACAAAGAGGTGAAGAGAGTGTTTATGAAGCAACATTGACACAATAGATTTAAACATGCTCGTTTGTTGACCAACCTGAGGTTTTCAAGAACCCTTGTGGAACATCGATCTACTCAAGCAGCAATTCTCATGACGGTGGGACACTTGTGACTTACAGGTAAATCACTGGCAGCCAATGTACCTCAAACAACATTACGTTTCCCTGGCAATGCCTGGAAACAACAGGTGAGGCGGCTGCATGTGCGTCGTAGGTGCTAATCTTCAACCACCAGGATTGTAGAGGGAATTGCGTCTTCTAAGAAACAAACTATTCTAAGAATCATTAGCAGTTATAGAAACAAACAGAACCGTAAACATGCTCACACTTCACAATATGAACAAAACACCTCTAACGATTTACGTAAAACTACTACAGATCACTAGACCATCTTCATTTCTCCAGAGATCCTCAGCTGCCACCTGGCCAGCATTCTTCCCTCAAAACTGCTTTTGTGCTTTCCTCTGGCGAAAGAGGCGTCTGGCACCCCTACAAGGGACACTAGGAAACGACAAAGACTGCTCATTTCAATGCATCTGTTTTTTCAGCGGCAGCACTCACTTTAGCTAATAGCTCCGGTGATTTAAAGCCTGCAGGACCTTTAGAGAACTTGATCGAGTCTGGGACAACAACAAAAATCTATAAAAACGAACCCGAAGAAATTGTATTTACATCAACGGAGGAATATTTAGACATCAACGTCAAACCCCATGAGACGCTGGGGATCGAAACGTGGGACGTCAAGCAACCCCAAACAATGCACAAGTGAAACTGTTTGTGTTGTGCGTTCAGACACTTAAAGGGAACAATAGAGCCGAACTCTGGAAGACTAAGCATCTCCTTGGCAACGTCATGCGGTGCATAATGCAGCAGAATTCCGGGCACTTAACGCACACTTTTGGCACAAGAGTTGGCTGAGAGCAGATGCGCCGCGGCGCCCTTCGAAAGGGGTTAACCCCATCCCAGACACACTGTACAGGAGTGAAGGAGGCCCAAGTGGGCTTAATCCGTACAGGGGCCCAGCTTTTTGTCTGCTGTCCATTATTATTGATATGGCCCCTTCGCTTAGTGCCATCTGTGGGCTTTATACATCCGGCTGCCCGCTTTGTTCCTTGAGGAGCTGTTATACAAAAGGGGTCCGCGTGCAAGAAGCAGGTCGGCCCCTTCGGCGCTAAGGGGAGCTGTCCCATCTCGTCTCTCTGGGGGCCTACCCACCCTCTCCAGACCTCGGCCGTCGCGAGGCCACAACAGCCCGGCAGCTGCCGCGCCGCTCCAAAGCCGGGCCCGGGACGAGGTGACGTGATGGGGGGGCCCAACCTGCCTAAATGATGCAGCTGGGTCAGCCATTAGAGGCAGGGTGCTCCTCATGGGGTAGTGGATGTTAGAGCCTGTGCCTGTTTATCCGCACGACAGGATTTGTGACGGAGCAGTTGAATAAACAACTGCGTAAATGAAGTCGGCACTACTGAATAGAACAGCAGGGTTAAACTGAACATCCTGAGCGGTTAATGCCGATTCCTGTTCCCCGGGGAGCAGCCCCGAGTCTGATTTGCATTGCAAGAAATGAATATGGTATTGTAGCTGCGACCTAGGAAGTGTTTTAAAAGGAACAAAACCACACCGAAGTAGTCAGGTCGGCACATTCCCGACCGATTTGGGACTTTGTGAGTGAAGACTTCAATCTGTGAGCACTGCAGCACAGTATACAGCAATAATAATCCTGGCTAAAAATAGCCCCCCACAGACAGCGGCTCATATCAAAAGAGCTAGCTTAGTGCGCTCGATGAAAACACCATGTCAAAATCCTGTGCTACTCTACTCTACTCTCTCCAGTGTTCAGTAGTTTAATTCTGTCAGTTCGGGCTGCTAGGGTCAATGCGTTTTGAAAAATAAGAGCAAGGCTGATTTCACGCTGTGCGTAATCTGGTTTCTTCGAAAGCGGCAGCAAGTTGCAATGGTGACCTAGCGCAAACTGAACACTGGTGTAGTACAAAAGCCCCAAAAATGCATGCTCACTTCAGTTTTCACTTTCAAGGTGAGTTCCTGTAGTTCAGCTCAGACAACAATGCACAAAGGCCACTGATAAAAACACAGTGAATGTAAAGTCGCTTTGAAAATTATAGAAAATCTTTAACATTTTAAAATTTACTACGGTGTAACAATTTCGCCAAGAGTGGTTGTTAAAACAAAAGTGATATTAATATGCATATCAATGGACTTTTTTTTTGATAATTTTTTATAATATCAGCATTTTATGAAAATTCAGTAACACTTTACAACAAGATTCCATTAGTTAATGCTAGTTAATGTATTAATTAACATGAACAAACAACGAACAATACATTTATTACACTATTTATTTATCTTTGTTCATTTTAGTTAATAAAAATACAGTCGTTCATGTTAGTTCACAGTGCATTAACTAAGGTTGAGAAGCAGTAAAAGCTAAGATTAGCATTTGGATCAGTAAATGCTGTAGAAGTATTGTTCATTCTAATGCTGATCTTACTGTTAACGATTCATGCTGGTACATGTTTCTTTTATTTTTTTATTTATTTACTTAGTTTTTTTTTTTTTTTGGACCTTGTAATGTTAAATGTTTAAAGGTGATATATCATGAATATCTGACCTTTTCCATGTTTAAGTGCTATAATCGGGTCCCCAGTGCATCTACCAACCCAGAAAATGTGAAAAGAACAACCCACCAATTTTTTATGGTAAGCCTATCTCTGCAAGCTTGTGAAAAAACAAGCCTTTAAGGTTTCTGGATCTTTTATTATATTACCTTAATCTGCACGTTTTCACCGTCTGCGCCGCCATTGTGTTATTCGCAAGTGGCAATGGTATACCAGTTCTAATGACAAGGCAAAAGTTCAAGTAAAGCATGTTAATCACTCTGTCATTGGCTGCACAGACGGGCACAGAGCACTATTTAGAGTCCAAGCCTCAGAGAAGGCAAGAGAACAGTGAATTTATTGATTTAATTTATTTCCTGTATATTACGCTGCTGCCACACAGATCTAATATAAACATGCAATTTCTTTCCCAGTTGTTTACCTTCACAGACATAACCAACTGTTTTTGTAACTCCTGTGTGTTTTTGTGTGTATTGGACAGTTTAAGTGCAATAAGACCCCATTGCGACCCACTACCCGCCGTGGAAGAATTTCTACCGAGTCGCGAGAACAAGGGGGAAATTTGTATAGATATGATGCTCTCTGTTGTTTATTGTGCGCAAATGATTGTTCTAATTATTCTGTACTTTCGTTGTATGCGATTGATATGGAGTGCGATTGATTGATGATTTCATGTTAAATTAGTAAATAAAAGATTGCACTGATCTGTCACATAATCTATTAGGACTTAAACAAATCGCAATTGATCCATGATGGTACGAACCAGGTCCAGACCCCACCGTTCAGCATGTGATTTGCAGAGTCAATGGATATCACAAAAGAAATGTGAAAACTTTGCGCATTAGTTATGCCGGTGAACGTCTTAACTTCAGTCAATTCACTATATAGAAAGTGAAAGTAAAAAAAAAAAACTGACAAAGTTTTCTAATGCTGCATTAACGGCACATTTGTTACCCTGGACCACAAAACCAGTCTTAAGTCGCTGGGGTATATTTGTAGCAATAGCCAAAAATACATAGTATGGGTCAAAATTATAGTTTTCTTTTATGCCAAAAATCATTAGGAAATTAAGTAAAGATCATGTTTCATGAAGATATTTTGTAAAATTCTTACTGTAAATATATCAGAACTTGATTTTTGATTAGTAATATGCATTAGTAAGAACTTCATTTAGAAAAATTTTAGGGGGATTTTCTCAGTATTTAGATTTTTTTGCACTCTCAGATTTCAGATATTCAAATAGTTGTATCTCGGCCCAATATTGTCATATCCTAACAAACCATACATCAATGGAAAGCTTGTTTAGATGATGTATACAGCTCAATTTCGAAGAATTGACACTTATGACTGGTTTTGTGGTCCAGGGTCACATATTCTCTCAGAGATGACAAGAAACGAATCCACTTCAACATATGCCGTTAACAGTGTATAACTAAGAGACATGCACGAAAACAGTGTGTCTGCTTCCACTCAAAATAGGCATTTTCAAAATGATATAATAAATGATCTGGGGATACCTGAGATTTATATTACATTGTAAAAAGGGGCAAAATAGGTCTCCTTTAATCAAAATTCCATAACTCAACCGCCCCTATTTTACAGTTCATTTTTGCAGATCTACCTCCATCCAATCAACAAACGATAATCTGAAGCAAGACCCCATCCAATTTTTACATTTTTCAATAATCTGTTTTAATCAGGGCCTGTTTACACCTGGTCACTTTATACATTTTTTTCTGATCAGATATTAATTTGATTTTTAAAAACGGTTTCACTAACACCAGGCCACATAAATGTCTCAGCAAACAAGATATAAATCTGATCTTTATTTCTCATGGTATATGCTAATTTACAGGGATAGCTCACCTTAAAATAAAAATTCTGTCATTAATTACTCACGTTGTTGTTCCAAACTCATAAGATCTTCGTTCTTCTTCGGGAAAACAAATTAAGATATTTTTGATGAAATCCGAGAGCTTTTTGACCCTGCATAGACAGCAAGGGTCCTACCACGTTCATAGTCCAGAAAGGTACCAAGAGCATTGACAACATAGTTAATTACTGACAGAATTTTAATTTTTGGGTGAACTACCCATTTAACAGGGTTCATGTCAACGAAAGCAACAGATATGCGCTGCATTATATTCATCACACGCAACAGGAGAGAGAAAAAGATGTAGATGATGTGTTGTGAGTCTGTGACTTACTTTCAGTAACTTTAACCTCAACACAAGATTGTAAGTGTGAATTCCTAAAGTGGAATTCTGGAAGCACAATGACAAAACTTTTTCCGAAGAGACACGCTGTAACTTTATTTTGCCATTCAAGCCCTTCGAGAAGAACAGCAGTGGCATATATTGGTTAATATTTCATGAGTGCTCCTTAAAATACTACCTGATGTCTAAGAACGCTGAGCTCGATGTTCCGATGTACTGTGATGCGTTTCAAATATACACACACCCTTAAGGGATCCGACAGGCTTTCTCCGAGCACTCTAGACTTTTAGGTCTACAGCAGAGCCTTAAGTATTCAGAAAGCCTCCAGGCCAACGGAAACGACAGCGATCGGGCCTCACGATGCTGGGACAACAAAATAATGGAGATGATAAAGTCTGTTTGAGAAGGAAAGGAGTCAAACGGTAATGTGTGACATGACCTATAACTAGAACTATTCAGTTTTCTTTTTTTATATATTTAGTTTTTGGTTTAAATAACAATAATAACCTTGATGACAGTGTGATGCTAGCAGGGAAGTAATGAACATGAGTCAGAATAAAGGCACATCTGGTGAATAACCTTCAGCGGCACGAGACGCATGATACAAAGTGACAGTGGATCGTACCACGCTGTGACTGTGAGAGGAGTGACACATCACCGCACACGGCCCCTGCAGCCTGCTGGGATGGACACATGTTGCAGGGTCAAGTGACCTGAAAGTCCCTGTAGCTAACACTTCAACCATTAGAAGAAAATCCTTTGGGAAGATACTGATGCACAGGTTTTCCTAATCAGTAAATCACAGAAGTAAAACTGTACTGCTACAATCTGCTCATAATTCAAAATAACCTCTTAATTATTATATCTAAATATTGTTTATTCTGAGTTACTACTGCCATAAGACAAAAAACTACTTTAAAATGTCTCACACAGAAAATCTAAATCGTAAGTTTTTCATATAAATTATTTAATTTAATGTTACATTTTTGTTATATTGTTTAATGTTACATAAGATTTTTTTTTTAAAGAAGTCTCTTATGCTCACCAAGCCTGCATTTATTTGATCCAATAAAGCAAAACAGCAAAAAAAAAAAAATTTGAAATATAATTTATTCCTGTGACTTTAAAGCTGAATTTTTATCTTTATTACTCCAGGGAAAAATGATAGAAATTAATACTTTTTACTTAGTAAGGATGCTTTAAATTGATAAACAGTGATGATAAAGACATTGATAATATTATAAAATATTTCTATTTCAGATAAATGCTGTTCTTCTGAACTTTCTATTCATCAAAGAAACCTGGAAAAATTCTACTCGGCTGTTTTCAACATAATAATAATAACAATAAATGTTTTTGAGCAGCAAATCAAAATATTAGAATGATTTCTGAAGGATTATGTGACTAGAGTAATAAGGCTAAAAATTCAGCATTGAAATCACAGGAATTAATTTGATTTTAAAATATATTCCAATAGAAAGCAGTTATTTTAAATAGTAAAAATATTTCTAAGTTTTACTGTTTTTGCTGTACTTTGGATCAAATAAATGCAGGCTTGGTGAGCAGAAGAAACTTCTTTAAAAAAAAACCCTAAAAATCTTACTGTTCAAAAACTTTTTTCATTGCACAACAGGTTCTTTATATAGGTATGGGTTTCTTCAGATTATTTATATGTTCTTCACACTAACAATGATTTACGTTGTTATATGTTTTATGTTTTAAGAACTTTTATATTTTTTGCGTCACCCAAAATGGTCCTTCTGTGGCATCGCTGTGAGGTTAGTACTCTGTATCAGATTGAAAAGAAAATAAGCGGTATCACACGTCCCTAATCTGTGTGTTTTCTACATTACCCGGCTCCACTCACCATATTAAAAAGACAAAAATAATACAAAATAGTGAAAAATCAGTTTAAAAGCATTTCTGTTTCATCTCCGGCACAGGAGGAAAACAGCTTCCTGATGGCTTTCATGATGAGTGCATTTCCTCTGCCCTTTCTCTCTCTTCATCATCTCACTCTCTCCTGCGCTTTTCCCTCCCTGCCAAGCGAATTAGATCAGTTAAGGAGGAGGCGTGGCTCCCTCAGGCATTGCCCCATGGGATTCTGAGGTTTCACAGCTTAATGGACTCTCTTCCTTCTGCCTAACCTCAAATGACTCCACATTTCTGGAAAGAGGGATTTCCCAAGAAAGCTTTCCAAGAGAGACTACGTCTGCTGGAACAGTGAGAAGGTGAAGACAAGACGAAAGGACATGAGTTGCCTTGCACCTGTCAGCAGTTTTAATCTTGCTAAATGCAAATAAGAAGTGTGAACAATGACCTGGGACGCTCCTAACTTCAAATGAAGTGTTCAGGAACCTCACTTTAGTATGCAATGCATGTGGCTCACTATTTCAGATGTTCAAAAGCATGCTGAGGTTGCACTCACACCGCAGAAGAATATGGTTGATAATACACAGTTTGGTTAAAGACAGCCACATTACATTTTCTAAGTGACTCCTTGAAACTTTCAGAAATGAGAACTAAATTTTTAAAATGAGTTTGGTTCATAAATGCTGTATGAATAGAACAAGAATCACCAGGTCCAACATGCTGCTGTATCACATATAACCATAGCCAATGAGTATCTGATAGATCTTCATGCTACTGAAGACTTGGAGATCCACAAGTGAAGCTGGGAGATGATAGCTGCGAGTTCACATTGGGAAGCACTCAAGAGCTCAAGCAGGTAAGGTGAGCAGAGCAAGTAAACAGATCCTGAGCTGCAGGTTGACCGGGGTCAACACTTCTCCATCACATGCCTCATGCTCACATGAGGGTATGTCCAAGTAAAGGACGCCAACGTGAACTGTGCTCAAAGCTTTCTGTCAGTCATACATGCCAGTAGGGCTGGGTTTTGACACAAAATTCACAATTCAATTCGGTTCTGATTCACAAGCATGCAATTCATAATAATTCAATAATTATTTTGGATATAGGTTCATCTCAATAAATTAGAATGTTGTGGAAAAGTTCAATTATTTCAGTAATCCAACTCAAATTGTGAAACTTGTGTATAAAATAAATTCAATGCACACAGACTGAAGTAGTGTAAGTCTTTGCTTCTTTTAATTGTGATGATTTCGGCTGACATTTAACAAAAACCCACCATCTCAACAAATTAGAATATGGTGACATGCCAATCAGCTAATCAACTCAGCAAATCAATTGGTTCACTAGGCTACACAATCATGGGGAAGACTGCTGATCTGACAGTTGTCCAGAAGACAATCATTGACATCCTTCACAAGGAAGGTAAGCAACAAACATTTACTGTCAAAGAAGCTGTTCACAGAGTGCTGTATCCAAGCATGTTAACAGAAAGTTGAGTGGAAGGAAAAGAAAAAGATGCACAACCAACCGAGAGAACTGCAGCCTTGAGCGGCTTGTCAAGCAAAAATCGATTTAAGAATTTGGGTGAACTTCACGAGGAATGGACTGAGGCTGGGGTCAAGGCATCAAGACGTGTCAAGGAATTTGGCTACAATTGTCGTATTCCTCTTGTTAAGCCACTCCTGAACCACAGACAATGTCAGAGGCGTCCTACCTGGGCTAAGCAGAAGAAGAAATGGACTGTTGCCCAGTGCTCCAAAGTCCTCTTTTCAGATGAGAGCAAGATTTGTGTTTCATTTGGAAACCAAGCTCCCAGAGTCTGGAGGAAGGGTGGAGAAGCTCATAGCCCAAGTTGCTTGAAGTCCAGTGTTAAGTTTCCACAGTCTGTGATGATTTGGGGTGCAATGTCATTTGCTGGTGTTGGTCCACTGTGTTTTTTGAAAACCAAATTTACCAAGAAATTTTAGAGCACTTCATGCTTCCTTCTGCTAAACAGTTTTTTAAAGATGCTGATTTCATTTTCCAGCAGGACTTGCCCACACTGCCAAAAACACCAAAAGTTGGTTAAATGACCATGGTGTTGATGTGCTTGACCGGCCAGCAAACTCACCAGACCTGAACCCCATAGAGAAAAATGCAGATGAGCTGAAGGCCACTGTCAAAGAAGCCTGGGCTTCAATCGCCAAACGAAGTCATGTTTTTCACGGGACTCGTACTCAAGGATTCCACATCCGTGCCGGCTAAGCTACCGAGCAAGCTTATTACACCTGGAAAGCAAAACATATGGAGCTGTAATCATAACTGTGTACAAAAATTATTAGAAGTGCTCACTTTACAAGTGCTCGTTTTACTGCCTCTAGTGTTCATATCTGTTGGTAGTTGCAGTGATATGTACTATTTTGCGTCTTGTGAAAAAGTATGTTTTCAGGTATGTTTTTTTTGTCGTGAAATCAGGTAGTGAGAGTCAGTTGGTACTATATTGCTATAATATTGAAGGTTAAAATTAACTGATTTTTTTTGCATACAATTACTCAATTAAGTTTTCATAATAATAAAGTTACAGTTACTTAATTGTATTTCCACTCCAATTTGTTTTTTGAAATATAAACATTTAAATGCTGGCTGTCATAAAAACTTATAAAAACAACAAAGAATAGTAAAAATTACTAGGAATATGTTATATGGTGCATATATTTAGCAAAATGCTTCTTTAGAGTTAATTTCTCTAGCTGAATAATGAGTTTATGTTCACTGAATATGTTTTTTCTGAGGTAAATGTGGCGTGAATCTGTTATATTGACGTCTTTCTGTGGTTGAAACACTGATTGAGCCATCACATGAGACAGGAAACGGATTTTGGCTAGTTGTACCCTTTCTTTTAACATACCTTCTGATGTTTATTCATGTTTATTTTGTGCTAAAAAATGGTATTAAAGTGGGAGAGATGATCAGTTCACACGCACTTTGCAGTGCCACTTCTCTTGAACTGAAGCTCTGCAGTGATCTGCCACTCATTAAACAGCACCAAAACGGTATTAATTGTTTAAATACTGTAATAATATCGACAGAATTTGAAATCGGAGATTTTGTTTCATAACAAAAGTAAAACACAAGGCTTATTGTGATTTAGTGGATGGGATGTGCACAATGATCTGATCAATAACTAAAAACTGTTTAGGATTTAAGAATCAATATAATTTCGTAAAAATTAAAATCGATTAAAAATGAGAAATCAATTTTTTTACCCAGCCCTACATGCCAGTAATGTGGTCTTGTGCATGTAAGGTTATGTTCTTCATAACGGTTATGATACCATAAAAAAAAATACTGGCACAAGCAGTCACCCTATTAATTGAGCTAACGGTAATGCGCGTACACCTCATTTGGTGTATTCAAACTGCAATGAATAATACACTACTTCACAAACTAAATTTCTGTGACATTACTTCATTTAAAATGCTTATCAAATAAATGCAGTCTTTTTGAGCACAAGAGACCCCCCCCCCCCCCCCAAAAAAAAAAAAAATGTACAAATCTTATCTTAAACTCCAGACTTTTAAATGGTAACATATAAACCCAAAGTGGTTGGCTACTAATATTTATGCAGGCTTGCTGTAAGGCTTTAGAGTGCATACATGATAAAAATGTTTTTTGTGCGGAAGTGTTAGCTCAGTAAGAGGAGCCGTTCAGAGTCCCGGTGCTCTATATTGAGCGTGTGGTGCCACGGTTGCCAGGGGTCAATAAGGAACAGGCTGAACATTCGCTGCCCTCTAAATCAGAGTAGGACAGCTACTGACGTAAATGGAGGGGCACAGGGAATTCAGCAATAGCTTAAGTCCACGGTACCTTTCAGTGACTGCAGCGTGAAGACAATAGCATGTAGCTTTGTGTTTGTGTAAAACCAGACACTACAGAACTGCGGCGCTCATTAACCTGACACATCACAGCTGGAGCCTCCCCCCGAATCAATGCGAAGCTGAATAATACGGCACACTTTGGTTTTTCAAGGACCTCCAGGCATATTTACGTATGTATATGAGCGGTGGGGTTGGGAGAGAGATGTATATGGAAAAAGAGAGCCTGCCGACCCACCACAAGCTCTACTGAGTAATCTCAGCTAGAGATGTGATAATAAACCCACAGAAGGCTTCCCACACACGCTCACTTTCACTTACTGAAAGTAAAAAGGTGTTTTGCCTATTCAACTATGTTCATTATTCAAAGCAGCACTTACAACACTTACATTAAAAGGATCATGAACTGAGAAATCAAAATTCCCCTGAACTTTTGACATATAAGAGGTCACTGTAGCCTACTATAAAAAACACCCTGTGAGTTTCAGAACTCAAAACTTTCTCGTTGAAGCAAATCTGTCAAAACGACAGGTTGTGGAATGTGCCACTTTATGACATAATAGCGTGGCTAAACTCCGCCTCCACAGAAGATCGGCGCCTGCTTCTACATCACTGCCTGTTTACGCACATAGTGTAAATAACGAGAGAACAGATTGCAGGTCTACGCAAAAACCAAACGATAAAGATTCCGAAGATAAGACGACGCAGTGCCAAGTTGTGGAAAAACACAGTTTTTGCATTGCCTTCCTTCTGATCCCAACATTAGGAAAGGAACATTTTTAATGAAGTTCCAGACCGAATCAGTAAGAACCTGATCAACCCTTACTCACTTCATTTTACCAGTTTTGTTGACAAACAAGGAACAATTTGGCACAGGATTTTTGAAAAGACTGAAACTAAAAGACAATGCTGTGCCGACTATAGTGCAATCGTTGTTATACGCATGTATGAATATCTATATCTGCAATAGCCTTCAGCAGATTATTTTGCAAAACTAAAACTATACAACAAGACAAAGGTCACGTCATCAAAAAGTTACCATAGTTTAAAAACCTGTAATATTTAGTTAATACATAAAAAACACAAACAATCACATTCGCTCCTGTGAAAGGTAATCCCATTTCTTTAGTAATTTAAATTGAATTTTTACAACCAGAGGCTGTGCAGTGTTGTGGCATCTTGAAAAATGCAATGACTTTTACTGTGAGTGACAACACATTGACTGTTTTAAGATGGTGGACATGTCGACATGTCTCAAGCGGTTGAGTGTGGAATCTACCTATACATATCTACTTCTACTTCTGCTTTAATCCATGTATTTTCACATGGCTGCTTTATATCCTTACTTTCTCCACTTCTTCTTCACTTTTAATCCATCCTTTATTGTGGGATCGTTTCAAAACATGTGAAACAATGAAAGAAATTCACTAAAAACTGGCAGATTACTGAAAATGTCCATGTGGTCGAACATTCATGTTAAACCTCTGGCCAAAACCACCTACCCAAAGTTTAACCAATATTAATATTGGTCACCATTAATGAAAAATAAATTTATGTGGTTTAAAAAAAGGCTAAAAATTAAAAAATTAAAGGGATAGTTAACCCAAAAATGAAAATTCTGTCATTAATTACTCACACTCATGTTGTTTCAAACCTGTAAGATCTTCGGTCGTCTTCGGAACACAGATAAAGATATTTTTGATGAAATCCAAAAGCTTTCTGACCCTGCACAGACAGCAACGCAACTACCATGTTTAAGGCCCAGAAAGGTAGTAAGGACATTGATAAAATAGTCCATGTGACATCAGTGGTTCAACCAAGATTTTTTGAAGCTATATGGAATACGTGCACAAAAAAAAATAAATAAATAAATAAATAACGACTTTATTCAACAATTATTGTCTTCCAAGTTGCTATCCGTTGCCATTATCAAGAGCATCATGACACAAAGTCGTTATTTTTGTTTTTTTGTCTTTTTTCTTGTTATTTTGTTCTTATAGCTTCATAAAATTATGCTTGAATCACTGATGTCACATGAACTATTTTGTCGATGTTTCTGGCACCTTTATGAACCTTGAACATGGTAGGACCCTTGCTGTCTATAGAGGGTCAGAAAGCTCTCGGATTTCATCTAAAATATCTTAATTTGTATTCTGAAGATGAACGGATTTGGAATGACACGATAGTGAGTAATTAATGACAGAATGTTCATTTTTGGGTGAACTAATTTTTGAATAACTAAAATGTACCATTAGTTACAAAAACTATTATGATTATTATTATTAAAATTTATTCAAAAAGAACCATTTGGACAAACTAAATTTTAAAACTGAAAATGTCACATAACCTAATAGGTAGTGTGTGTGTTCTGCGAGATTTTGTGTTCATTTCATCCCATTTCCTCCTCGTTCCCCTTTCATCTTGCTCTATTTCTGTCAATAAAATGCCAAAAGGCCAGAAATAAAAATGAAAAGTTACAGACATTTTTCCTTCAAACTGCATCATCTTACAAACACCAATCAAACCAGTTTCAAAGCAGACCAACCTGCCAGAGACGGAGAGAAACCTGGCCACCTGGCCAAACACGTCCCTTTAGACCAGTGCTAAGGTTATCAACTTGTAACATGTATCTGCAGAACAGCAAGTGTCGTAAATTTGACAGGTCCCTCAATCTCTAATGACCCTGTGTGAGCGCTCCCGAACAGCAGCCACCAGGCCAGCGCCGTGATGGATGTGTGTGCGGCCCGAGCTCTTGTTTTGAGTCGGGCTGCCTGCAGTGGCTAAAGCCTGCTAGCAGGGCCTGTCCTTGTACCTCTAGTCATCACTTCAGCTGGTGCGTAAACAAGCTGACAGGCATGGCCAGTGGGCCGTGCTGGACACCCATGCCCTGCTGAAACACACAAACAGAGACACACACACCAACAGCAGCACCAGCAGCTGATTCTGTCCTTCCGGATGGCAGCGGCAGCACTATCGATCGATGAACCCCTTGCCGTCTGCATTCTGATATGAGGTCCGGCCGGTCCCCGCATGACTCTTTACAGAGGAAATCTGCCCGCCACAGTAATGGGCCAGTAAACTTTTAGTGCTCTGGCGATTGAAATTTAAAGCGTAGTCTGTTATAAGTGTAAGAGCCGGAGAAGTGATGGTAAGCAGATCCAGCAAATTTTATACCAGATGCTTCCAGCTCCTCTCGTGCCATCTAAATTCTATTTCCTGGCCGGGACTGGAATAGAAATTGCACTGTGGGTGAGAAGAGATGAAGGTAATTTAATGTGAGGGTAATGGTGATGGTCACAGCAGCCACCCAGGCGACTGAAAGCTGCGGCTGAGATGATGTGTATTTTTTGTATGAGCATGTGTGAGTGCCAGCAGTGAGGGAAAGGACAACCTGAAAAGACAAACACAAACTAGGGCTGCAACATCTGTTCAAAAATTGATTGTGCTTTCTTTTTACAAAATATTTTTACACATGAACCATCATGAGCATATGAAGGTTGAATGAAGTTGATGTTGATGAAGTATTCAGCGGGACAAACAGTGGTCAAGAACTCTGAGAATCTGTCATCTGCTTAATAGTCGTGAGCTCTTTACACTATTAGCCTTTTGCTCTCGGAGACCTCTGCAGTCTTTAAAGGTAATGAGGGATTCCTCCTCTTTCAGGACACAGACATTACCACAAACGAAGCACACACCCTTGACAGAGGGCTGACCCAGAGAGGTGTTTGAAAAAACCAAGAGATCAGGGTAAGAGGCTTGCCTGCTGCTGAAGAGCCAGTGCTGGCAGTGAATTCTCCATGATGGAAAGCACATGCTAGGAACGCTAAGCTGTGTTTACACTACATCTGCAATTTGCTTTTTTGACATTTAGGACTGAAAGTCCACCCTGTCATTTGTCAGTTTTCCATCCAAAGCTGCGAATTTAACTTATGAGAAAAATTGGAATATCGCATAAAACATTTGCAAATAAGTACTGTTTCCATCCAATGAGTCAAACACAAAAAAATCATCACATTTTAAATATCACTAAGAAAAGCAGCAGAAGCCACTGAATATAATAGTTTTCATATAATAAATTACTGTGGTCATTGCTTTCATGGACACTGGCTTTTTGGGAATGCAGTTGTGTAAGACAGTTCTGGGAGGCAATTTTAAAGAAATACTTTGATGACAGACTTTGCTCAGGAATGACCATAACATTTCAGTTGCTGTGCAACAAGATCAGTCCACTGGTACTGTCCCATATCGCAAAGTCACATGACTTTTTTGATGTGCAAGCGTCCATTTCCCATTATTCGCATTTATCCTTTTTCACACCAGACAAAAACCACCTCAAGTAAGTGTAAAAACTTTTTTGTGAATTAAGGGATTTTTATTCAAAATTTGGTGTTTCCATCACTTGTTTCTGTAGCGCATAAAAACAGAGTGATGGAAACATAGCTAATGTTCAAGAAATCAGATCTGTTTAGACTGTGCTGTCAATATGTATATCTTTATCACTTTCCATTGTAATAGCATCAACATGATGCAAAAAGACAGATTCATTAGTGTACTATCTACACATTTATGCATACACTATGCCCAAAACTGTTTGCTTGTTCATGATTTATTGTGAGGAATAAGTGGTCCTACTTAGCAAAACGATTGGCCATTTTCTAAAAAAAACTACAAAATTAATATACTTTTTAACCACAAATGCTCATCTTGGACTAGCTTGACCTACCTTTTTTAACCCTGAGTACACAGATGAAGATTTAACCACGCGTGACATTTCCAACGTGATACATAATTCGCAAAGTCGTAGACGCGCATCGCAGAGCTAGTGCAAAACGAGCATTTGTCTTTAAAAAGTATAGACATTTTTATTTCTTTTAGAAAATGACTGATTATTTCACTAGATAAGACTCTTATTCCTCGGCTTGGATTGTGTAGATCTCTTTGAAGCTGCCTTGAAACTGCAATTCAACCCACTGAAGTCACTATATGGAGAAAAACCTTGGAATGTTTTCCTCAAAAACCTTAATTTCTTTTCAACTGAAGAAAGCAAGACATGAACATCCTGGATGACATGGGGGTGAGTAAATGATCAGGAAATTTCATTCTGAAAATGAACTAGTCCTTTAAATGTAAAGGTGACCAGTTGTAATCTTTATGCCATGTTTTTGACTGAATGGCCTCTGATCATTCACAAAAGAAAGAATAGAAAAGTACTGAAGAAGTGGTGACTGTCTCCACAGTTGAAAATGAGTCACCCTTTCAACAATGGCTGTAGTTAGTAAAACACTGCACTGAATCCTTTCCTCCGGATGTGAGTGTGTATAGCGATGCTATGTGTGTGTGTGCTATTGACTACAAAACCCCCAGTGTCTGCAGCCTTGGCACAGGCTGTGTGTGTGCGGTGGGCTCACATGTCTCAGCCTATGTACAACCAGGACTTCATATATCTGTGAGATTGCATGCGAGCAGCCGTAGATGAGGAAAAGCAGAAATGAGAATGCATAAAAGAAGAAAAGCAAAGCGAAAAGAAGAAAGCAGAGGTGTTTTGACAGGTGATGCTGCTGAGAGGAGAGGAGAGGCTGACAGAGAGACAGCGGAGGGGTGATTGATATCGCAGTGCTCTGGCACGGCCACCTGATCGGCGCCGGCTCCGGCAGCAGCGGTACTGAACCCACTGAACTCCCTGCGGCCCAGACTGGAGTCAATGGTTGCCTGCACTCACTCCCCTTCACTCTGAAACACACACACAGCAGCAGCATTCACAGGCAACCACTGATACGTGTAATTATGCGCAATAAAGTCCCAACCTCCAGCTTTAGAGGTTTCGTCTGTGTATACTGAAGCAGTCTTAGAAATGCTTGCCAAATATCCTTAGTGTGTTTTTATGAATCATGGGAAGACGCAACGGCTGACTGATGTCAAACACTCTTGTGAGACAGCTGGATGACAGGGATAGTTCACCCAAAAATGAAAATTCTGTCATTACTTACCCTCATTTCAATTTAGACATTTACAAAAACAAATTTTGAAAAAAAGACATTTTTAATGAAATCCAAAAGCTCTCTGACCCTTCATAACATTATGGTTGAACCACTGATGTCACATGGACTATTTTAATGATGTCCTTACTACCTTTCTGGGCCTTAAACAAGGTAGTTGCTTTGCTATCTATGCATGGTCAGAAAGCTCTCAGATTTCATCAAAAATATCTTAATTTGTGTTCTGAAGACGAACGATGGTCTTACAGGTTTGGAACGACACGAGGATGAGTAATTAATGACAGAATTTAAATTTCTGAATGAACTAACCTTTTATGGAAACCTGCCTCAAGCATGAAAGTCAAGTATGAATCCCAAATACGATCTGCTCAAGCCTTCTCAGTCTGGGTACAATTTCACATCAAAGATTGATCAAACTCTAAATAAAGAGAAGGGAAGCTAGGAAGATCCTCCAGAGCTCAGTACAGCCACGTGTCAACACTAGGGTGACTGGCCGACTAGCTGGGGATCCGTTGCTGGGGGTAAGATGATCATTTGCAGCCAAAGGTCATGTGCGTGAGAGTATGCGACTGGCATCACCAATGAGCAGCTCTGTCATGCTTTCCCAATTTTCCTAATGGGCTTGGGCTCATTACAGAGTTATAAGAAACACTACTCTCTGATTAACAGCACAGGAGAAAGCCCCGTATAAGTGGACAGAAGAAATTTAAGACAAACACCCACTTATGTGAGCACACAAACACACATTTACTAATGCTTCTATGAATATGCATTGCAGACAGAAGCCAATGCATTCAACATTGAATGTATATATATATATATATATATATATAGTCTTGCATCTGCTTGTCATTTTCAGTTTTTTCTGACAGTTTTTCTTGAGGTGACAGGAAACGATGCTCTCCAAAAATGTATTTTCTTAATCAGTGTTTTTGTCTAAACACTCCTAAAACAGGGTCAAAACTGTTTTTAAAGAGCAGGTCATATGGGTTTTCGAAAAATAGTTTTTTGCTGTTTATAACGTAGCTATATTTCAATGTAAACAGTCTGCAAAGTTGTTATTAAAAAAAAAAGTGCATGATCAAGATATTGTCTCTCAAAAGAAAGAGCCGATTCTGAATCGCCTTAACGAGTCATCTAATCTTTTCTAATCTTCTGCCTGTTACCGATCTATGTCACTAGGAGACACATCTGCATAATCTCCGCCTGCCCGCGAAATACGAACACTGACCTGCCCACAAACACGTCTGCTAGTTAGTGTGTTTACATCATGTCCAGAAGACACTGTGTTCTGCGCTGTCAAAGCGAGTTTGTTTTGTTTTCATTGCCAAAAGATGATGATGTGAAGAATCAGTGGTTAAAAAAATTTTCTTTGTTGTGTGCTCATCATTTTACAGAGGGCTGCTTCTCTAATCTTGGCTTTATCTCCGTTGGCTTCTAATCTTCCTTATTTGGACTAACAAGCATCTCCGAACCACAACCTGTAAGTACGATTTTCAATTGAGAACTCAAAATATCAAGGTTTTGTGCTAATAGCTTTAGGTCATTCTTTTAAGAGTGGATTGGAGCACTATAGTATTATTTTGGTGCATACTTTGTCAATGGTAGCCAGGGTTGCCAGGTTTTAACAACAAAAACTGCCCAATTGCTACTCAAAACTAGGCAAAAACTAGCCCAGTTGCATTTCGAGGGGGTCCCCCTTTAAAAACAGGGGGAAATTGCACATTTTTTGTCAGGGGTTCTCCTGGTAATTTTGCATTCCAAGGGCTAAATAGGACATTATTGGGGTTGCTTCAACCCGTGGACAACAAAAACAACCATGGACTTGGCAACACAGATGGCAGCGCCATCAGATACTTCTTTTACATTTACAGTATGCATACAACAAGAAAATACGTTAACGTCTTTCGAATTATATACTCTATGATCTCATGACGAAAACATACCTGTAGGAATTTTTTTGCAAGATGCAAAATACTTACCAATAAGTACATCACTGCAGTTTCCAACAGAAATAAACATTAGAGGCAGTAAAACAGTGAGCACTTGTAATCATTTTCATACATAGTTATAATTACAGCTCCATATGTTTCGCTTTTCGGACGTAGCAAGCTCAGTAGCTCAGCCGGCACGGAACTGGACTTAGGATGTGGAATCCTTGGGTACCAACCCCGTGAAAAACATGACTCTCAGTGAAAGAGCTGAAAGATGAGAGATCGAAAAACAAGCTAAAACGGCATGCTTACGATTGTGTTTTAACGTCACATTTACTTTTGTTCAAACTATCAGGTAGGTTTTGGTGTTGTACAGAAGGTACGTTATTTTAAAACATCACGGAGCATTAGAGTTATAGCGCCACTCAACAGACATTTCAAGTCAGATCTGTGGTGACGTACAAAACCAATGTCACAAAACGTATCATGTATGTTCATCTGTTCTGAACACTCTTTTAGCACAACTCAGTGGACATTTCACATCGAATATGTCACGAAACATACATGGCGGTTCATATTTTGCGTCTTGCGAAAGTCCCCACAGTACGTTTTCATCATGAAATCAGGTTGTATTATGATTATATTATACACCTTCCAATCTGTTTTATTTACCAAGCTAAGAGCTTACCACAGGTTAAGCAAAGCACTTCTGGTTGGTTAGAGACTTTTCATGCCATTTCGATCCACCTGCTCACCCTGAGGAGCTGTCGTTCCACATGTCCCAGAGAAAATGCAGTTTTCTGGGAGAAGTCAACAGCTAATGGAGCCCACCTTTGCACATGTGCAATAGCATCAGCTGATACTTAATCTACAGCATAGACATAAATGTATTGGTTTGATCTAGACAATAACTTGCAATAAATAACTAAGCATCCAGTGATCGAATTGAACACAGCACATTCAATAAGAACTCAAGTAAATGTCATATTTTCCAAAGGAGTGGATGGATGATCACTCCCATATTTGGCACATAATGGAGATGGACCATGTTTAAATCACAATCCAGCTGATCTCCATTATGACACAATAATGCTTGGATCCAAGGTCTGTTTGGAGACACAGCCTGGTAATGAGCTTCATCTTCATCCATCACACGCATTCTTGGACTGCAGATGTGCTGCTGGAATTCTGAAGGGCTGATCAGTGGTTGGTCCGGATTGCTCCTGCCTAAACATACACATACTCCGCAGGCACTCCTAAATTCTCAGAGGCACGCACACGTTCACACGCCCCGTGCATCGCTGCCTCATCACTAAAACATGCGAGATGTGAGACAGTCAGATAGATCACCGCAGGGCTTGGAAAAACGTTACCAAACACAGTTCACAATTTTATCTTCCCTCTCCTTCTCTCTCTGTTTGAGAGGAACCATGTCAGGACCACAAATATAGTCATTTTGCACCCTCAGTTTATGTTTTGAAGGCAGAGTTTACCTAAAAAAGACAATTTTGTCTTCATGTTGTTCCAAACCTGAATGACTTCCATTCATCCGTAGAGCACAAAGGGTGAAGTGAACAACTAAAAGCAGGATGTTTGCACTGCTCTTTTCCATAGACTGAAAGTGAATGAGAGGCTGTCAAACTCCAAAAATGATAAAAACGCCATCAAAGTATCCATATGGTTTGTGATAAATTCCATGTGTTCTGAAGTCAGACAATGTGAGGGAAAAAAAAGTCATTATTCACTGAAAATGTTCCCCTCTGCAAAACTGTACAACCAACATGATGTCATGATAATTCGTATTTATTTTACGTAACAAGTGATTCTACAAAATGTACATGTACTTAAGTTTTAAAATGTACAATACTGATGCATTTACAGCATTTAAACATACAATACTGTAAACCAAAACTTCAGCATCTACACGACTGCAAGAAACGGTCCCAAACTCAAGCCTTTATTCAGTGATCTTCATATCCATTCTGATCAGAGACCATAAGCAGCAATACACTCTTAAAAATAAAGGTTCTTTACTGGCATTGATGGTTCCATGAAGAACCTTGAACATCCAGGAAACCTTTCAAATGCTGAAAAGGATCTTTATAAAGGAAAAAGGTCCTTGATATTTTTATGATGTTGTTCAAAACTGTTCACTGAAAGGTTCTTTGGGGAACCAAAAATGTTTCTTCTATGGAATCACTGCAAAAACACCCTTTTGGAACCTCTATTTTTAAGAATGTACCCACGCTGTTGAGCTAGTTGCAAATTCAACAGTTGCCGCATCAAGCAACTTTACATGTTTTACGGCGTAATATTGAATGCTTATTGGCTCTGATGCGCACCTTCACGGAGTGGATCGGGATAATAATTTGGATAACATTTTCAGTGATTAACAACTTAAATCCTGTTCTGCACCTCACAAAACTTGTATTTCATGAGAGAGGACTGTGGCTGCAACGCTTCATCATTTGGTTAACTTTTGGCACTGCTTATGACTTTTTTGCAATAAATAAACTATTGTAATTGCACTCATCTGTCTGTCATGTTTTTCTTTATACTGTATATAAATAGTTATGGTTAGGTTTAGAGGTAGGAGAGGGATTAGCAACTATAAAAAAATATTTTTTTTATGCTATATTGTTACTAAAATGGTAATTTTCCCATATATTTTTGTCAATTACATTTTAAATCTTTTTATATTCACTACAAAATGGGTAGGTTAAGGGGTCTTAAAATCTAAATCGCATACTGATAAAAAGATAAAAATGCACTGATACAAATATCTCAATGATATAAAAGATCTGTAAATATTTGAAGTTTTGTCGCTAAAAATACGTAGCAATTTTTACGTTTTAAACATTGAAATACGTACAAATTGTACGTTTCAGTGTTAATAAAAATGTACAAAAATGTACATTTTGTGCTTGTAAACAGTACGTACTAATACCTATGTGTAAACAATGAGACCAGGCTGGTAAAACTCCACATATTCAAATTTGAACAATCACATTTTGTTCTGAGACATACAAGAACCAATGACATTCATTACTGATGTTAAACCTAAAATAACACATCTTTAAAGGAGAAGTCCACTTCCAGAACAAAAATTTACAGATAATTTACTCACCCCCTTGTCATCCAAGATGTTCTTGTCTTTCTTTCTTCAGTCGATAAGAAATTATGTTTCTTAAGTAAAACATTCCCAAATTTTTCCCCATATAGTGGACTTCAATGGTGCTCCCAAGTTTGAACTTCCAAAATGCAGTTTCAACGCAGCTTCAAATGGCTCTAAACGATCCCAGCCGAGGAAGAAGGGTCTTATCTAGCGAATCGATCGGTCGTTTTGGAAACAAGTTGACAATTTATTTACCTTTTAACCTCAAACACTCATCTTGTCTCGTCTCTGTGATGACCCTAACTGTATTGACCATATTGAACCGAAAAAAACAGAGTTCACGCAGACTAAGACAAGACGAGCGTCTGAAGTTAAAAAGTATATAAATTGTCAATTTCTTTCAAAAATGGTCGATTGTTTTGCTAGATAAGACCCTTCTTCCTTGGTGGGATCGTTTAGAGCCATTTGAAGCTGCATTTAAACTGCATTTTGGAAGTTCAAACTTGGGGGCACCATTAAAGTCCACTATATGGGGAAAAATTCGGGAATGTTTTCCTCAAGAAACATAATTTCTTATCGACTGAAGAAAGAAAGACATGAACATCTTGGATGACAAGGGGGTCAGTAAATTATCTGTAAATTTTGACTAAAAGTGGATTTCTCATATAAATGCCATATATGTAATTTTTTTTTTCTGAAAGTGAACAAGATTTTCAACAATCAGAGCTTCAGCAAAGATGAATATTTTCAGTGATTAAATCTATGCACTACGCACTGTTAAATATTTGGGGTCTATATATACATATATATAGACAGAAATTGATACTTTTATTCAACAAGGATGCATTAAAATTTATCAGAAAGTGACAGCAAATACATTTACACTGTTTCAAAACATTACCATTTAAAATAAAAGCTGTTATTTTAAACTGTTTATTAATCAAAGAATCGTGGAAAAATATCACAGTTTCCACAAAAATACTAAAATCAGAATCAAATCTGAATATTACAATGCTATCATGTGACACTGAAAATTCAGCTTTGCCATCACAGGAAATAAATTTCACATATTTTAAAATCTGTTAAAATAGATAACAGTTATTTTAAATCATAATTATATTTCACTGTATTTTTTTTTTATTAAGAGACACAAAAGACATTTAAAAAATACTAGAAAACTCCAAACTTTTAAGGGGTACATTATATAATTTTCATGTATATAACTTATTTTCCTCAAAAAAAAAAAATCAACTTCAGAAGCAATATGAAATACCTTCATTTAAAAAAAAAAAACAACAGTAATTTTTTGACGGTCTCTGCTGGTCAAATTTACTTTCGTTTTATAGAAAGGAGCTGCATCAAAAGAATGTTCTCCTTTTTTGATGCAAACAGATTTAAATAAAGGAAACGAAATGAAGGTGAGTAAATGCAGAAAGTATATTTTATTTTTAGGTGAACCATTTCTTTAAACCTCTAACTTTCTCCAAAATACTTCGAGCCTAAACCACTTCATCATTTTCTCTGTTTTTGTTCTCTATCTGCCTTTCCTTACCTCAAGGTCTCGTTCTTTCTCTCTGGGCTGGGTTTCTGCACGATTCAGAAAGATGACTAACTCTGCAGTCAGTCAGTCAGTTGGAGGCACGCAGTGAGTCAGCCAGTGACCCCCAGCCTGCTGCTACAACACCGCCTGACCCCCAGAGCCATCATCCCCTCTCTGAGCACGTCATCCTGTCCTTGTTCTCAAACACACACACCACACACACTTATACAATAACCAGAAAAACAACCACACACAAAAGCCACCGAGTCGTGACTGAGGGGGCCGCAGTATTTTCTTCATACGTGCTGACGCTAGTCTGAAAGGCACACTGGCAGGAGAGTGGAAAAGGCAGCCGTTAGCGTGTGAGCGCGCGTGTTAGAGACTGTGCAGGTGCGCCTCCTTTAAAGGAGACGGCGGATCTGTTTGGATATGTGGAGGCTTTTCCCCTCACTGCTAAGAGGGAAGTGGGAGGACTTAAGACGGATGACTGTGAAAAGCTGATGTGAAATTAAAAAGCACCAGGATGATACAGGAGCGGCTCATGATCCTCCACAGCTCTCAGACTCTATTTGGCACTCGTTTGAATACAAAGCTTGAAGCGAGGCGCATTTCATCAAAATTACCCTCCACTCTGCTACTAAACTATAAAACACAAGTAAATAGCTATTTTAAAGCTGAATTATTTACAGAGTAAATCACATCCAACTTCCAACATTTTCTTGTAAAGGCAAAAAATCCTTCGTAAAATTGTTTCTTCATGTTATTTCATTACTTTTTAATCTTTGTATGTCATGGCATCTAAGGTTGTTTGGAATGGTTGTTAAGACTTGTATGGCTTAATATAACATAAATGATGTCTCTTACCCAAATATGTAGTAGAAAAAACATACAAGATTTACATTATTTAAAAAATCCACATCATTTTGTTCATATTTTGGGCTGTGGGGATGCCATTATTTTGATTACATCAAATGGTGGCACTGGGTGAGCTGCTGTCACTACCTGTAGCTATTTTTACCGCAACACAACTCAGAAAAAAATACTGATATGATGCCACATTGTACGGCTTTTGGCTGTAATTTTTAGTCAAAGGCAACAAGAGAAGCAATGCAAGTCTTCACTGCTTTTCCTAGCAATAAGAAAAGGAGAAAATAATGGAAAGATGCCTGTGGATGAATAAAACTTCATAAAGACCTGCGTTTTTGTTCTCTCCACTTTAGCTCTGCCACTTTGAGGCATTTAGTAGACCACAGCAACTGAAAGAGTTTACTAACGGCAGAAACAAGAAACACTAGATGCCATCCTGGCAGGATGTAAACATGCCAACGCTTTTCATGATGCTGCAGCCACTGAAGGAGTTTCTCAGAGTCGATATTGTATATAGGACATTGTTAAAATAGTCCATGTGACATCAGTGGTTCAACCAACTTATACTTCCAATACTTCTGCCTCATGTTACTCTTGTGATTGTGCATCAAAGACTGACACTGAAGAGAAGAAATTGTTGAGTAAAGTCATTATTTTTGTTTCTTTGCGCACAAAAAGTATTCTTAGAGCTTCATAAAATTATGGTTGATCCACTGATGTCACATGGACACTTTCAACGTTGTCCTTACTACCCTTTCTGGGCCTTGAATGTGTCAGTTGCGTTGCTGTTTATACAGGGTCAGAAAGCTCTCGGATTTCATCAAAAATATCTTAATTTGTGCTCCAAAGATGAACGAAAGAGTTTGGAACGACATGACGCTGAGCAATTAATGACCGAATTTAAATTTTTGGGTGAACTAACCCTTTAAAGATTATGTTTTATTGTTTTTATGTTTTTTTAAATAATGAAGAGCAGGGATAAATCATTATATTAAACACTGCAAAATTCCACAAAAAATAATAATTTTGATTTCATTGTAACTTAAACCGTCATGAAAAGCTTATGTGCTGCAACGGCCCTGATTTTATTTAAATCTCTCCTTTCTAATATTTCTACATGTATCTTTAGAACTGTTTGTTCATACATTTTTCATACTGATGAAGCTGCAAGAAACTCACTATCTAAAACTATCTAAAAACTTTTTTTCCCCCTGAAGTCCAACTACAACATTTGTCACGTCATAATAGTCATAATTTAGTTTTACGTGGCCATTTTCCAAACTCTTACTGACCCTTTTTGAAAGGAACAGGATGTTCCTGACACTGTACTGTACCTACTAAGTCTACAATACGTAAAATTACCTTTCTTATAATTGGATAATCTCCACACCTCAGTGTAGATCAAGCCAAAATTGGCAGACCAAAAGATGTTCAAAGTTTGATTGTGATGTGTTATAATATTTTATTCAGTTTTTATTTATTCATTTTGTTTAATTTGTTTTTTTCTTACCATTATATCGCAGAAGATGTTTTAATTGCATTAGATTATAACCAAGTTGTGAATTTAGAGCCATAACTGGGGATTAGTTTGGGGAGGGTTTGTTGATTCTGTACAGATTTATTGTGTTGCACTGTGAAATACCTCTGAGAATCAATAAAAAAAACCTTCAGTTCACCAACAAATGAAAATTCTGTACAAAAATTAATATTGTAGCTTACTAAATTTAAGGCTGAACTATTGATGTGACATGGACTATTTCATTGATGTCCTTACTAGCTTTCTGGGCCTTGAACGTGTCAGTTGTGTTGCTGTCTATGCAGGGTCAGAAAGCTCTCAGACAAGCTCTCATCAAAAATATCTTAATTTGTGTTCTGAAGATAAACAAAGATCTTACAGGTTTGGAACGACATGACAGAATTTTCATTTTTAGGTGTACTATCCCTTTAATCGGTAAAAATCACTTTAATCTATTAAAAAAAAAAATCTGTAAAACTATCCCTTTAATCTGTAAAAATTAGACATGGTTGTGGCCTACATCACGTCCAGTCCAGGTCTAAAGAAACAAATCCAGAAACAAATGCTGAAAGAGAAAATGCTATGTAATGAAACACAATTACAGCCAGAATATATATTCATAAGAAGCAGAGTATTTGATCAAAAGTCACTGTGGGCAGGATTATCAGAGTAATGTCGCAGGAAAAACCCCAAACGGACACTTGTCAGGGTCATGGTTGTCAGGACACAGCTTCCATACATGGTCTGACTGGACTGAGATATATCTAGATTAACCAACACCAGATACATCCCACAAGCACCAGAAAGAGTCTCTGTTTGTGTTGACCTGCATGAGGATGCTCCTGTATCTGTACTTCCACTGCAGTCGGAGCTGGTGTGTACTCAGATGCACTTTACATACTGGGGAGAGAGAGAGAGGGGGGGGGGGGCAGGAAGGAGATAATGAGGAGATGGCCGCAGTGGTCATCTGAGAGCAGGAGATTGCTGGGTATGAGAAAAGGAACAGGAAGTGAAGGATATAACAGTCAGCAAGGTCAGAGTTTGGTGTTTGTGTGTCTATGCAATCCATATGCTAGTACTGTATGAGTGAATGAACGAGCGCATCGCTGGTCATGTGATCATGCGGGAGAGCGAGCGAGCGAGCTTCATTCATGCGCCTGTATCCTTTCCTCAGAACAGAGTGTTCCAGCGGTCCTGCGGGAGAGAGCAGTGTACCATGTGACTCCTCTGCGCTGCTCTTCAGCTATGGAGCCTGACAGCTAACCTCCACACACACACAAACTGCGCAGACATCAAAAGCATTTTCATCAACAGGTCTGCTTGCAATCAGTGCTAATCTACCGCGGACCAGCAATCTGGAAAACAAAACTGCATCAAATTAAAGATTCGAAAATAAAACTTCATGCTATTTAGTTCCATGACATTCCAGTATGGTGTGCTTTGCATGATTTTGCAGACGTAATCTCTGAACAATCAAACTTTGGCTGATGCATTAAACAGGTTGTGGTCAGTGATGAGAGGAATGTTTAGACAATGAGATTTGAGAGCGGGGTGAAGTCAGAAACAGGGGGTTTCAGTGTCTTAAGCTGGCCCTTTTCTTTGTGACCCATTCATTAGTGGAGTAAACAGGAAATGATGTCACCCTTTTGGTTATCCTCTCTTCACACACAGCTCTTTTCCCTAAAAAGTCGAGGAAGGGGGGGGGACAAACTTGTACTGCGACACAGGTGCTCTAGAGGGAAGGAGAGAGAGAGATGATGAGACGGAGAGAGACAGCAGCAAAATGGAAAAGTAAAAGTACAACAGGACATAGACAGAGAGAGGGGGGAAGACAGTAAAAGCTATAATGGAAACAGAAAGTGGCGGAGACAAAGTGGAAAAAGGAGAGGAAAAGAAGAGGGTGATTGGGGTCGTCCTGGTCGGCAGCCAAGGCAAACAGAATGAAGCCAGTTTCCCAGCCCAGGGCTACACCAAACTCTCCCACTATACACACACACACACAATCCCAAACACTAACCACTCCATCCTCAAGCCCAGCCCAGACTGCACACACTGGAGGGAATTTCAAATCTGACTCAACGTGGATGCTGCACACATGAGTTCACAAACACAACACTCACCAGCAATTAAAAGGGTTCCAACAGTTTTTGACTGATTCATTTTTAACTAATGACCTTTTAAGTTGTTCATGATGACTGGATAAAGACATGAGGGAAAAGAAACTGCTTTACAATTGAATGCAAGATAACAACCTTTTGAGTGACTCGGTGTTGTTAACTACATCTAAAAATCATTTTTGTGAGTTGAAATGTAAACAGCTTTAATGAACACTAGGACTATTGTCTTGGAAACTGACAGACGTCAAAGTGCTCTACACGATCCCAGCCGAGGAATAAGGGTCTTATCTAGCAAAATGATCGGTCATTTTCTTAAAACAATAAAACGTACATACTTTTTAACCACAAATGCTTGTCTTGCATCAGCTTGACCACACACATTACATAACCACGGTGGAAAGGTCACGTGTGACGTTGGCGGAAAGTGAAATGCCCTTTATAAACAAAAAGGCAGTTGGAGAAGGAAATGAAATGGAGATTTCATCCTACCCTACCTTTTTAAATCAAAGTACACTGTTCCAACATGATTACGTAATGTGTGAAGTCATAGATATGCATGGCAGGGCTAGCGCAAGATGAGCATTTGTGGTTAAAAAGTAGATACATTTGTATTTTTTTTGGAAAATGACTAATCGTTTTGCTACATAAGACTCTTATTTCTCTGGGATCGTGCAGAGCCCTTTGAAGCTTAATTGAAACTGCAAATTTGGACCTTCAACCCGCTGATCCCCATTGCAGTCCACTATATGGAGAAAAATCCTGGAATGTTTTCCTCAAAAACCTTCATTTGTTTGCGACTGAAGGACATTAACATCTTGGATCACATGGGGGTGAGTAAATTATCAGGAAAGTTTTACTCTGGAAGTGAACTTCTCCTTAAAGACCCTCAACAAACGTTTTACTCTACATCCAACCAATGCAGTACTTCAAAGCAAAACAAAACTCTCTTTATTCACTATAGAAATGTTAATTGCTTTTCCACGAATTTTCATGACTGTAGGAGCCTTGAACTGAAGTGGTGAATTCTAAAAAAAAATTAATTGTTGTTGGACACATCAAAATAAGAACAAACATGTTAGACCAACAGCAGCTCATCCAATCAGAGGGAAGGACATCAGGCCCAATGTTGCATAAGCATACAGAGTTAAAGGCATTCACACTGAACTAGTCCTTGCTTGACTCTGCCTACACTCTTAAAAATAAAGGTACTTTATTGGCATCAATGGTTCTATGAAGAACCTTGAACATCCAAGGAACTAATCAAATGCAGAAAAGGTTCTTTAAAGTCGAAAAAGGTTCTTTAGATTTTTGAAGTGTTCTTCAAAATGGTTCTTTTAGGAACTGTCCACTGAAAGGTTCTTCTATGCTATCACTGCAAAAACATGCTTAAACATGCGTTCAGTGTTGCATCTTTATTTTAGCGTAGGTACCTCACCCAGGTCAACTATATACATTTGATTAATGTGTATCCATGATGGACGAAGCCATTTCCAATCACATTATCCACCCGGCGGGTTCAACTTCAGTCACTGTAAGGTGACAAAAAATAGCTTTAGACTGATTAAAATAAAACTTTTAAAGTACATGTAACCAAATTACTGTCTGCACTCCTGGTGCTAGTCACCACAAAATGTTGCTGCTCATTTGCATAAAGTCAAACTTTACTAAACAATCATACCGCCAACAGCCACTATTGCTTGCATCACCAAACCACAAACTTGAATTGAAAACGAGTGCACATCTGTCAACATGCATACTTATTGATACACATACGGGGAAACTAAAAAGGCACTCATACGACTTTAAAAGCGACAATAAGATGAGGAAAACGAAACTGAAAGCAGGACAACCTGCTTGAAGCACCCTAGGTAGTCAGTACAGAATCCACCTAGAGCATCTTCCCATGTTGATTTCAAATTAACTTTGACTTACAAGAGAGTGAGTGTTTTTATTTGCACACCACAGCCTTTGCAGTCCACAAATGTTTTACCAAAAAGACTGAAACAACTCGCTTTCCAGATGTACTCACTGATCAAATAAATAAAACCTCACCATAATCTACTCAAACCAAGCATTACGCATCAGGATGAGTGCAAGCATGTGCAGAAAACCCCGTCAAACGTAGCAGCCTGGCACGTCAGAGCAGTGCAGTGAGAAATGACGGATACCAATCTGAATGCAGTTGCTTTTCTGGTAGACGCACACAAACACACGCACGTTCTCTGAAATGCCACACCAGCACTAAACACGGCATGCAACGAGGCACACCCACATGCCGGCTTCCACAGACACAGACTGAAGCCACGCCGTGGCCCGCCCATGACGGAGAGAGCCGTCTCTGGAGACGCACGCGTACGCGACCCGGCTAGCTGACCGACACGCGGGCAGAGACAAGCTACTTACCTCTCTTCTGGACCCAGCCTTCCTTAACGATGGTGACATCGCTCATGTTGCCTCAGTCACACTGTACTCGCCGCTCCTACACACCAGCTCCTGAAGGAGTGAGGAGGGGGGGAAGGAGGAGAGGAGAGGAGAGGGGAGGGGGGTCAGCTCTCCCAGCCTCAGCGTCTCTCTCCCTCCCTCACTGCTGTGCTCTGTCTCTCTTTTTACGTCGTTCTCGCTGGCTGGCTCTCTCTCTCTTGCTTCGCTCTCAAAGGCGTTGTGTAGCGGTTTTCCCCTCCTTCCGTTGCTTTTCTCTCTCCCGCGCTCTCTCCGTGATGCTGTCTCCCTCTCTCTCTCTCTAGATCTTCCCACTCCTCGACAGTGACTCAGCCTGAAAGAAACATAAAAAAGGAGCGTGTGGATTTTTCACTCTTCTCTTCCTCTTTACTCCCCCCTTCGTTCTTACACAATCTGACAGACAGTCATTGTAAAAGCAGACGTACAAGCCCCCTGTCGCCTCTCTGATTTCCCTGTCTGTCTGTTTTTCTCTCTCATTCTCACTCTCAACATGCACAACTGTTTAACACTTACCAGCAACACAGACACTTGCAACAAAGTCTGATGAGGACGACTGTGAGAATAAATAAGCAAACATGAAGTCCCATGGTAAATGCAGTGGTATCTGAAGGAGAGCATTAGACACTATGAAAATGCATGCTTTCATTCATTAAATCAGAAAGCGCATCGAAATTTATTGTGTATAGTAGTGCTGTCAGTCAATTAATATATATTTAATCATGATTAATCTCAGCTTCTTTGTAGTTAATGCACCTTCAAAGAAAACAAATGTGTAATTATAGCATTATTATTATGTGTAGTGCGTTATTTACGTGCATTCAGAATATGCGTGTATATATAGACACTAGAAAGAGGGCGATTTCTCCAAAAAGCGCCTTTTACCCATCTCTCTCAGACAGAGATGAGCATACTGCATGCTAACACATATTTAAAGCTAACACTGAACTCAATAAAAAACTTCAGTATTTAAAAGTAAAAGAACTTTAGACACATCACTTACATGGAATTGCATGTGTAAAGTTATAATTTTACAACTGAACGGATGAGATTTGAGGTGGAGGGCAAGATTATCAGTGAATAATGACTTAAATTCTGGTGTTCACAATTTAAAAAAAATGATTCCTCACACAAAACTATTCTATGACTTTTGATGACATAATATTGTGAAATATAATATTGCAATAATATTGTGAAATGTTATTACAATACTACTTTCTATTTTAACACATCTTAAAATGTAATTTATTTCCTGTGATGCAAAGCTGAATTTTCACGTGATCCTTCAGAAATCATTCTAATATGCTGATTTTCTGCTCAAGAAATATTTCTTACAATCAATGTTGTGTTGAAAACTGTTTTAGTGAAAACTCAGTATTTTTTGATGAACAGAAAATTCAAAAGAGCAGCATTTATTTGAAAGAAATCTTTTGTAACAAACATCTTTACTGATATTTTTTAACTATTTAATGCTGTTAAGAACAGGTGAATTTGCCAAATAACAATTTCTTTTAAAATACATACAGCTGAGATTAAAAGTTTGCATACACCTTGCAGAATCTGCAGAATGTTAGTTATTTTACCAAAATAAGAGGGATCATGCAAAATGCATGTTATTTTTTTTATTTAGTACTGAATAATAAAAGATGTTTACATATAGTCCACAAGAGTAAATAATAGTTGAATTACAAAAATGACCCCATTCAAAAGTTTCATACACTTAATTCTTAAAACTGTGTTGTTTTTTTATGTTGAACCTTCTGTAATAGTTGCATATGAGTCCCTCAGTTGTCCTCAGTGTGAAAAGATGGATCTCAAAATCATACAGTCGCTGTTGGAAAAAGTTCAAATACACAAAAATGCAGTTTTTCTGTTCAGGACGAACAAGGGGACTCATGAACAACTATCATTAAACAAAAAAAAAACAGCTGTGGATCATTCAGGTAACAACACAGTATTAAGAATCAAGTGCATGCAAACTTTTGAACAGGGTCATTTTTATAAATTCAACTCTTATTTTCTCTAGTGAACTATATATCTTTTATGTGAAATATCTTCTTCAGGTCAGAACTAAATAAGAAATAATATGCATTTTGTATGACCCCTCTCGTTTTGGTAAAATAATTAACATTTTGCAGAGTCTGCAAGGTGGATGTAAATTTTTGACCTCAACTGTATCATAATAACTTCTGAACAGTAGTGTATGTTTATGGTGCTTATTGCCTTTTTTAGGCCTTGACATATTAAATCACCTTCCACTGTACAGAAAAGAGCAGCTCAGACATCTTGCCTAACAACTCAAGATGTCTGAGATGTTCTTCATAAAATAAACAAAAAAAATACATGAATACAGGTTTAGAACAACACGGGATATGCAAACGATGACAAATCTTTTATTTTTGGGTGACCTATCATTTTAAGAAGTTGTTAATGAGTAATAACCGGAATCTTGAGATATCAGATTGAGAAAGCAGTGAAAGCTGACTCATTTTTAGAATGAGGAAAAGGACTTGAAATTACAACACTGATAAATGAGGCAGAATGCCAACACTTACTATCATCCAAGAGAAGGACTAAAAGATAAGGAATAAATATCTACAATTATAAAGTGAATACCACAAATGAGTCCTAAAAGTCTAAAAGCAGTCTCAAAAATGCCAAACAGCACAGCAAGTATGTAAATCTTAAGCATTACATCAAAGCAGTCTCATGCACACTGCACAGTGACAGTTTTACAAAAACACAATAAAGCAAAATATGTTCCTCTGACAGAGAAGTCAAGCACATACACTGTATGAAATATGAGATTTCTGAGGAGACATTTGCCTGTGTTTCCTTACCTTTAAAATGCTAAAGTACATTAGAATGGATGTTAATCAAAATGTTTCGCTTTTTTGCAGAAGCAGTCGTACGTGTCAAATCCAAGCATTCAAATGTGTGTGAGCAGAGAAAAGGGAAGTCAGCATGTTAGGATCACAAACAGGGTAAACCTCCAACGGCTAAACAGATCAGCTCAGGATGAAACAGTGACTCAAGAGTGAAACCATGAGTCTTTACCTGAATGTGCCAACATCTAACAACCATACCCTAACCAAAGAGTGTGAAGCGTGACAAACAGAAATCTGAAAGCACAATTGTAATGCAGCGTTGTGTCCTCTATAACAGAAAGCCTCCTATTTTCCCTTCGGAGATAATTAACAAATGATGTTTGTCGCAGACTTTTGGACATGATGACAGAGGACATCACAGCTACTGGAGAGACTGCAGCCGCTAAAGATAAAGCAGTGCCCTCAATGTCATAGGGCCAACAAAGACAATCATCTGCACGGCTCCCTCTTAACATAAACACTTCTTTAAAGCAAATCAAATGTGGGTCAGACAAGGAATATTTAGCATCCTTCAGTCATTCGGTAAAGGCAAATGAAGGGCCTCTTCACAGTACCAACTGATAATTCCTGGTTGTGTGCATTTAGCTGCAACCTTAATCTGCTGTTAATATGGTAAGGAGAGTACATGGGTGATTCAAGGTCCAAAGAGATATCAGTGAAGCCCTTAATCATTTAACGCAAGCAGGAAACCCTGTACGTGACTCACAACCCTGGAAGATCCCGCTTGCCACAAAAGTAAGAAAAAAAATCTCATTCATTTTATCCATAGGGAAATAGATTTTTAAAGTTAATGAATAAACCTTTCAAGACAGACCTACCCTAAACTCTGAGGAGGTTAAGCGATGATATGATACTGTAGAAAACCACCATTAGTGTCAGTATAACTTCATTTTTAAAAAACTGTTTAATAACAGCACTTAGCTCACGGCATCCAGCAGTTTCAATTTCTTAAAGCAGCCATCCGTCTGATTAGTTTTTTGACAAGATACTCATGAGTGTGTACCACACCATAATGAATCAGCAACAGACTTTAGATAGTACTGTGCTTTAAACTTACTTTAACAGCTTACCAATAAACCTATTCGTAAATATTTGTACACAAGAGCAGTTTTAATAATTGTAATGTTGGTATTGTAAACAAAGCTCATAAAAGACTTCTCAGACAGGTTTTAAACATGCTGACTGATAGCATGTTAAAGTACAGCCCGCATCTCTCAATTACTTGGCAATTATTTCTCATTTTAAATTAACCACCACTAAAAGTTTTTGAACTGTACTCAGACTACTTACATAATTGCAATCTGAATATTTTATACAAAGGGGACATATCATGAATATAATCGGGTCCCCGGTGAATCTACCAACACAGAAAATGTGAAAAAGCACAAGTAACTTTGTTTTGGTAAGCTTTTCTCTGCAAGCATGTGAAAAAAACGAGCCGCTCAGATTTCGCTCCCCCATGGCATAGGAAGGGGATCTTATTACAATATTACCGCCACTTAATCTGCACATTTCCACCCACGGATCTGCCATGATGTTTTCGCAAGTGACAACGGTGTACCAGCTCCAACACCATGGCAAAAGTTCGAGCAAAGCATATTAACTGTTCTGTCACTGGCTGCACAGACGAGCACAGAACACTATTTAGAGTCCCAGCCTCAGAGGAGGCAAGAGAGCAGTGGATTTATTGATTTATTTCCTGTATATTACGCTGCTGCCACACAGATCTAACATAAACATGCAATTTCTTTCCCAGCTGTTTACCTTCAGACATAACCGACTGTTTTTGTAACTCCTGTGTGTTTTTAACATAAACTTGTGTGTTTTTGACAGTTTAAGACATGAAAGAGAACTTTTAGTACTCACATGCCACGTGACAGCCGCTTTCTGTGTGCGTGCTTAAACCGATATGGCTTTAAAACACGCGACTTTATTCAGTGCAATAGACATAATAATCAAAACCAAACAGATGTCTTTTAGAGTATCTGAGGTACGAGTTGTAAAGGCAAAGCTCTATTCTGAAAAAGGGGGCGGGGAGCAGCAGCTCATTTGCATTTAAAGAGACATCCACAAAAACAGCCTATTTCTACTTCCACTCATAATGGGCATTTTTAAAATGATGTAATATATGATCTTTGGGGTATTTTGAGCTGAAACTTTTGCAGACACATTCTGGGGACACCTGAGATTTATGTTACATATTGTAAAAAGGGGCATAATAGGTCTCCTTTAATAGAATATATACATTGTTAATAGTTTTAGTCAAACATTTTTTTAATCGTTAAAATAATATATAATGTTTCATAAGATGAGTACCTCATTGCCTTATAAAACTGTCTAATTTTTTAATTTCATGTTCAATTTTTGCTTCAAATCAAACTAGAAAATCAAAATTGAAAAATACTTCCAAGACAGACCAAGGCTGCTGAAAAAGTTGTCCATCATTGGATCCGCTTTTGGATTATTACTTTTAAAGTACTTTGGGAACTGTAAGTATATTTTTAATATTAAGGAACAGAAAGTTTCTGTTTGATTGGACCAAAGGAAATGTATATTGTTCAACTTATGGGAGTGATAAATATTTCATGCAAACAAATTGAATATAACACGGAGATCTGATATAGAACGTAAAGATGCACATTTAACCTGAAATTCCAGTGAAAAACTGTGAAAACTAAACAAAAAAAAAACCACGATGAAAAATTTCCTGTGGGAGCATTTTCGCAAGATGCGAAATACGTAGCGCCATGTGCGTTTCGTGACACATTCAATGTGAAATGTCCACTGAGTGGCGCTTGTTTTTTTCCCTGAGTGTTAGTTTTTTCCCCGGAACAGATGAAGGTACATATGGTATGTTTTATGGACGTTGGTTTTGTACGTGTCAACACAGTTCTGACTTGAAATGTCATTGTAAGCCATGTTTTTTACAGGATTTGTACCCAGGGATTCCACATCCTAAGTCTAATTCCGTGCCAGCTGAGCTATCGAGCAAGCTTGTATACGTCCGGAAAGCGAAACATATGAAGCTGTAATTATAACTGTATGAAAACAATTGAAAGTGCTCATGTTTTGCTGCCTCTAGTGTTCATTTCTGTTGGAAACTGCAATGATATGTACTTACTGGTACGTATTTCACATCTTCCCGAAAAAGTTCCCACAGGTATGTTTATATCATGAGATCAGTTCATTTTCAACAGGGCTGATAGGTTTACCAACCAAGTCCCCAGCACCCCTCTACATTCTGGCAGGGACAGCACAGACACTCTGTTCCTTTTCCTCCCTTTGAGTGACAGGAGACACAATTCCACTGCGTCACTGTCGCAGTCAAGCATCTGTAAGCCTATCGCCGCAGCACTATCTGGGGATGTCCTGAAGCTGCCACACCAAATACAATTTTTCCATACAAATGAGGGGAGCACCCTTGAGATAATCATTTAATTCCTGAGCAGGCCTGGGAAGGAGGGGCTCTCCTGGTGAGCCCAGACAAACACAGACACGCAACATCAATCATTCTCAGTGCGCCACGGAGCAACATCTAAACATCCGCCACAAGACTTCGATGCAGAACGTACATATATTTATATTGAACTATTCTCAAATGTATTGTCGCAATACCCACCAGTTTAAAAAACGAAATGGAAAAAGCAAATAAGCCCATATTTTCATAGTAGTATCATTCTGAATTGTTAGAAAAAGGACAATGTAACTGTTTATGCTTATTGGTTATTTTTAAAATAGTAATATTTCACAATATTACTCTTTTTACTGTATTTCTGATCAAGTACATGCAGCCTTAGTGAACATAAGAAACTCAAACTGCAACCTGTGATATTATGGAAAGGTGTGAGAGAACTCCAGGCATTGCATCTTTAAATTATTCCGGTGATAAGATGGATATGTACTTTGAACACAAACTGACATCATCCAAAGTTTCTAACGTCGCCTGAAAGAGTTTACAACTGATGGATATTTTCTCTTTCAGTAATCAGAGAAGAATCGCTGAAGGTGAAATTCAGCCCTTTCCAAGCAACACTTTCAATTTCACTAATCGGTGCTAATGTTACCCTGAAGCACAGGAAATCCGTGAGCTTCCATCACAAGTCCCCAACAACAAGACTCATTCGACATAAGTTGTTTACAAAGCCCTTCCAATACTGTTTTTCATGAATCTTCTTTTGGCTCCAAAGAGCAAATTCGTTGCTTTGGTTTTGATCTATTAGCACTTTACCATGCAAAGACTGGGATGCACCACAAAAACAATTAAGCACATGCTCACATGTAAAGCAGGTTATATTCAAAATAAGACATAGCTATGGACATCCTAATATGAATATGCATTTAATACAATATGGGACATGCCACCACCTGAATCGAGAGAATCACTGCTCTTAAGGATGCAAAAGACAAGCCACATTTGTTTGAGAGCTTCATGAGGTTCTGTTTGTATGTAAGAGTTGTATGTTGCAGAGAGAGACGTGAATAATGAACGATTTCTCTGCAGTGAGCCACCAACGCTGCAGCCGCAAACACTGTAACAGAAACCGAGAAGACACTGTGGTCTATCTAAAACCTAAGAAGAGGAAATGAGAAATTTGTGAATGAATACAGGCGGATGTGGATGTCTGAGGACTCTGAGGACCTTTGCTAATCTGCTGCAGTCATTATTCAGGAGTGCTCTTACTCTTTCTCTCCACAGAGCTGGAGAGCACTTAATGTGAGGTCAATTTAATAATGTCTTTTGCTCTTGTTTTATATAATCTGCTTAAAGACTTTCTTTAAAATAATTCTTCCATTAATAAGGCTCGCAGGATATTCAAAAATTTAGTGAAGCACGTCTGTAAATTAAAATATGTTATGTGGCACAACAAGCAATGCTTTTGGGTTTTTCATGCAAAGCAAACTTTCAGAATTGAATTCTAAAGTGATTTAGAAAGTTATACTTCTGTTTAAAGTGAAGAAATATGAGTAAGTCTCATTTTGTACAACTGCCGCTATTAGTTTGAACTTTATTCTGTATTTCAATCAGTCAGATGTTACAGGTTGTTGAATACACATCAAAGAAGTGTCGTGTAGAACATATCCTGAGAAATGTGTGATATAAAAGTGAAAAATAAAAACAACCAGCAGATGTGTGATACGCGCCAGTGTTTAAACAGCACATTTGTTCATTTTTAAGTCAATTTGAGTGAAGCGCTAATCTGAAACAGCTCTTTTTTTAAGGTGTCTGAAGAATCCGGAAGCATTGCTGCCAAAGCTTTGTTTATAACCAGTAATTTCATCTAAACTTGCACCTAAAGAGCTTTCAGCTTTTCTACCATTTCCTGAAAGTTTTAGATCTAAAAGACATCAATAGTGCATTGATGTACAGCCAAGTTATAAGATCAATAATGCCAACTGACACTATTAATATGACAAAAAAAGCTATAATCACAAACCTATGACTCAGACTGGTTAGTCACAAAACCATCAATAAAAGACACGTTACTTTAATGAGTAAATTAGCAATAGGGAAGCAGTGCAAGACTTGATTTTATGACCCTGAAATAATCTGTAAATTAGGCTCACTAAAGGTCAAGTAGGTTGAAGTGCACACATACCCTAGATTCGTATGACTTTCTTAGCTATTTTACTCGCTGAAAGCAGGTATTGGACCATATTACTGATATTTCTTCACAACAACTAATTTATTACAAACTAGCTACTATTCAACAGCAAACAATGAACTTTTTTTATCTTTACATTTATATACACATGTATGATTATGGGTCAGTGACATGATGCTCTTGTGTTTGACCAAATCTGCTAAGCTTTTTGAAAAAAATATGAAAAATATACAAACAAAATGACTTCAGTATAATTCATTTAAATGTCAAGGTGGTGTAACCATCTGTGAAAAAAGAAAAAAAACTATTCTAAAAGTCTGAAATTCTTGAAATGTTGGCACAATAAGGATGGAATTATTATTTATTTATTTAAAAAACAGACAATTTTGTTAATAAAAATATTATTTATATTTCAAAAACGTGGCATGGCTATGTGTCAAGGTCATACAACAAATGTTCAGGTAAAATTGAGTATCCCCAGGATAACTTACTGATATTCACAAATTCAAAATGTATGATGCTCGTAAAACGTTTTTTAACCTTGAAAAAAATTGTTAGAAAACTCATTACTTTTAAATAAATGCTCACTCATGTATTTAAGATGCAATGAAAGAATCCTAGTACACCACTTGACATTTTTAATCATTAAAACATTTTGTAAACATGTTTTTTAACAAACATGAATAGTGAGTGGAATGCAATATCAAAAAAGAAAATATATACTGCAGGGTGTGGACATGGTTTTATCCATCCGATGTTTACTGGATTTTGAGATGTGGGTGCTGAACTCAAAAGTGGAGACAGATGAACATTAGCCTGCATGAGCTGAGTTTAAAGGAGAAGTTCAGTTCCAAAACAAAATTGTACTGATAATTTACTCACCCCCTTGTCATCCAAGATGTTCATGTATTTCTTTCTCTAGTCGATAAGAAATTATGTTTCTTGAGGAACAAAATTCAGGAATTATCTCCTTATAGTGGACTTCAGTGGTGCCCCAAGTTTGAACTTCCAAAATACAGTTTAAATGCAGCTTCAAATGGCTCTAAATGATCCCAGCTGAGGAAGAAGTGTCTTATCTAGGAAAACGATTGGTCATTTTCAAAACAAATTAACAATTTATATACTTTTTAACCTCAAACGCTCGTCTCGTGTGAACTTTTTTTCCCGGTTCAATTTGGTAAATACAGTTAAAATACAGGTAAAACTTCCATCTCGTTTTCTTCCCCAACTTCAAAATTGTCCCACATCGCTGCAGAAGTACCGACCCAGTGTTTACAAAGTGAACATGCAAAGAACATCAAACTCCCTTTGCAAAAAAGGTAAAACAGCGACGTAGGACGATTTTGACGTTGAAGGAGAAAACGAGATGGGAGTTTTTCGACATACCCTAACTGTATGGTTCCGGATTACACAGACTAAGCATGCGCATCGCAGAGACGAGACAAGACAAGACTAGCATTTGAGGTTAAAAAGTATATAAATTATCAGTTTGTTTTCAAAATGACCGTCGTTTTGCTAGATAAGACCCTTCTTTCTCAGCTGGGATCGTTTAGAGTCCTTTGAAGCTGCATTTAAACTGCATTTTGGAAGATCAAACACCATTGAAGTCCACTATATCGAGAACATTCCTGAAATGTTTTCCTTAAGAAACATAATTTCTTATCGACTGAAGAAATAAAGACATAAACATCTTGGATAACAAGGGGGTGAGTACATTATCTGTAAATGTTTGTTCTGGAAGTGAACTTCTCCTTCTGAACTACAGTAGACTAAAAGTTTGGAGATGTCCTGCGATCCTCTTTTTTTTTAAGGGAAATCCAATTATGACTAATTAAACATTGCAAGGTTAAAATAAATTAAAAATTAAACTAATGCATGGATGAACTGTTCACAAGATTAATAACATGCATTGATAAAATAGATTTAAAACAGACTTCTTATTAACATCCCAGACATCCTTATTTGTCATTGACCCTCATGTTGAGCAGCCTCACAGCCCCTCATGCAGATGGTCCTTCACAGACATGCTCGAGTCTGAGGGAGGTGTCAATGTAATGTAAACAAAAGGGCGTGACATCTACAAACATCAACATGAAAGCCAATGCGGGAAATTGGATTTCCACTTCATGGAATTTCGTGTAACACCCGCGACCTGAGCTACAACCTGCTGGCCAACTGTCATTGTCTTGATCTGTCAGGTGCGAATCTGTTACCTCAAACGCAATGAATAAGCTGGGAATAACAGTATGTCTTCCTGCGCCAATGATGACTTACAGTTATTTAAACAGAGATTGTGTATTGTCCAAGGTTTTGCATTACTAAAATGAATTTGCAAATGAAGGTGGGGCTGTCTCGGGAGCTAAAAGTGGGAATTATGCGAAAAACAGGCTAGGCCATAAGCAGAGCACATTCCCCTGCTCCGCAGCCTCCTCGCCGCAGCATCAACTGTTCATAAGCGCTGAATGATCGCAGTCTGAAATGAAGCGAAGCTGCGTCACAGTCAGCCAAGCGCTCCGTCAAATGGGACATTTAACATTGGTATTACAGTCATATAGCGGTTTTTTACCTGGCGCTGGTGTCGGTAGGGAGACCAATGGGCTTCCCTCGCCTCCCTGAGTATGTGCGCGTCCTCCTTACAGGCTCGAATGGAGCATGGATGGACGGGATAATCGGAGAAGCACGCCTACAGAGAGAGCACAGACTCAAGTGGTCACTACTAGAGTGTTGTCTCGAAAGAAGGGGTTGTTTGATGGAAAAGGCTGCGGTAGTTCCTTACCCCGGGAACCGCCGCTCAGACACACCACAGCGACGTCATAGGCAGGTTACCCTCTCTCACCCCGCGTCTCCTGCTACAGTCCGAGCCAGGTTCGGTTGCTCCGTCTCCCGCCTGCCCTCACTGCTCCATAGACGCTCCTGCGTGTGCTGCTGCTGCGCGGCGCGAGGAAATCTCGCGAGAGCCGCTGTGTTTACAAGAGATGCGCCTCTGCTGTGGCGCTCTGCATGGAGGGGAATTCTCTTGGAATTAACAGGATTCCCACGGTCAGGGGAAACCTAGAAATATCAGGAATTTGTCTGGGGAAAATCGTGGAATTTAAAATAACAAGTCAGAGCAGATTTAATGAAATCATGGGCTTTTTATGCTCTAATGTGTTATGCGTTAGATTTACTGCGCTTTAGTGAAGGTAGTGATTATTCAGATTATAAATTAATCCGAATCAGTGTGTTATTGTTTACTATTAAACTAATTGAATTAAAGATTAAATATTATATGAAAAATATAGCCAAATTCTTTATTTTTTTTGACAGTAAGATTTTTAATGTTTTTTTTTTTTTTTAAAAAGTCTCTTCTGTTATTAAGTCTCTTCTATTTATTTGATCCAAAATACAGCAAAATCAGTAACACTGTGACATTTTTACTATTTAAAATAACTGCTTTCTATTTAAATATATTTTAAAATGTAATTTATTCCTGTGATTAAAGCTACATTTTCAGCATCATTACACCAGTCTTCAGTGTCACATCAGTGTCTTCATAAATCAGTCTAATAAGATGATTTGCTGTTCAAGAAACATTTATTATTATTATATTATACAATAATAATATCCAAAGATCAGCATTTATCTGAAATAAAAAGCTTCTTTCTTTCTTTTTTTCTTTCTTTCTTTCTTTTTTTACATTATACACTATACCATTCAGAAGTCTGGAGTGTGTATAATTTCTTTAGAAAGTAGTGCTAGTGTTATTTAGCAAGAATGCTTTAAATTCATCAAAAGTGATTATAAAGATATTTATAATGTTACAAATCATTTCTATTTCAGATAAATGTTGTTCTTCTCAACTTTCAGTGAAACCCGAAAAAAAATCTACTCTGCTGTTTTCAACAATAATAATAATAAATGTTTTTGAGCAGCAAATCAGAATATCAGAATGATTTCTGAAGGATCGTGTGACTGGAGTAATGATGCTAAAAAATTAGCTTTGAATTCTCAGGAATAAACTGCATTTTAAAATATATTTAAATAGAACATTTAAATATATTTCAAAATGTTACTGTTTTTGCTGTACTTTGGGTCAAATAAATGGAGGCTTGGTGAGCAGAAGAGACTTCTTTAAAAAACATTAAAAATCTTACTGTCCAGAAATGTTCCCTTTCCAATTAAGTTTAAATACTACAGTGACTACACCTAAAACTGAAATAGATATAAATTATTTTTTATATATATGTAAAAAGAATACAAAAATATATGAATATAAAGAATATAATGATAAAACATGATCAATGATTTTGCCTATTAAGTAATCAGTCTGAATCAATATTAAAAAATATATATATTAAAAACAACAACAACAACAATACACCATATATAATGCAACATATGATTTTGAAGGTTCTTAGTTAATTAAGGCCACAAGTACATGGACCTGGCCTGCTGACTATGAATTGTATTGATAGTCCAGGTAAGCCTTGTATGTTACTGTGTTTTGTGATAAATCTGACACCAAGGTAAATTATGATTGTTATTTCAATAACTATTTCATAACTCTGAACTGCCTTTTATTATTATGCTGAAATATGTAGTGCTAAAATCTGATTACATCACAGCTGCATGTGTCTGGACTTCTAGCAACAAATGTCCCTTTTCCACAAAACACTTCCCACTGTGGTCTTGGGGAAACTGCGCCAAACATTTGAGTGGTCAAAGTTGGAACTGCAACATGCTAACAGACTGAAAAAAAAATAAGGGCAAGTATCTATTTTATTTATTTATTTATTTTACATGTTTGTAAAAGAAAGCATGATAGTGATTGAAGTGACTGTGAATTGAATGTGAATGTGAATCTGTAATAATCTCTAAATGACAACACCAAAATGCAAAATGAATGAGTTGTCATAATCCATAACTCATATTTATTATACATTTCTTTTAGACTTTTTATATAAATGTGTCCTGAATTGATGAATTTGTCTCAGAAAGGGGAATGTCTGCGGCATTAAATTCCTTCTGCAGTGAACTGCAAAGCAAGATACGGATGAGAATCTGTGACCTAACATCCCGGGACATCAGGAGGTGTTAAAAGACTACACTGTCATTCCCCAAACACTATTGCGTGTAAAGGTCTGCCCAAGAGGTTTTACTTTATTTGTCCCACATTTACCTTTCTAATTTTGTACCTTTCTCCCCTTTCATCTATTTCTTTTAATGTAGCGCAATTACGCTTACTGTAATTTGTTGAGAGACCAGAAGTAAAAGAATAAATGTGAAACTATCAAACATATAGTAATGTGTAACTTGCACTGTTTAAATGAATAGATGCAGTACAGAAAAAGTAGTATAACTTTGTGCATTTTCAATCATCGTCATCATAATCAGAGCCATAGTTTACATCAGGAAATAGTGACAGAGGGCACCGTTTTTTCTGTCTCATTTCCCTTCCTCTTCATTAAGTACATAAGGGCCCAGGGTAATTCTCACATCAGACCCCTGTACTTTTCAAAGCATAGCATGTTAACCACAGCTGCTGTGGACCTCAGTGTTTGGCCAGGTATCACCTGGGCATCACTGAAATGGACTATTTCTTGATCCCACTGGACAAAGTGCACAGGATTTCTGTATAAAGCTGTTTTGTGAGTCGTTGGTCCTAAGCTGTGGCTTCAGTTCGGCCCCCCGCCCACACTGACTGTTCCAGATGGCGGAGGGAGGTACAGCAGAGGTAAGGCCACAGTCCTGTGCTGTGACACAGGTGGGGAATGGCCTGTTTAAACCCACAGGAAAGCAGGCCTGGCAGACGCCCCCCCGTCCCTCCATCAGCTGTCCATGCCTACAGAGAGAGACCACAGTTTCCACACTGCACTTGGGACACTGCATACATATGGATTTGTTTGAAAAGTCTGCTACACCAAGAAACTTGTGAGGTGAACACAATATTTATTAATTCAATACTTTGTGTCAGCATGTCTGGAAATGGTCAGATAAACATTCCTTCACATTCCTTTCCTGTGTGTCATATTAGATTCTTGTGTAAGTGAAATTATTATTTTTCATTCCAATAAATATAGATAGACAGATAAATAGACAGGGCAGATAGACAGACAGATAGGCGGACGGGCGGATAGATAGATAGATAGATTGATAGGGCAGATAGACAGACAGACGGACAGGCAGATAGATAGATATATAGATAGATAGACAGGTATATAGGTAGGTATCTATCTATCCTACCTGTCTGTCTGTCTGTCTATCTATCTATCTATCTATCTGCCTGTCCGTCTGTCTATCCACCTACACCTACATACCTGTCTATTCTACCTGTCTGTCTATATTGTCTATAATGATAGATATATCGATAGATAGATAGACAGGTATACAGGTATCTATCTATCCTACCTGTCTGTCTATCTATCTATCTATCTGCCTGTCCGTCTGTCTATCCGCCTATACCTACATACCTGTCTATCCTACCTGTCTGTCTATATTGTCTATAATGATAGATAGATCGATAGATAGATAGACAGGTATACAGGACTCTATCTATTCTACCTGTCTGTCTATATTGTCTATAATGATAGATAGATCGATAGATAGATAGACAGGTATACAGGTATCTATCTATCCTACCTGTCTGTCTATCTATCTATCTATCTGCCTGTCCGTCTGTCTATCCGCCTACACCTACATAATTGTCTATCCTACCTGTCTGTCTGTCTATCTGTCTATCTATCTATATATATATATATATATATATATCCTACCTGTCTGTCTGTCTGTCTATCTATCTATCTATAGGTGTAGGCGGATAGACAGACGGACAAGTGGATAGATAGATAGATAGATAGATAGATAGATAGATAGATAGATAGATAGATAGATAGACAGATAGGTGGGGCGGACAGACAGACAGATAGATAGATAAATAGATAGATAGACAGACAGACAGACAGGATAGATAGATAGATAGATAGATAGATAGATAGATAGATAGATAGATAGATAGATAGATAGATAGAGCCAGACGGACAGACAGGTAGGATAGATAGACAAGCATGTAGGTAGGGCGGATAGATAGATGGATAGATAGACAGACAGACAGGTAGGATAGACAGGTATGTAGGTGTAAGCGGATAGACAGACGGACGGGCGGATAGATAGACAGACAGGATAGATAGATCCTATATGCCTGCCTATCTATCTATCTATCTATCTATCTATCCTACCTGTCTATCTATCTATCTATCTATCTATCTATCTATCTGTCTGTCTGTCTGTCTGTCTGTCGGCCCTATCTATCTATCTGTTTGTCTGTCTGTCGGCCCTATCTATATCTATCTATCTATCTATCTATCTATCTATCTATCTATCTGTCTGTCTGTTGGCCCTATCTATCTATCTATCTATCTATCTATCTATCTATCTATCTGTCTGTCTGTCTGTCTGTCTGCCCTATCTATCTATCTATCTATCCTACCTGTCTGTCTGTCTGTCTATCTATCTATCCGCCCACACCTACGTACCTGTCTATCCTATCTGTCTGTCTATATTGTCTATATTGATAGATAGATAGATGATAGATGATAGATAGATAGATAGATAGATAGATAGATAGATAGATAGAACCGTTTGTAGGTCAACACTTTTTTCTAGGTGAATTCAGCTTTTCTTGTCATCTATCAATCTGGGGACCACATTAGCCACTTGAATGCTGTTAGGTGAACCAGAATGGGCATTTCTGGCCGTATGTTTCCCCATCTGAAACAGATAAAGCTGTCCTGCACACCTTTGACTGTGGCTACAGCTGCTCTGCCTGATCTCATGTGTACTCTCTGTCTACAGCTGTCCCTCTCTCCATCCAGGCCGCATACGAGGAGCTCCAGCGACCACTGACGTGGACACACATGAAAGCGTCTATGGATAAATCTCCTGAGCTTCTCTGTCATCCTAAAACCTTCTCAGGGTTCAGCTGGCAAAGTGCCCTCGTGTCCACTGGGAAGGGTCAGTGTGAGGTGGGGACTGAGAGGGTCTGGGAAGAGGGAGTGATTAGGTAAGGTAAGAGTGCTGTCGCAGGTCTTATACCTTAGTCTTATCCCTCAGGAAGGGGGAAGGGTTGTGCGTCTGTGCTGTCCGTCTGGAACCGGGGGGAATGCGAATGTGTATCTGTGTATGTGAGAAAAGAGGATTTCGTATGAAATCCCCATATTTACTTCCCCTGGTCAGGTGGAGCCATATGGGACATGTGTGTTTATATGTGTTTGGGCTTGACAGATTAATGTATAATGGCACAGCTTTAATGGATTTTAAAAGTTCTATTTACTTTAATATGCTCTTAACTCTTATTCTTATATTCATAAATTGCCCATTTAACTGACTGCTGTTGGTCCACATGTAAAAGAATGCTTATGACCTGTGTTGTTTGGCAGGATGGAGAACCCAGGTGTGAGTGTGAACATGAATATTCATTTAAAACGTAGGTCAAACTGAGAATATACTACAATGCAGCGTGTCAAGTTCACTCCAGGTTTTGTATGTGAGCCAGTGTTCTCTGTGTGCCCATATCAAGTTGGACAGATTCAATAATTCACTTTATTTTTCAAACAGAGCTGTAACCCTGTATATTTTGTTAAGCAGTGGCACTTCTGAAGACTCTCTGCTGTGCTCTGTGTTGGATGCGGTGGCCTCTGGCAGGTCCGCTGGATGAGGAAGACAGTCTCTCACTGCCCCCAGCCAGTGCAGCTGTTACTTGGGTGTGACATCTGGGCTTGATAGATAGTCATGATGCCAGCGGTGCCCCAAACACCCCTAGGTGCCACACACTACATCCATGCCACACCCCCTGCACATCCTACTTTTCCAGATGCATGCTGGGGTGCCATAGGGTTCCATCCAACCTCACCGCCTCACAGCCATTGCTCTCAGACTGGCAGCCAAGCCATATGTCAAGGTCATATCTGAGGGAGAAAGAACTATATTTTACCTCCTCTGAGAGCACTTTGTAGCTCTAAAACCCAGAAGAGGATTTGCATTTTTAAGCCATGGGAATTTTGTTTTTAACATAGCCGTTTCAATGTATTGAAATAGCCCAACAAGGTCTTTAGTTAATGCTTGTAGTGTTATAAAAAAGTCAAAATGCCAAAAATGATAATTAGCTGAACATGTAGATGAGTTTGTTTCTTCATCCGAATAGATTTAAGACAGAAATGGATACTCTGCAGTGAATGGGTGCCATAAGAATGAGAGTCCAAACAGCTGATAACAATGATTCACTAAAGGAAGCGTTATTATGAATTACAAACTCGTATTTTGGCCAGAAGCGATGGTTAAGCACCTTAATGATGTATTTGTTTTAGGGCTGTCAAACGATTAATTGCGATTAATCGCCTACAAAATAAAATATTGATAAAATATTTTAAAATATAGATTGATAAAATATCAATCAATCAATAACTGTCAGGCCATCAAACAGACAAAAAAATGTACCATTACATCACTTGCTCACCAATGGATCCTCTGTAGTGAATGAGTGCCGTCAGGATGAGAGTCCAAACAGCTGATAAAAACATTACAAAAATCCACAAGTAATCCAAACGACTCCAGTCCATCATTTAACATCTTGTGAAGCAAAATGCTGCACGTTTGTAATAAACAAATTAGGGCTGTCAAATGATTCATCGCGATTAATCGCATACAAAATAAAAGTAAACCTGAAAAGAAACCTGATGTTCTTAACAATTTCCATGCCCAGATCATATTAAAGTCAATATAGGCCTACTCTGCAAAATGAAACTTCAGATTGTTTCAATTTGCACTTGCGTCAGATGTTATAAGACATTTTTAAACAGTGATGTCATTTCTATCTCTCTAGTCTGTCATACTAAATCTGTTTTCAGTCATTGTGGTACGTTCTTCCAGGGGATGAGCACAACTGGGAACAGCTGGACTCAACTAAGTTTAGCAATGTTGGTTTTTATTTTTCCCTGAGGGCTCAACACGCCTTCACAGGGGACAAAGGGGCTGAAAAACACACATCTGGAAGCACAGACTGTATTTGCATAACAACAACTGGATGACATAGCTTCCCTCTTTTCTTTTCATCACGTCTTGAAGAATGTTTGTTTTGGCTCATCTTCAAGGTACAGGCATAATCGTGTGGAACCTCCCAGGATGCAGAGAATCTTCTCTGCGAAGATTCTTCAGCCGAATCTTGGTGAGTTACCAAGAGCATTTTCACACAGGAAGTTGATCACAGTTTTTTTTAATGCTTTGTCACAGTGTAACGAAATGTTAAAATATTTTTTAGCAGTGTGATTGTTGCAAATGTTCCATAAATGCATTTGTCACAGGGAAAAATGAGCATATTAGCATTACAGTTTCTTCAAGATGTTTAACTCTTTAATGCAGCACAGATTACTTTCTATTTTAATGAACCTAGACAAAAAATGGCTAAATACTTTATATTTGTGACCCTGGACCACAAAACCAGTCATAAGTAGCATGGGTATATTTGTAGCAGTAGCCAACAATACATTGTATGGGTCAAAATTATTGTTTTTTTAATGCCAAAAATCATTAGGATATCAAGTAAAAAATGTTCCATGAAGATATTTTTAATTAGTGATGTGCATTGCTAAGAACTTAATTTGGACAACTTTAAAGGCAATTTTTTTGCACCCTCAGATTCCAGATTTTCAAATACTGTTCTCTCCTAACAAACCATACATCACTGAAAAGCTTATTTATAGTTTGTGAATGTGTAGAGCATTTGAATTGTTAATGTTACATGAACAGGTGTCTATCCAGATCCTTAGACAAACAGTAAATATTTGTTTATGTTACTGCATCTGCAGAGGATGTCAGTAAAGGGAGCGCAGATTTGCACATTGTACACATAGTGATAAGTGTGCAGTGTAAATATATGTCTCCATAAAGTTCAGCCATGACCAAAAGCATACTGGAATTCAAACTGAAGAAATATTTAACACTTACCATGACTCCCCTGAAAATACTCTTTCTAAACCAAGTTCATATTTTATTTATATCATATTCTAGACCAAAAAATAGACACCCTTGTCAACTAAAGTTCTAGGACACACTATAAAGAGGCTAACTTTTCAAAAAGCATTCCCATAATCTGCCAAATGTCTTGAAAGACACATCTGCAAACCCCTCCTTAGACAAGCCCACCACTGCATCTCCTCACATCTCGCTCTCTCTGATGGATGGTTTGTTGTAGAGTGAGCTGAAAAAAACAGCCACTTGCAATTCATCAGGCCTGGAATAATGAGCGGAGAGCTACATTGATTTAGCCCGGGGCTTACAGCTCGAACATCTGGCCTGGTTGGCAGCCATAGTCAAGGCCAGCACTATTGGAAAGCTTTCTTTGGAGGGTCCAGATGCAGAGAGAGGAGGATCGGTACAAATGCTACAGATGGAAACGCTGGAACAGATGATGTGGTGGGCAGCTCCTGCCACCGTTGGCACAGGTAGCTTGTCTCCAACAGCTGGCACAGGTTAGGCATTCCTGGGAATTGGTGCCACAAGGCAAATGTTCGCACTGGCAGAGGTTGTGGTTGTGGTACATATACACACTGTTCGTACAGGTATCATCAATCAGGAGGACCGCGGGACTGAATGATAATAGGAAGATTGTTCATCTTTGCTTCTGTTTATGCGATTTATTTCTCCTGCAAATCTATTTATAGCAAACCATTTAACCAGGTAGGTCTATGTATTTTTTAACTTTTTGTATTTTAAGAAAGCTATGAAAGCCACTTTGTCATTTTTTTCCTCCGCCAATAGCAACCTGATCTCATGACGAAAACGTACCTGTTGGAACTTTATGCAAGACGCGAAATACTTACGTACCACCATTTAAGTTTCATGACATAATTGTTGTGAAATGTCCACTGAGTGGTGCTAAAAAATGTTAGGGTATTTTCCTCAGAACAGGTGAACTTACATATGGTATGTTTTATGTGACGTTGGAACTGGTCACCGCAGCTCTGACTTTAAATGTCCATTGAGTGGCGCTATAATTCTAATGTTCCGTGATGTTTTAAAATAAGGTAACATCTACACTACAGTCGATAGTATGAACAAAAGCAAATGTGCTGTAAAAACGCAGTCGCAAGCATGCCGTTTTAGCTTGTTTTTCACTCTTTCATCTTTCAATTCTTTCATTGTGAGTCATGTTTTTCACAGGATTTGTACCCAAGGATTCCACATTCTAAGTCAAATTCTGTGCCGGCTGAGCTACTGAGCAAGCTTGTGACGTTCAGAAAGTGAAACATATGGAGCTGTAAACATAACTGTGTATGAAAACAATTACAAGTGCTCGGTGTTTTACTGCCTCTAGTTTTAATTTCTGTTGGAAACTGCTGTGATATGTACTTGTTGGTACGTATTTCGCATCTTGCGAAAAAGTTCCCACAGGTATGTTTTAGGTCATGAGATCAGGTAGGCCAATGGAAATAGTTCCAAACAAAGCCAAAGTAGTGATGTTTCATTTCTGAATGAATCAGTAATGAGTTTTTAAACAAATCTGTGAATACATGATTCAGTGACTCATTCATGAATGCAGCTACTTCATTTCTAAATAAATCAGGATTTTTGAACAGATCAGTTGAGTAGATTATTCAATGACTCTCTCATTAAGACAGTGGGTGTGTCTCAATATGCTCCCTAGTTAGTGAATCTATATATCAGGCACAGGTAAGAAGGCTGGCTCACTACACATTGGAATACTGATGGCTGATAAGTTCCTGGTGATATGGCAACGTACATGCATTGTAAAACATCATCACTGTTATTTATCAAAACCAGCTAGAGAGATATGTTTCTAACATGCTATTTTTAAGTACATTATGAAAATTGCTGCAACATTTCAGTCATAAATTAAAAGCACAGTATGTAATTTTTGCTGCTAGAGGGCACATATTCAAAATAAACATTGATGACGCAGTGATTGAGTGTGGAATCATGGGAGTTGTCATCTTCATCCCCACTGCCAATGTGATCTGATGGAACTCAGGCAGAAATCATGTTCATGGATGAGCTAATGTTATTATCATCACTGTAGTATGAAGTAGTGTGGGGCTGAAAGCCGTGGAAGCAAAACAAGGCCGCTGGAGCGATTGCTAATGAGAGAAGAGCACAACATGCAACTCAAACGCCGCTGAGCTTTTATTATGCCATAGTCAACCATGTCCCTTCTTTCCAGTCATGCGTATGTGGGGTAAAGCAGCACTGTTTTATCATACATTTGAGTGTGTTGAAAGTTCTGTTATAATGCCTGTGTTTGTCGCCTTTCTAATAAAATGCATAACACTGTGTCTACACTGGACATGACAAAGCGACCATTGCAAATCATTTGAACTTCGTGTGAGCATGTCATAAAGAGAACAAGGCAGCAGTTTACTGTCTGGGATTTGTCGAGCCGTGCCGTGCCGCATCCAGTGCGGACAGCATCACTGATTATAATGGGTTCTACTGTATTTTGTCGCATCGCATTGTGCCGTACCGCACACATCCGATGTAGACATGGTGTATTAAAGTGTCTTTGGGGTTTCCATGTTTTCTACAAAATAAAACTAGAAAATCAAGGGCGTATGACGTCGTTGGTATGCGACGCAATGACATGGCCCATTACAGTTAAAACTGCTTATTTCTCTGGATTTAAACTTTCTTGGAAACATTTGAGATAATGTAAGTACACAAGTCAAGTGGTTTTTGGATATTTTAATAAAAAATCATACATATTTTGCCTTTCATTAAATGTTAGGTGATTATGTTCACTTCTTAAAATGGGACTAAAAATGTGATGTGACCAGTAAAAATATAGTGAGAACAGTGAAAAAGTGAGCATCAGCGCCCCTAGGTTTTTGTGGTGCATTGTGGCTTTTTTAGTAAGCTAGGTTTCAGTGCACTGGAAAGATTTAGCAATTGAGACAGGCTTAGTTGGCTGACTCCGCATGCATATGAATGGAAGTCAATGAAACGAAAGTGTAGTGTAACAGGCCCTTGAGTGCTCTTGGAACGACGCTCAGCCAATCAGAAACAAGGACTGGAACTAAATCTGTCACATAAAACATATATGATGTGAAAAATGTTTCGCTTTGGCTAGAAAAATCCTCTATATAGTATGCTATACTTACAAAGTAAAGAAACTAAAAGAAAAACGTGCTTCGCACTAAAAGTGACACTTACACACACACAGACACACACACACATTTGGTCATACTGAGGCATGGTTTTGGATTCACAGACGAAAAAATAACAGATTGTGTGTGGGGGCTGAGTCTGAGACTGTGAATATAATGGTCTTGCCCAGATGTATGTGTCTGGACTGCTCAGACTGGCACAAAGCTGGCCACTGCTCACTGATGGACATCTGGATAGCAAATTGGTTAATGGTGCCTCCAAGCCAAAAGGTAGTCAGCCATCTCCTCTCCCAGCAAAGCAAGAGCTGCCGCGCATCTGTGTTCCACCTACCCCAGGAAAACATCCCCCTACAGGCCTGAGAAAAGGCTGGAGAATGAGAGAGGGAGTCCAAACCAGGTCTCTGTCTGGAGGGGAGCATGTCATGATGTGGGTTTTAAAACCACTGAGTATTCTATAAAGTTATAAATGCAGCATGAACTTGTTTTGTTTGTATATATAATTTTTATATGCATATACAGTTGTGGGGATTTTCAATGAGTCCTCTGCAGATTACACTGTTACACCAGTAGGTGGCAACAAATGATGACAATTGATCCGTTTTAAATGATTCTTTCAAAAATGCTGATTCATTAAGGATGAAAACGTTGCTGTGGAGCTCTGGAGGTCACGTTTGTGATCTACATCTTACAAGGAATAAGTTAGTTGTATAATAGTTGCTTCTGAAATGAGACCTCCTAGAAGATGACATATGCGAACTTGAATTAAGAATCAGATCAGTGAGTCACTAAATAATTCACTCAACCAGTTTATTCAAAAAGCTGATTAATTCATGTGGGTTTGTTAGCTGAGAACCAAAACTACATATAGTAACTGCCTACTAAATGTAAGTCACTCAATATCACCTTCATGTCATATTTTTTTTTTCATTTAGTACAGCCTTTGAAAACTTTTTGAATTTGAAGATCAGGGTAAATTGAACTTATTTTGTCTTCTGGGAGTATCTTCTGTAGCTTCTGAAGGGCAGTACGAAATGAAAAAAATATTATATTTAGGCAAAATAAGAAAAAATGTACACATCATCATTCTGTTCAAAGGTTTACACCCCTGGCTCTTAATGCATAATTTTCCTTATGGAGCATCAGTGAGTGTATGAACCTTATGTAATAGTTGCATATGAGTCCCTAAGTTGTCCTCAGTCTGAAAAGACAGATCTCAAAATCATACAGACATTGTTGGAAAGAGTTCAAATAAAACAAAAATGCTTAAAAACCAAAGAATTTGTGGGATATGAAGGATTTTTCTAAAGAATAGCGGGCAGTTGAACTGTTCAGGACAAACAAGGGACTCATGAACAACTATCACTAAAAAGTTTTGCAGATTCTGCAAGGTGTATGTAAACTTTTGACTTTAACTGTACCTCGCGTTACTTGTAATGCATTACCTCCAACAATGCTGTTAACATTAGTTAATGCACTGTGAACTAACATGAACAAGCGATTAACAAATGTACAGTCAGTTCATGTTAACTCATGTAAACAAATGAGACCTTATTGTATATTGTTACCATTATAATATAACAATGTAGTCAGCTACTGAACATTTGAATTTCAAAGAGTTTCTGGGTTGCTGGAAGTGCTGGACTACCAATGGCACATCACACCCCGCACTGCTCCAGATTCAATTATAGGCAGATGTGATTAGGCAAGCAGATGTGAATGTGTATTAGACCTTGAAATCATAACACAACACATTAATATCTTGGACCTACAGTAATATTTGGTACACTGGTTCCATGAATGATCCATTCTAAAGGCATTACCAGCACAACTTGTGTAAGTATGTAAGCATTGCTCGACAGACAGAAGAAGCGTTGTGAAATTAAACTAAAGCTTCCTTTTTGTGGCCTGATCTCCACCATCTGTGGATAAACAAGTTAAACACACAGCAGTTTCCCCTGACGCCTGAACCCTAGAGGATGTGCCCTCCCCCCAAACAGATGCAGCACCTCCAGAGGCTTTGGGTGTGCTGTGGGAAAGAACAGCTGTTCCCCTGCCTAATAAGAGGGCTGCAAGTGAGACAGGTAGGTCATGAATTATTTACTTGAAATGTTATTGTTCGTAGCTTCTGTTAAAAATGTCACCGGATCCTCTGATCTGCAGGAAGTGATTTTTAGGGTATGTTCGTTAGACTTAACTATATGTTGCAAAGCGGGTATATAAATTTACTTGACACAAGGGCAGTATTGACTTATTAGTGGAGCGAGGACCCTATTGGAATTGCTCAGTTTTTCTTCTTCTCCAAAATGAATCACATTTTTGAGGGCCTAAACATGCTTGAAAACTCATGAAACTTTGCACATGCACCAAAAGTGGTGAAAATTTACATCTGATATGGGTTTCAGAAGTGGGTGTCAAAATGTCTCAATAGCGCCACCTATAAAATTTAAATGAAGTGCCCCTCGAGCTACATTTCACGTACATGTACAAAAATCGGTAGACACAGTTAGCACACCAATACCTACAAAAAAGTCCTCTGTATGAAGTCCAAAACCCAACAGGAAGTCTGTTATTTTGAAATGTTCCCAATTTTCAGGCGTCATATTTTAAAGAAAGCCTCCTAGAGATATAAACAGATCAGCACTAATTTTGGTCAGTGTAATCTAAAGCCCTTCATGACGTTAAATTGCAAAGATCTTGAGTTTTGGCTGAGGGGCTTGTCCGTGGCAGCCTGACAAACTTCAATGTTTCGCCATGAAACAGAAAATTGTTATAACTCATGCACGCAATGTCTGATCTGCACAAAATTTCACATGTTTGATAAGAGTCCTGTCCTGAACACATGCCCATGCCCATATTCAATTTTAGTCATAGCGAAGTGGCGTTTTATGCTCTAACAAACTCCTTTTAGAGATTTAATGACATCACCATTATATTTGGTCAGTCAACTCTAAAGTCCTTTGCAATGTTAAATTGCGAAGAGCTTGAGTTTTCATTAAAGGCCGTGTCTGTGGTCGCGTGACAAAGTTCGATGTTTCACAATGTAAAAGGAAGTTGTTATAACTCAGCCATACAACGTCTGATCTGCCCCAAACTTCACGTGTTCGATAACAGTCCTGGCCTGAACATATCTAAAGGCTAATATTCAGTTATTATCATAGCGCCACCTGCTGGCAACAGGAAATGGCTTGTTTTACACTGACTTAAACATGCAATGTCCAATCTGCACCAAACTTCATATGTATGATAAGAGTCCTGGCCTTAAGACATCTAAAAGCCAATATTCAGTTATAGTAATAGTGCCACCAGCTGGCAGCAGGACGTTTGGCACATATAAATGACTAATATATGTAGGACATATTCCTCCTATATTTACCACTTTAAATGCATATCGCTCACCGTTTGCTGAATATTGCTAAAGCCACCAGGTGGCAGTGAGCCCGGGTGCGAGGGCCCTTTCAACGCTGCTGGCAGCTTTAATTCCTAATAAAACTCATAGGAATGCACTTTGACTGTAATGTGAATCGCTTTAGATTTTTCGCTTTTATAATATAATAGCTTTTGTTTTCATATATTCCACTAGGGCTGGACAACACCACCACATGAAGGCCGATATTGCTTTTGATACTAATACAGAAACTTTTTGCAATCTTTGAGGAAAAAATTGGTAATTTGCTCATTTTTGCACTTCAGATCTTATGATATGAAGCTTATGTTAAATAATGTTGTCATTAATATAAAAAATAAAATTAAATCTTGTGTGTATCTGTCATGTTGCTTTAAATGTGTTGTTTTGAATGGGAACACATGCTCTACTCGAACGACTGATATAGTTGTAATAAATTTTGCCCCACATTTGTATTTCAGCTCAGAGCTATAGCCCTTTTTCCAGCTGTGTTATTTATCACCCAGCATTAACCTTCATTTATCAGCATGCTTCCACCGGTTAAAGACGGATTCCTCCATATGGCTGGGTGCTTCATTAAATGCTAATTATTATGAGGTATAATAATTGTGAGGCTGCTGTGTGCACTGGGTGACGTGCTGCTGCAGGGTCCCAAGAGAGGAGGAATAGACTGAGCTCCAGATAAACAATCCCACTGTTCTCCCGAGACTGTGTGATCGCCCATCTGATGATACGGCCACATCTCTCCAGCTCGTCCTCTCCCCTGAGAGCACGTCTCTCTGTTGCCTGTCTGTGGAGTAAGGGTGACATTGGCGGGCTGATGTTTCATTGTGCCATCACTGCAGATATCATAAAGCTTTACAGTTGTATGTAGTTTATGTTTATACACTACTCTTCCTAAACCTCGATTTGTAAGTAACATTTTTTTACGGTTTTATTTATACATAACTCCTAGATGTGGTTGTGTTATATAAATATATCAGTTCCTGTCTGCTATATGCCTCCTTTTATTAGGTGCAGTGTTGTCTCAGTGGGTTTCTTGTATGGGATCCACTTTGGGTCTTTTTCAATGTTGTACTGAAAGCTTGGTTTACTATAACACCTTAAGATCATTTTCAATCATTTTTAAGTTGGCCTCTTGTGTTGAAGAGTTGATGAAGATCCCCAGAGTTGGTAGTTGGACACTTTGTCTGGGTTTATTACAAATATCACAGTCCTACCTTCTGCCAGCCGGAGTTGGACACCTATGGAGTGTTGTTAGTTGTGAGTCGGTATGGATCATATTATGATGTTGCTGTCCGGCTCTTCATCGTCATAAGCCACTCTTGAACATCTGCTATTATGATAGGTACATTCTGGGAACAGAAATTAGAAAAGGTGTAAGGAAAAACTCCTTCTGAATGCATAAGTGTGTTTCACCCAGTTCAACTGTATTAGAAACTATTCTTGATAATATTTTATGTAAATCGCAATTCATTCATATACACATACATACACAAACATGCACATGCATTTACCAACACTAGACTAATCAAGTATTTTGGTAACACTTCATTAGTTCACATTAGTTAACTACTTCAGTTAACAAAAACTGAGAATGAACAATATTTTATGTATTTTTAAAAATCAAAAGTTTGTTAATATTACTGTTATGAAGCGACAGAGGCGAGAAGTGGGCAGATCCAAATGCAAAGCTTTATTGTAATGAGACAGAGACATGGTCATAAACACGTTATAATACTCAGCTATACCAAAGGGAAAACCAACGCTTATATAGTGTGCCTGATTGGATGCAGCTGTGTGTGTGTGTGTAATCAGCGCAATGGATGATGGGGAACGTAGTCCGGGGTGTGGTGCAACAGTCTGTGTAATGTGAATGTCAATGGAATGAGAGGGTGACATTTGGTGGTAAGCGGACCGATGGCCACCGGCCAGATTCATGACAATTACTTAATGCACTGTGAACTAACATGAACAAACTATGAATGACTGTATTTTTATTAACTAACATTAACAAATATTAATACACTGATTATAAACGCAACACTTTTGTTTTTGCTCCCATTTCTCTTTTTCTATGTACACATAAGGCCTGTTTCTCTCAAATATTGCTCACTAATCTGTCTAAATCTGTGTTAGTGAGCACTTCTCCTTTGCCGAGATAATCCATCCACCTCACAGGTGTGGCATATCAAGATGCTGATTAGACAGCATGATTATTGCACAGGTGTGCCTTAGGCTGGTGATATAATAAAAGGCCACTCTGAAATGTGCAGTTTTATCACACAGCACAATGCCACAGATGTTGCAAGTTTTGAGGGAGCGTGCAATTGGCATGTTGACTGCAGGAATGTCCACCAGAGCTGTTGCCCGTGAATTGAATGTTCATTTCTTTACCATAAGCTGTCTCCAAAGGCGTTTCAGAGAATTTGGCAGTACATCCAACCGGCCTCACAACTGCAGACCACGTGTAACCACACCAACCCAGAACCTCCACATCCTGCATCTTTACCTCCAAGATCGTCTGAGACCAGCCACCTGGACAGCTGCAACAATCGGTTTGCATAACCAAAGAATTTCTCAGGGAAAATCTCAGGGAAGCTCATCTGCATGCTCATCATCCTCATCTGGGTCTCGACCTGACTGCAGTTCGTCATTGTAACTGACTCACATTTGATGGTGCCAGGCACTTTGGAGAGGTGTTCTCTTCACGGATGAATCCCGGTTTTCACTGTGCAGGGCAGATGGCAGACAGTGTGTATGGCGTTGTGTGGGTGAGCGGTTTGCTGATGTCAACGTTGTGGATAGAGCGGCCCATGGTGGCAGTGGGGTTATGGTATGGGCAGGCGCATGTCACTGACAACGAACACAGGTGCATTTTATTGATAGCATTTTGAATGCACAAAGATACCGTGACAAGATACTGAGGCCCATTTTTGTGCCATTCATCCACGACCATCACCTCATGTTGCAGCATGATAATGCATGCCCCCATGTTGCAATGATCTGTACATAATTCCTGGAAGTTGAAAACATCCCAGTTCATGCATGGCCAGCATGCTCACCGGACGTGTCACCCATTGAGCATGTTTGGGATGCTCTGGATCGGCATATACGACAGCGTGTTTCAGTTCCTGCCAATATCCAGCAACTTCGCACAGCCATTAAAGAGGACAACAATCTACAACGGCTTAACATAAACTACGGAACATAAATGAAGTTTTTTTCTTTTTTCTTTTTTTTCATTTATGTAGTGGAAGTTTTGTAACCAAAACAGCTTTGTTACCAACAGTTTTCAAAATATGTTCTTTTTAGTTCCACAACAGAATGCAAGTCATTCAGGTTTGACTGAATGATGACATAATTTTTTTTGGGTGAACTATCACTTTAAAATTTTTTCCCCTTTTTTTAAAAAATTAAATAAATTAAATAATACTCTAAATAAGAAACTAAAACTGCCAGCAGGTGGCAGTAAATGTCTTTATGCCTTTATTCATGCATTTGATTTGTTTAAACGGCTGGAATTCTGTATTCAGGAATTCATTTAGGAATTCAGTAAACAGTATGAATGGGCCTTTGAATAATTGATTCACACGATTCGTTCAAAACGCAGATTCGTTCAGAAACTAAACATCGTTGTGTAGCCCGGAGATGCACAATTTTGCTGTGGCTTTATAGGTAATATTTTTGTTGGCAAAACAAGGGGTGCCAAATTCCAGTCCTGGAGAGCCGCAGCCCTGCAGAGTTCAGCTCCAACCCAAATAAAAACTCACCTGCTTGTAGCTACCTAGTAACTTTTCAGATCTTGATTAGTTTGTTCAGGTGTGTTTGATTAGGGTTAAAGCAAAACTCTGCAGGGCTGCGGCTCTCCAGGACCGACGTTCGCCACCCCTGATATAATCCACAACAGGTAAAACCAGACAGGAAGGGCAGGAAAACACACATCAACATAACCTTAAGATTGAACGAACAACACAGAACTGAATACAACTATTATAGGCAGGTGATACAATGATCTAATTAGACACAGGTGATACAGGGCAACTAATAATGACTACAGGAGGACAGGAAACAGGAACAACCAAATATGGGCAACGGGGGAGAAACCAACACAAACATCCAAGTGGTGTGACACATACAGGACCATTTTTGCCCCAGTATCTTGAATTGTAGGGCATAACTGCATTTATGGAGTTGTTGCCCTGCATCATGTTTGCAAGAAGACGTACAGGTCTGGGGGCGGGGCCAGTGGGTTAACAGCGTTAAAATATTCATAGTTATTTTTCATAACTAATTAATTAAGTTAACATGTTAAACTGACAGCCCCAATAATAATACAAATATTACAAACGATTATTTAGTTAAATCTTAAATTTGTATTTATTTATTTTTTACATTGCTGTGCATGCACTGATGCTTTGTATAAATACGTAAAACAATCATGACAATAGACCTGATTCATGTTAGACGCCTCATTTAATTTAACACGAATGAAAATGAGGCTGGAAGGGATAGACTTTTACCCTGTTTTTACCCTGTATAAAGGTCCTAGAATTTCAAAACTGTTTTGTGAAGCTTTTGTCTACTGAATGTTTTTTTTTTCTGGAAAGACGTTCCGTCAGCTGAACAACTGGTATGTTGTTAAACAACAATACAGTCCATTAAACGCACTGTACATATATCCCCCACAGCCTCGCTTTCATTCCTGTCAAAAAGTACTTTCTTTTCTAAAAAAAAAAAAATTGCAACTGAGAAAGTGCCCAATCCAGATGTTAGTGCCAGAAGCCAGACCAGAGTAGGGTCACGTCCGTTTGCTCTCCAAGGCTTCAAAGTGAGAATAAATGTATTTAAGATCTGGATACAAAACCAGTGTTGTTAACCGCAGAGCATTCGAAATGACTACTATTTTCAAAACATTGAATTCATACGTTGCTCACAGCTGGGATGACATAATTCATAACTTCTGTGAGCGGTGAATTTACTTCATGTTTGCGTTTGGGGCTGTACATTGTTCATAGTCTTTGTTGTAGTTGTGCAGCTGGACAAACTCTCTGCTCTAGTGCATGTTTTATCCCATCATAAAGGTCAGAGTACTTGTATAAACATGTGTTTAGGTCTGTCTAATAGCTCATCTCCAGATAAAATTCCTCATATTTTGGATGAGCATATGCAATAACTTTCCAAATCTGTTACTTAATTATTCCTATATTTCCTATGTGTTCTATAAATAACACATATTATATACTATTGTATACTCTTAAAGTGTATAATCTTATGCATGTAAGAATGCACGAAAGGCTTCAGCTAGCATATTTATGTTTAGGGTGCAAGTTGAGTGAGTCCAGTATCATCCACAAACATGGATTCCACAGTGACCTCAAGAGGTGGGAATGCAGAAGTACCTGATTAGAATAAACTGTCAAATGTGTATTGAGTGGCTCTGCTAGCATTATAGTCTGGGTGTATACACATAAATACAGAGCATAGTCTTGTTTTGTGTTTGCACATTTTCTTTTTAAGCTTACATTTTCAAGCATAAGAACACAAAATCACCTAAAAGACCTCTTGCAGATTCTGCTTTTGTGTGTTTATGCCTGCATGGCATAGCCTCCATCTTTCCGGAGAGAGTTGTAGTATGTAACTACAAGCCAAATATTATTTTCAATATATTATGACTACTGTAAAGTATACACTTAATAGTTATCAGTTGATAAAACCAAGTCACACTTATTTTATTACTGTAACAATAAATAAAATGACTTTTACTAGTCCTCCATTGCTCTTCAGAAAACTGCTCTTAGTTGCACAGAAGCGAGGCCTCACATCTTTGACTTCAGTCTGAACAGATGGAGAGAACTGCAGTAAATATCATTTCAAACATCAGCCGTGCTGATGGCACAGCCGTATTCAAGGGACTGTCATCTCCAAAAAACATTTGGGATCAAAAAGGCCTGTTGATTATCTGGAGCGGAGAACTAACAGCAGTTATGCTAATAGTGAAATGATTTTTTTTCTTTTTTTTTTTTTTTTTTTTTTTGCATGAAAACAGTTTGGGGATTGTGTATTACTACGTAATAAAGGTAACTGTTTAGTAAAAATGCATCTTTGGTTCTGAATTGAAATTTGAAAAGTCATGAAAACTTGGAAAGATTTTATTTATATGTCATTATAATTGATGTGAATGTTGTGGATAGCTCTTCTACAGAACAAGAAATTTTGTTGGGTGACGACATGGAAAACACCAACACATCACATGCCTGGACTCATTTGCCACATCAGCTTAATGAGGCCATTATTTGCATTAAATTATAATGTTATTATGTCAAGATTCCGGTACCAGTAGGACAGTGGTTTGTTTTGAAATGTATTAGTAACGCCAATTAGTTTACTGGGACGCATGAGTGTGGGAGCGTGGATGCTGACGGGCGGGTGCGTTCAGCAGCCAAATATGCCAAACACGTGACTGTGTTCACAAGGTCCTGAGTGAACTTATCGCATCTGTGGACCATTGCACATACTTAGCATTGCAAACGTTCACCTGTTGACGCCGCGATCTCACACACAAACTGTATATGTGGCACGTAAGCACATGAATCCAGCCTTCAACACATTGCTTATGATAGATTATTGTATTATCGGTGTCACTTTACAATAAGGTGTCATTAATGTATTAACGAACAATGAACAATACATTTATTAGACTTTTTATTAATCTTTGTTAATGTTACTTAATAAAAAAAATACAGTCGTTCATTGTTAGTTCACAGTGCATTATCTAATGTTAACAATAATGTTAACAATCACAACTTGTGATTTTAATAGTGCATTAGTAAATGGAAAAATGTTAAAGAAATTAACATTCTTAGTTCATGTTAACTAATGTAATGTTAACTAATAAATTTATTGTAAAGTGTTCCCGTATTTTCTTTACATTTATTTAGCTTCATTGCTCAACAAATTATCCATTCAATCATTAATATATATATATATATATATATATATATATATATATATACACACACACACACACACGTTTCATTAATTTAAAAAATGTTTATATATTTATTTTTTCAAAGAAACATAGCGACATCACAACATTTTTGCAACAGTATACACTGCGGCACATTGCATTATGATTTTACCCAAATTAATCTAATTTTAAAAAAGAAAAAGAAAGAAAGAAAGAAAGAAACAGACCCTACAAATGCTCTTTTAACTTACTGTAATGCCGTTTGAAATGTGAATGAATGCATTAGTAATCTTGCAATAAAAGCTGTCACTAAATAAAACACCTTGGTAACAAAAATACATAAACAAATAATAGTCAAGAATAACAATATAACTAATTACAATAGCATAGCAGTCTTTTTTTTCCATCCGCTTATAGCCCTATTTTGTCCCTCAAATATCTGGAAATTATAAGCTATTCTCAAATGCACTGTTTCACTTTAGGCTGTTTCTTTTGCTTTTATTGTGCTTTTATTGCGCCGTTCCTATTTATAATATTTTTAAGTGGCCGTATCGCTGTCCCTGCGCCTGTACGTCTGTGTCAGTGTCTCTCCGCAGCGCTGGAGGAAGTTGCAGTGCACCTGTTCTTCACCGCTGCTCGGCCCGTGACTACAGTACCCACGTAACATTGCGCAATGTCCCTCGATCCGCTCGCTGCGCCAGTCTGCTCGAGGAACCCGTCCGTTCGTTCGCTCGTTCCCTCGCTCGCTCGGCCTTTTTTTTCTGCTTTCTCACTGTTGCCTGGTGTCAACCTACGCCGAGAAAGAGACATCCCTCCCTCTTCCCCCCTCAGCGGCAGCTTCCAATTTGCCTTCGCTTTTCTTTTCGCCTCTTCCATTGGCTTGCGCGCTGCCAGTCAAGCGCTTCCTCTTTACAGGAGAGTTGAGTAGCAACAGCTCGGAAACATCTGGCTGCCGCAGCTCTCGTCGCTCCGCTCGCCTGCTCTGTCTTTCCTGCCACCGCAGGTTGTTATGGAAAGCTGTTGAAAGTCAATCGAGTTGTTTTTCTCGCTGAGAGGATTAGACGGAGGAAGCAGGAAGACGTTGGACCTGGTTGTCTGTAAGTGCCTGTGATACGAGGTGCTCTTTAAGGAGATGAAAGGGGGGTCGGAGGCACGGGCTGGATTGTTATGGGGAAAAGTAACGATCTTTTTTACGCGACCGCTGCTCGTTACGCGCAGAATGAGTTGCTCGAGCGCGTGGCATCGGGGCCTGTCGCAAAACTGTAACACTGCAGGTTGAATGCTTACTTTTTATTTGTTAGCCACGCAAGCTAGCTTTTCCTGAACGTACGGGGTCAGGATCCAGAGAAAGACCGTCGGCAGTGCTCTGTGTGTGTGTGTGTTTGTGTAGGAGTAGCCTGCTATAATGCCATTTCCTACCTAGGTGGACTCGTAGTTTGTTTTATTACAATGTCTGTTTATTTTGAAGCGTAGCTTTTAAGTTCAAAAAGGGCTAACTTGGCAACATTCACATAAGTCTTTCAGGACAACTTCCCAGGTTGAAAACAAGTTCACTTTGACATGTCACGCTATAAAACAATGTGCTAGCGTGGGCTTAGTTTTACCTTCACGTTCACCATTTGCTTTGTAAACCAAAATACGCAGTATTATTATTGCATGAAAAGCTCTTATTAAAGCTCTGAGAGCTCTAAAGCTCTTTTTATGCATTTAAAAATATTCATGCATATCAATGAGTTTAAAAAACTAAATATTCTGTTCCTATTCATGAGTGTGTGACATCCTTCAGAAGAGACCTTCGGATTGTATTTGCGTATCTTTGTTTTGCTGATTTTGCTGGTAAACAGGAAACTGTTGTTTGGCTTGCACTTAAGAAGTTTTCGAAAATGAAGGCAAATATGAGTGGGATACTTAAGAAGTGAGGAGGTTTGCAAGTCCTAATACAGTGCCTTTTGTCTGAACCGTACTTATAAGGCCTGTACGATTGTTCCCATTGTTTCTTATTTCTTTTTTTTTTTTTCCTCCTCTGTCAGTTGTCCAAAGGGTTAGTAAAATGAATGACGGTAATGGCGCGGCCAGTGAACCATAAAGAAGTCGAAAACAATATCAGCTGCGTGGATCTGTCAGTTGCAAATGTGCTGTGCTGGCCTTTGTTTATGGTTACTGGAAGGAGAGGGGGGGAAAAAAAACTTGAGGGTATTTAAATTCTCAGTGCAGGAAACTAGGTTAGAAAAAAGTGTCGGCTTTCAGACGGACCCATTTCCAAGTTGTTCTTTGCCGAGAGATTACAACTGAAGGGGGGAATTGGCTAGTTTTCTACAGAATCACCTCACAACACTTCCCTTCCTCCCGTTTTTTAAAGGGGGGGAAAGAGAAACAAAGTTGTATAAAGGAGAGGCTGGTGGCAAGAGTGTAGAGGAGTAGCATATGGCACTAAAAGGAGCACAGCTGGAGGTAGCATTTCCATCTGAACATGATGTCAGAGCAGCTGACAGGCTGCCATCCCCCAGTCTTTTCTTCTAACGCACAGACTGGGAGTTAGTGTGTGTGCGGATCTGTGTGCAGGAGGAGGCATCGCATTCCCCTCCAACATCTCCTCCACTTTGCATCTGTCCCTCACAGTTTGATTTTCTCTCTCTTTCTCTCGCGTCTCTACCCTTTCATTGATTCGGCGGCGAAGGGAGTTACAGCCGGCGCTACCACAACAGTGGACTTAATCAAGTTGATGCGTACTGCAGGTACTGTACCGGGGGGTCCGGGCAACAGGGATGTGTTTTGAATAGGGAGCTCTCGTTAAGTCTTTTTGCGTGTCTGCCATCAGCCGTCAGAGAGTGTGTGAAATGGGAAGTAAAGGATTGCGAGCTGGTGTAGTGTAACCAGGCTGGGGGACAAGTGACACTTTTTGTTGCCATGAAGAGGTTTCCAGGCAAGCCTTTCATTATTCTGTTTGTTTGCGAGGCTTCTTTTCAGTTACTTCGTTCTCAATGACAAATTGTTGCTCTGTTGTGACAGTATAGAGTGGCGTTGGTAGGGTAGTTTATTATAGTATTATACCTGCTGTTAATCTGTTAAAAATCTCTCTTTCTTTTAACTAACGAGATTTTCACTCCAAATTCCTAATCTTCTAAAGCGAGCGAAAAAGCAGAAGTGCTTTTAACCAGATAAATCTGCAACTTTATATAATCGCAACGTCCCTCCGTCAGGCTTTTGCTCAACTCTTTCCTTTTTTCCTTGTTTGTAAGGACTAATTTAGAACTTGCAGATTTGAGCTGCCTGAATTGGCTAGACAGCTGTAATCGCACTCCTCCTAGTCTTAATCTCTTTATCTGGGCAGCAGCTGCCATATGGTCTCAGTCAGCTGGATCAGATGTTCATAAGCCTCCTTCTCCGTCCCTCTCTGTCCTCCCAGTCTCCTAATTTGATCGCTGCTACCTTGTGAGCTGTCCTGCAATCTTTATTTTTAGCCATCTTAAGGATTAGGATTGATGTGGACTACGGGGCACTTAAAGTGATTGTATTGTAAATCTGCTGTGGACCGCCTCTTTGGGGAGGATGTTCCATTTCTCCAAAGATTTGGGGAGGGGAAAAGGGGGAGGAGAGGGTTGGCGAGAGGTTTGTTATCCCCCTGTCCCCCTATAAGCCCCTCATTAATGAAGGTCTGAACGCTGTTTGGGGTGGGGTGGGGGGCTTTGGCTTGCTATCCCAATCAGATTTAAATGAAGATTCAAATGAGTTCATTTAAGTCCGCTGGTTGAACATGACGCCGGTGCATTTTTTTAGACGGGAACGCTCTCCGCGGGTAACAGGTGTGATTTCGTTTCATTTTTGCGTTTTAACTTTTTTTAGTTTGTAAATTGTTTATGTGTATTTTTTTGAAATGTAATACTTATATTTTTTTTTTTAGTGCGGATTTTATTTGCAGACCGTCCGTCTTTGATTTCGCACGTCACGCTGATGTTCTGCTACCTCAGTTGTCGTAACCTTAGAGATCATGCTACTTAGTATACTTATGCAGTGCGCCCATGATGGTGAGCTGTTTGTGTACCTGTAAGCCTGTTACCTATACTTGGCGTCCTGGCCAAAGTGGGTTATTATAAATAACTGCTCCAGGAGCACAGCGAGGAAAAACAGGAAAGATTCTCTCGCGCAGGCATCTGTGGAATCAGGACTTCAGCTCCTTACATCACGCCATCTGATTAAACCCCAATGATTCTGATGGGAGGCGTACGGCTGTACCGCTTTAAATTTAATTTACAATTAGGATGTTTTCATTTACATTTTCTTGTGTTAATTTCCCAGGTCTTGTGCTTTTAAACTTTTAATTAAAAGGCTTAGTGTAAAACGTAATCTTAAACACACTATTGTGTACTTTCAAGTGCACATTTGAGGAAAATGCAATTAGCCTAATATATAAACTGTGATGTTACCCTTTTTGCATGTGCTTTTTTGTAATCCTTTTATGTCAGGACTGTGGTGAACATTTTTCCAGTGTTCCCACAGGGGTGGAGGGAGGGAGGGAGAGAGAATTAGAGTGTGAGAGTATGTCTGTGTGCATGGAGCGAGAGAGAGAGAGAGAGGGGACGGAGCGGGTGGGAAAGAGAGAAGTTCCACACAGAGCTGCAGACAAAACAATTGTTGTTCTAGCAAGCCTCACTAACATCTGTGGTCTTTTGCAGGTTATGAAGACAGCATGGAGTTTCCAGACCACAGCAGACATTTGCTACAGTGTCTGAGCGAGCAAAGGCATCAGGGATTCCTTTGTGACTCCACTGTGCTGGTCGGTGATGCCCAGTTCCGAGCCCATCGTGCAGTGCTGGCTTCATGCAGCATGTACTTCCACCTCTTTTACAAGGACCAGCTAGACAAAAGGGACATTGTTCATCTGAACAGCGACATTGTCACGGCCCCGGCCTTCGCTCTCCTGCTTGAGTTCATGTACGAAGGAAAGCTCCAGTTCAAATCGCTTCCAGTGGAGGATGTGCTGGCTGCTGCCAGCTACCTCCACATGTACGACATCGTCAAGGTGTGCAAGAAGAAGCTCAAGCAGAAGGCCACGGCTGAAGCCGACAGCACCAAGCGGGAGGAGGATGCCTCCAGCTGCTCGGACAAGGTGGAGAGCTTTTCGGAAGGTGGAAGCACGGGCCGGCCAGCCACCGCCGACCTGCTGCAGAGCGACGATGAGGACATGGAGAACAAGCGGGACAGCCCTCAGGAGCCGGGGAGCATGTGGATGCGCCTGCCTTCCGACCGGACCGCGTCTCCAACCACTAGCCCCAGGGAGGCGGAAACACACGGCCCCGACACCGGCAAGTCTCCTGCCGGCAGCCCCAGCAGCTCCACCGGCTCCCTGTCCCGTCGCTCAGCAGTGTCTCGGAGAGTCTCCGCTGATACCGACTGCGTGCTTGACCTCTCTGTCAAGTCGAGTCTGGGCGGAGGTCCTGGGGAGAGCATGGCCGGCAACCCTTACTTCTGCAGCTCCGTGACCCCAGACAGCCTCCAGAGCGCCCTGGTTCAGGTCAAGGTGGAGAAGGACACGGGCTCGGACGATGACGAGCTGGTGAGCGGCGACTACGAGATGGAGCACAGCGGTGTGAAGGAGCCACCCAGCACCAACGGGACTCACCTCAGCCTCGTGGCGCAACGGAGGCTGGGCCTGGAGGCTCACCTCTCGGCCCTGCGCGAGGCCTCGCTGGCCAGCGAGCTGGAGCGGGACGACAAGGGAGGCGATGACGACACCGACGTCCTAGGAGGGGACAGCGAACGAGCGCAGGAGGCCGCGGGGGTCGAGAACTCCCTGTTGCCTTACGTCTCCAGTATGCTGGGGGCTCCACACACTCAAATCTTCATGTGCCCCTTATGCAACAAGGTCTTCCCCAGCCCACACATCCTGCAGATCCACCTCAGCACGCACTTCCGCGAGCAGGAAGGCGTACGGTCCAAGCCGGCCGGCGACGTCAACGTCCCCACCTGCTCCATCTGCGGCAAAACCTTCTCCTGCATGTACACGTTAAAGCGCCACGAGCGGACACACTCGGGCGAGAAGCCCTACACATGCACTACTTGCGGCAAGAGCTTCCAGTACTCGCACAACCTGAGCCGACACGCCGTCGTGCACACGCGCGAGAAGCCGCACGCCTGTAAGTGGTGCGAACGGCGCTTCACGCAGTCAGGGGACTTGTACCGACACATCCGCAAGTTCCACTGCGAACTGGTCAACTCGCTCTCGGTCAAAAGCGAGGCGCTCAATCTACCCACGGTCAGAGACTGGGCATTGGAAGATAGTTCTCAAGAACTGTGGAAATGAAAGCTAAACTGATTGCAGACTGTTTGAACTGCTTGTTAAATTAATGAGAGATCTGAGTGGCATTTTGTTGGGGCAGAGAGAGGTGAAGGTAAGAGTGAGGCGGAGGAAGGGTCTGAATCAGTCATTTTTCTTGTATGTACATTGCAAATCTTGTTGAATTGCACTTTACTAGCACATGAAAATGTTACTACTGATTTTCTTTTAATATATTTTCTGGTCTCCTTAGGGTCTCTCTTTTTTGTTTTTTGTTTTTTTCCTGTTCTTCTTGGGTTTTTATAAAACATGGGTGCTGGTCTCAGTAACCAACTTTGACAGAAAAATGATTCATTGGGATTTTCAACTGTATATAAGTTACAGTATTTGTATATGCTCCTAAATTTCAAGGAACATCTGCCATGAAAAGCATATGAAGATTTCAGGTAATAGACAGGAGTTTAAAACTAAGGACACACTAAACGGGTACTACGGTCATATATTTACCTGTACACACTCGCCTCTTGTTTGAGTATGTGTGTGTATTTATATATATATATAGTGCACTACTATAATTTGCAGATAGCATACCTGATGTATGACTGTGGCCGTGCGTGCATGTGCATCCGTGCGCATACGCACACGTACACACGTAGTGTGTGAGCAGGTCAGTCCTTTAAATCCCACGAGGAAGCTCTAAGCTCGCGTTACTTAAGCTCTTGTACATTTTTGACTCGTTATAGGAAACTTGACTGATGGAAGACAAACAAGGCACTCATGCAATGTACAGCCTCCTTTTTTCATATCAGTTGCCGCATTTTTTTCTATCCTTTCTTAATATGATTTGAAGTCATTTTCGCGTTTTAGTTGCGGTCACTCGTTTGCTACTGAGGTTGGGTTTTACATCGGCTGCATTTCTAGAGATTTCTGTAGTGTTTTATTAAGATTTTTCGTTTTTAAAACGGAATCTGTTGTTGCATGATGTCTGACCTGTATATTGAAAAAGATGTGACTTGCTGTATTGCTGTACACTGTAATTGACTGATTGATTACAGTCAGGGCACCTGTCTGTTGAGAAAAAAAAGTACCTTTAATATTACCGCTGTAGAAATTGCATGAATTTTATTTAACTTACTCTTTTTTCGTTGTTGTTTTGCATCAGAGAGTGTATTTTTTAATTAACTCATTTGATTCCTTGGTAGACTTTTGCGTTTTTTCCTCTCATTAGAGAATGAATCGGGGGTTCTGGTGAGGTGTGTTTTATTTTTTTTTCTGGGCTGTGAAGATTGTGGAAATGCACTGACGTTAGGCTGCAGTATCTACGCACGCGGCGACGCGTTTCGGTTCGGGCTCGCTGTAGGATTCGGAGGTTAACGAGGGGCCAGGTGTCAGCAGAGGCAGGATCGCTACGTTCATTGTTCAGAAGGCTAGCGTGGCTCCTGCTAGCATCTCCTCGCGCGCTGCTCTTCCCAGTGCTGGGTCCTCAACTGCTGTTTGTCTCAGTGTCCTGTTTACTGGCTGTTGTCATTTGAATCATGTCGGCTCTGTTTGTAATTTATTTATTTATCTTTTCAATTGGCACTTGCTTCAGATTCGATTGCCATGAAGACACATTTGCGTGGCTGATGGTACAGCTCTTCTTTATGGGTGTCCTCAGCAGCGCACATCTATTTGGAGAAAGCTGAAGGATCTTTAAACAGCATAAAGCTCGACACACTCTGATCTGAGTGGTTTGTGTGCGTGTGTTTGTGTTCAATACATAAGTCGTTTTTGGTTTTTTCGGTCACTAGAACGTGTTTGGCAAGGTTGGGTGCACCTTTGACGCTTAATGAAATTAGAATGATGTGCAAAAGAGGCCTTTATGAAATGTATACGCTTAATTATTAACCTAATTGAATTTGTTACACTGAAAAAAAAAGATCTATAAATTTGTGATTGTTCACTTTTTGAAACGTTTGTGATTTTTGTTTTTCTTTTAATTTGCAAAATGATGTTTCCTTTGTTAAGAATGTTCTGTTTATTTTGTTTGTTTGTCGGTTTGTTTCACAAAAAAAGCTATTTCATTGTCAAATCCAGAGAAATAAAAAGCAAAGAAAAATGAAAAACATATGGCTTAGCGCTGTAGACATAGATCAGTCACTCACATAGTGCTGAAATGCTTGAACTACTTTAGTTAGAGAGGGCCGGGGGGCTCCGCACATGTTTCGAGCAGGACAGGAGTGTGCGGCACACGGGCCTACGCAGGCCTCAGGAACTGTCCTACCGTATATTTGGCTGGTGCAACGGCTAGTGAAAAGGTTGAGCTTTGCCAACAGCGCACGCTCCTCATGGCGTTTTGCACGGTGGTACTTTTACCTTTTGCACTCGAAAATGTGACAGAAAAAAAATGTATCAACTATGGGGTTGATTTGTTTTCTATGCTTTCTTTTTCTTTACGTTTTTTGTTGGCTTCTATTGTACTTGACCGCCTTAAACTACTGTTATCAGCTTATACTCAGAGGGTGAAAACTGGAAACTCGCTGGAATACTGGATGTCTTTCTTTGACTTATTTTGTTCGTTGGAAATGAAGCTGTGAATGGCCTATGAAGCATATCCATAAATTAGACACCCCTTTAGTTTACTTGAAACCCAGGAACCCCAGTGTGAAGAACAACTCAAACTGTCAAATTCAAACTTGGTGGCTAATGAGTATGGGAAAGAAAATAAATATCTGTTGAATTCAAGGACAATCGCTGTCTGGATGGAGAAAAAAAAAAAAAAGAAGAAGAAAATTCAACTTCACATGTAATTGCTTCCCTTCTGAGATTTTTTTGCTATGTTGACATTGTTCTTTTTATGGATTTAGACATTTAGCTTTGACAATCATAGTATGTTTCATTTTCTCAAGGGAAGTAAATTATGAGGCTGTTTAGTTTTGTACTTTTGGTGTGCTGTTGGTGAAATTTTTAAATTGTGTGCAAACTGCAATAAATTATAAGAACCTTAACCTCTCCGTGCCATTTTTCTGTCAGAAACTTCTGGCGGGATTTGCCAGAGCAATGACGACGTGCATATTGGTGAGACGCTGTTTGTGTTTTTGCATTCAGTTCAATAATCTTATTTACTGTAGATGCTCGTGTGGGTGGAAACATGTTTTCCAGTGCGTGAGGTCTGTGGATTGAGTATACTGTCCGGATGAGTGTGTGTGTGTGTGAGCGTGAGCGTGAGTGTACGCGGTCTTACATGGCTCATGTGTATATGCTGCTTTAATGTCTGGCTGGTGCTCCAGTAAAGGCGTGGGTTGGACCTGGGAAAATGTGCAGCAGCTTGTACGAAGACCAACCCCTCCCCCTGCATCACACACACACACACGGGCTGCTTCCAAAGCTCCTCAAGTACAGTTTTCCAGCAAACAAATCAGCTTTATCTAATGTCTCGCTGTTCGGCAAACCTGGCCTACAGATGCACTAAAGGCTGACCACTTTTAAGTCAGCGAGCGTTACTCAACAGGCCACTGACACAGATGGTCCCGTGCTGTAAGCCTTGCCCCCCTTTCTCACACACACACACACACACAGCACCTCCTTCTAATTGGTGCGAGATTTAGTTTTCGAACTCATTTTGGACCTAAGATTCATTTCCGCTTTCATTATTGAGTCTGAATAGCGGCATATTGTTTTGCATTCTGTACACTTATTTTCGCGTGCTGAAATTCGATTTCTGACATTCACATACAAATCTGCGTGTAACATCTGGTTGGAACGGACAGTTTGATGCCTCGGCGGGGCATAATGGTTTCTCTCTTTGCTTTTTTACTATGAATTTAGGTCATTAATTTGTATCTGTCCTTTGTTTACTCAAGGAGCAGAGACAAAGGGGCAGCTGTGGAAACATTTGGCTCTGCCGAAGGGTAGTGGGCTCGATGTGATGAGTGTGTTACCAGCTTGGGCTTCTATATGTGGCTCCACCGCAGAAGTTCGCGGGAGCCGCGTGCCAGCGTACTGGGGGAGAGCGGCGCACATGGCATCAATAGGGCAGCCGTTGCGCTGAGGTATGACTGATTCTGCCCACGCAGATAGCTGCCGAGCGCCTCGCCGTACTCTGTGACCAGATCCAAATATAATGTACATTAGAGGGGCGCAGACAGGAAGAGGCCTTTCTGTTTGCTGGCGTTCAAAGAGGAGGCGCAGCAGATGCCGTGCTCTGTGAAGTTAGAGTGTTTATTGAACGTCATTAACCCGCGTGTTCGATTTGGAAATTTTAATAGTTTATGAAGTGTCGGGTTTATTCTTAATGACACTTCCTAATCTTTATGAACTAAATTAATTATAAATGTGACCTGGGACCACAAAACCAGTCGTAAGTTGCACGGGTATATTTGTTGCAATAGCCAACAATACATTGTATGGGTCAAAATTATCGATTTTGCTTTTATGCCAAAAATCATTAGGATATTAAGTAAAGATCATGTACCATGAAGATATGTTGTAAATTTCCTACTGTAAGTATATAAAAACGTAATTTTTGATTCGTAATATGCATTGCTAAGAATTTCATTTGGACAACTTACTCAATATTTTGATTTTTTTTTTTTGCACCCTCAGATTCCATATATTCAAGTAGTTGTATCTCAACCAAATATTGTCCTATCATAACAAACAATACATCAATGGAAAGCTTATTTATTCAACTTTCAGTTATTTCAATTTCAAAAAATTACCCTTATGACTGTTTTTGTGGTTCAGGGTCGCAAATTTGAATACCCTTTGTCCTCTCAGGTACATTAGTTATGTTTAGGTTCTTAGAGACTCTCAGAAAATGATTTGCACGTTACGTCTGATTGGTTAACACACTTGTTTTTGAATTGCAAAGAACCTTTAGCATCCATTGAACCTCTTTGTTCCACAGAATGTTCTTTAAAATATTAAAAAAAGAAAAATATATATTTTAAGAACTGTTCACTAAAAGAGTCTTTGAAAATTTGGAAATCCAAACTGGTTCTTTTATGGCACTACTGTGAAAACCCTCTTTATTTTTTTATGAGTGTAGCTGTTGAAGGGAAAATAGGGTTAATTTAAAAATTATAATTGTTACACATAAGTCTCTGAGACATCCAAACATAAAGGCAATCAATTTGAACAGAACATGAAGGTTAAACATATTAATAAAAAAAGAAATGATATGAAAATAAACTCAAATTGATCCTTACCATCATACAGAAACACTAATGTAGAAACAGGAAATCCCACAGCTCATTTCTTCTTCCTGTCTGAATAAAACAGGTTATACGTCATTACACTGTCTTATTAATTATTAAATGAAGAGTTTATTTGCAAAAACAAATTTCAAACACATTTCAAAATTCATGTTTTTTTTTATTCCAATTAATCTCAATCAAAACCCAGTTGGGTTATTTTGATATAAAGTACAAATAACTAAAAAAAAATACAGCGACCGAACACAATAAAACACAAGAAAATCATGATAACATAAAAAAAAACATGATTTTTGAGTTTGCAAATAAACTGTTCAAATATAAACAATACTTATGAAATGTGACCCTGGACCACAAAACCAGTCATAAGTAGCACCGGGTATATTTGTAACAATAGCCAAAAATACATTGCATGGGTCAAAATTATCGTTTTTTCTTGTATGCCAAGAATCATTAGGATATTAAGCAAAGATCATGTTCCATGAAGATATTTTGTACATTTCCTACCGTAAATATATTAAAACTTGATTTCTGATTAGTAATATGCATTGCTAAGATCTTCATTTGGCAACTTTAAAGGTGATTTTCTCAATGGTTTGATTTTTTTGCACCCTTAGATTACAGATTTTCAAATAATTCAGTTTTTAGATAATGCATAAATCTAAATTTCCAAAAAATTGACCCTTATGACTGGTTTAGTCGTCTAGGGTTATAAATATGTAATAATATTTACATGTATGTGCACTCATGTATATATATATTAACATGAATTAACCTAAATATTAACATGTTCATAAAATATTTCATTTAGGCTCCCATACCCCACAATTTCATCAAAGAATTCTCATGAAAAGTCAGAAAAAGTGCTGGAAATTCAACTGCGGCCGGCAGTTAAGATGTAAAGAATTTGAGGGAATGAAAGGAGCATTAAGTCCTACATGAAAGAGAAAAGAAAAAAGAACAAAAAGTACAAGGGCTGAGCAGATAAAAGGTGAGAAAAGCAGGCAGGAGGGACGACGTCTTTTTTCTTTCAGTTGTCTGCCTCATTTAAAAGGCAGCCATTGTTGAGCGCCCTGCACACGCAGACAGAAGGCAAGCAACAAGCGGCCTGTCTTGGCCCTTCAGACAATGCAGTGGTGCTACAGCCTGTCAGGGGTGGGGGGAGAGCGGTCTGCGTGGGGGAATATTTTTGGGTTAGGGAGGGGTACGTCATGCACCCTGCGTCCCCCAACAAAAGAAGACGCAACCCCAACTTAAATGTTAGTATGTGTGTGTCTGTGTGTGTGTTTAGGTTGTGGCGCTGTTTGGTGAGGAGTGAGAGATGCAGGCCAGGTTCTCCACACAAGCACATTCATAGGTCCGTGGAGCTCGCTGGAGCACAGATAAAACACAACATTTCTTTTGTGTGATTCTTCCATAGCAAAAAGTGGGGGGTTGTCATCTGTATTGAATGATGATGGAGAAGAACTGCAATTCAGTGAACATGATGTGCAGTTTCAAAGTTTAAAGAGTTTCTTGGGTGTCAGTTTTTATATTAATTAAAGAAGTCTCTTCTGCTCACAAGCCTGCATTTGTTTCATCCAAAGTACAGCAAAAACAGTAAATATTTTTAGTATTTAAAACAGCTTCTATTTGAATGTATTTTAAAATGTAATTCGTTTCTGTGATATTATAATTGTTACACATGAGTCTCTGAGACATCCAAACAAAAAGACAATCAATTTGAACAGAACATGAAGGTTAAACATATTAATAAAAAAAGAAATTATATGAAAATAAACTCAAATTGATCCTTACCGTCATACAGAAACACTAATGTAGAAACAGGAAATCCCACAGCTCATTTCTTCTGAATAAAACAGGTTATACGTCATTACACTGTCTTATTAATCAATAAATGAAGAGTTTATTTGGAAAAAACAGGTAACTCAATTTTTAACAAATTTCAAAAATTAATGTTTTTTCATTCCAATTAATCTCAATCAAACTCCAGTTGGGTTATTTTGACATAAAGTAAAAATAACTAAAAAATACAGCGACCAAACACAATAAAAACATGATAACATGATGAAAGTATTTTAAAATGTAATTCATTCCTGTGATTTCAAAGCTGATTTTTTGGCATATGATGATAATAATAATAATAATGTTTCTTGAAAAGCAAATCAACATATTAGAATAATTTCTGAAGGATCATGTGACACTGAAGACTGGAGTAATGGTGCTGAAAATTTAGTTTTGATCACAATAATAAATTATAATTTAAAATATATTCAAATAGAAAGCAGTTATTTTAAATAGAAAAATATTATACATTTTTACTGTTTTTGCTATACTTTGGACAAATAAATGCAGGCTTGTTGAGCAGAAGAGAATTCCTTAAAAAACATTAAAAGTCTTACTGTTCAAAAACTTTTGACTGGTAGTGCATATTATTAAAATAAAATATATATTTAAATTTTTTGAAAGTTGTTGTATGCTTACGAAGACTGCATTTATTTTAATAAATACAATAAAAACAGTATTATTATGAAATAATATTACAATTTAAAATAACCATTTTCTATTTGAATATATTTTAAAATGTAATTTATTCCTGTGGTCAAAGCTGAAAATTTGGCATCATTACTCCAGTCTTCAGTGTCACATGATCCTTCAGAAATCTTTCTAATATGCTGATTTTCTGCTCAAGAAACATTTTCTATTATTATCAATACTGAAAACAGCTGTGCTGCCTAATCAATAATACTTTTTTAATTTTTTCAAAATTTCAAAATATACATTTTAAAACAACATCAGTCGTTTGAATAAGATATAAATATTTTCAAAACATAATAAATGTCTTTCCTGTCACTTTAGATCAATGTATTGTCTTTGTACAGAAATTGTACAGAATTAAAGTATTAATTTCTTAATCCTCCTGACCCCAAACTTCTAAACGTAATAGTGTATACTATGATTTTTACACAGTTATTTGACCAATACGCTGTTTGAAATACTGATTCTGATCGGTCAGTTGTGCCATTCAGTGTTCAAATATTTAAGCATAATGATTATGACACATTCCTGCATAGCTTTCCACTCTCTTCTCAAATAAAATAATAATTTCAACTCAAGTCAATATTTCATGTCTACTTAAATGGTAATAAGTGCTATAATGTACAGTCAGCCAGTCATTATAATGAAATACTCCTTAATCTGAGACTTATTGTGCAGTAATGACAGGTTGACTTCACATATTTCCTTACATATATTAGCCAACACAGTTCAACACTTCAACCAGAAATTATATTTTATAGTTCCCTGTTATACGGCCTTTCAATACTGGAGGCCCGGCAAACCCCTGATGCGACTCGTTTGGTCGGCAGTTCCTTTCTCTCAGAACCAGCTGTTGGTAGCACTTCTGCCCACTGTAGATAAGTGGGCAGCAGGGTGTGGGATGTTGATAGGGGGTCTTGGCAGGATTTAGTCAGCAGCGAGTCAGCACTTTTCTTAGGTGCAGTGCTGTGACCTTATTGGGGGTCAGATAGTCATGCATATATACATCTGTTTATGTACCTACATTAAATAAGGTATCATTATATATATATATATATATATATATATATATGTATATGCTACATTCAAAAGTCTAGGGTCAGTACTTTTATTCCTCAGTAAGGAGACATTAAATCAAAAGTGACTAAAGACATTTAAATGTAAAAGATTTCCATTTTAAACAAATGCTGTTCTTTTGAACTTTCTGTTCATCTAAGAATATGAAAAAAGGTCACGCTTTCCACAAAAATATTAAGCAGCATGACTGTTTTCAACATTGCTAATAGGAAATGTTTCTTGAGCAGCAAATCATCATATCAGAATGATTTCTGAAGAATCATGTGACACTGAAGACTGGAGTAATGATGCTGAAAATTCAGTTTGTATCTCAGAAATAAATTACATTTTAAAACATATTAAATTGAAAATAGTTCTTTCAAATTATAATATTTTTTCACATTTTCTCAGTATTTTAGATCAGTGAAATCTTGGTGAACATATGAGACTTACAAAAACATTTAAAATAGGTCATAAGTAGTTATCCAGTTAACCAACAGGTCAACGCACACCCTACTGGACCCCTACAAAGACACTTTCAGTTGTGCGTGTTGTAAAAGCTTTGTTTTTCCTGGTGTTCTGCAGCACAGTTCCTGCAATAGTCATCTCTAAAGAGACCCCACACCTGTCCACCCCGAACGTGTGACTCAGCAGGGCTCACACACTCTTTACACATGTGGTTGTAACACCACATGAAAAACACACACGCTGTTACAGCAGAATATCACACTCCAACACCTTACAGATATGGCCATGCCAATACAGACTTCACAAATTTATATGTTAGCGTCAGTACACTTTTGACATGTGCAATAACAGTTAACCATAGCATGCATCTAAATTAACACAAACCAACAAGAGTGCAGCGGCCTCATAAACCTCGCCTCTTCAGCCTCATCATTTTTGTCATAAGCTAGTTTGCGTACAAAGAGGAGCATTGTCGTCTCAGCCGGGGATGCCAAGCTCTCCGCTCACTGCGAGGTCCGGCAGCGCGGGCCCCATCTGTCGCCTCCACCAACCTGCAGCAACTCGGAGTGGCCCGAGGCCGACTCGCAGGATTAATGCGCACATCCTGAACTGGGTTAGGGAGAGAGAACGTGGGCTCAGCCTGTGGGACCTGGCACAGCCAACGTGCCACATTCCCTCTCACAATGCTGCATTATCCACCACCGCACAGCAACCTTGGCAGGGAGCTGAAAAGAAATCCTGAAGGAGGACGGATGTGATACTGGTACTTTTAACATTGATGCGTCCTCCAAAAGGCCTCTTGATTATGGCCGTGTATTTAGCAGGGATTTCTGCAGAAAATGCAGTGAGTTTGCAGCTTATTAGGCGTTTGTGATGAGGGCCACGGACTGCTGAATGGCGTATCAGAGCACTTGTTGATGACACTGTATGGAAACTTTGACAACCATTATGCATTTACATAACAGGCACTTTTCTAAAGGCATAAATTGCGGCCTTGGCTCACTTGGTAAATATGCAGAATAAGATGAGAAGAAAAACCCAACATTTTGCATGAATTACAGCTTTTTAAAAAAAGGAATTTTAGAGAAATTTTAGAGAATTGTGGGTATTCTAAACTGTAATCATTAACTGAAACTATTAAAAACCATTTTCAGTTGTTGAAAGAAAGCTGAATTAAGAGAAAGTTAAAAAACGTAAAATGTTGTCTTGGCAAATAACTAAAATCAAATAATTTAGGTTAAAGTATCAGTGTTGCCAGGTCGGAATTGGGCTAGTTTAACACTGTTGCCGTGGAATGCGATTTTTACGTGACTGAGCTAGTTTTGGACCAGTTTTGAGTAGCAGTTGGGTTTTGTTGTGAAAATCTGGCAACCCTGTAAAGTAGTAAAGTTACTAAAACCAAAACTGAAATAAAAATAATTTTAATTTTAAGTTTAATTCAAATATCAAAAACAATAATAAAAATGTCAAAAGCACACACTGAAAAAAAAGACTTTTAAACAAATTTTACTCCTAAATTGCTAGTAGTATTGTCAGGATACCAAAATTTTGACTTCAAAACGATACCTGACTAAAATATCACGATATACTACTACTGAACCGATACTATTTTAATGGTTACATTAAAAAAATATTTATCAAAAAGCATGTCTAATTAATTGAAATCATGAAACTTGCAGAATTTAACAGAAATTTATTAGTAATCTGAGTTCAACAGAAATTACGTTTTTAAGGCCCTATGAAATTCATTTTATTATTTTTCTCAAATTCAGTTTTGTTAGTGAAGCTCTGTTTTCCATGAATTTTCGGTATTCTATTTTAATTGTTTCATTACATTTTAATAATCAAAAGCATGTCTCATGAATTTACGAAGGATAATTGGGTTTGATAAAGAATTAATTTATTATAAGCTATTTATTTCTTTTTTTTTCTTTCTTTTTTTTCCCCCAGAAATACTGTGTTGTGTATTAACAAATTTCTGGTCTTTACATTAAGTAATATATTTATATAATATAACCGTTTTTACAAGCAAGGTATCGCAATACTTTTTAGGTACTGGTATATTGTGCAACACTAATTGCTAGTAAATTTTTTCTGGTGGAACCCCCCGAAGCACGTTTGGGCTAGTTTTGGACCTAGTTTCACTAGTTGTGAAAATCTGGCAACCCTGTAAAGTACTAAAGTTATTAAAACAAAAAAAATGAAATAAAGATAAATTACAGCTAAATACAAATATCCTAAAATAATATTAAAAATGTCAAAAGCACACATGGAAAAAAATGACTCTGAAACTAATTTTACTCATAAACTGCTAGTAAATTTCACAAATAATTACAAAGAAATGCAAAGTAATAAATTAAATTAAACATTTAATTTTTAAACAGAAATACCAAAATGGTATTTTCTTGTAAAATGTACTTATATAATCTTATAATCAAAAAATCATTTGTGTAATTAAATTACTAAAACTTAAAATAAAATGTAAATAAAGGCTGAAAATATGAAAATGAAACCAATTAAAAATATTAACAAAAAATAGTATATAAATAATGTTAAAATAACACTGCTTTTAAATTATAACTTGTAAAACATTTTCAGCCACAATCTGTCCAAGTTTGATGCAAATATAAAACAAATTGTGTCACTTATATAGTGTATGTATTATACAATTATATAAAATAATTTGGTCACATGACTGAACAATGCACAATACTTTTATTACAGTCGTTCATTGTTTGTTCATGTTAGTTCACAGTGCATTAACTAATGTTAACAAACTTTTAATAATGCATTATTAAATGTTGAAATTAACATTAACTATGATTAATAAATGTTGTATAAGTTTTGTGGTAAACTAATGTTAACTAATGAACCGTATTGTACAGTGTACCAATATTTCAGAACTATGCTGTGATATATTTGTGAAGCATATCTATAATAATGACAGTATTTTTCTAGTTTTATTGATGTTACATGGCTTGTTTGTTATCATTTATTTGGTGAAATACATGCTTTGGATTTACTTACAATTAAACTTTTATCTACTAAAATGACAGAATGTTTTGTGGATGTTGCATTAATTATTAAAGACTATTTATTTGGAAGTTGCAGTTGGTTTAAAAATCTGCGGGGGCAGGTCATTTGTCAGAAACAGTAGCGCAACCTCAACACCGAATTTCATTAAAGCCAGACACTCTTAATTTCAGCTTCATGTCTGTATTTCATTTCCTCATTCTAAATGACTCACTGACTAGTTTTGTTTCACCAAGATATTCTCAGAGTAAATTTGTAGAACAAATTTGACACTTCAAAAAGTCATCGCACCAACAAAAACATCTGCCTGTTCTCGTTGACGTCATCAGCTGCGTGCGTCTGGCGTGTGTCCCCGTCCCGGCCTGAGATCAAGCGGGCCGCAGACAGTGAATGAGCGAAGAGTCGCCCTCCTCAATGAGCGTCTGCAACCCAACACACATCTGCACACAGCATTATCATTAGTGCTCCCGCATCGCCCAGGATCACTGACAAAATGAACAATACCAACAATCACTCCCTTCAGCTGCAGCCATATGGGCGCCATACTTAGATTGCAGGGGAAGAGGAAAAAAGACAAGCAATTGTACTGGCATCTGTTTGGCAGTCCTTAGAAGCTGTTGCAAGATGAATCTGCTGCGCGAGGAAAGTTTTTCCCTCTGCCTCCCTCTTTCTTTGGACAAGAGAAAGTATTGCGGGTTGCGCTCTCTCGGCCGGCTCTCGCAATTACTGTACCTGCTCTTTAATGTGGCGTCCTAATGGGATGGGCGAGTACGGGCCCAGATGGTGAGACAAAGTGCTCTCTTCCAGGTTTCTTCTGAGGCGCTGCATCTAGCTAGATTACCTTTCCCTTTCAGTGCAGCTTCGAAATTTCTTACACTTCAGTTACAAGTTACAAGAACAACAACAACAACAAAAAAACCTATGTAACATTGAAAGTCTTTTTCATATTCAGTGGCCACAAAAAGTGTCTGGACATTTAAAAAAATGTAGGCCTTTGCATTATAGGACATCAAAAACAAGCAAACTAGAATAAATAAATAAATAAATAAATAAAAACGAAATTTTGTATAATACACAAAAGATTAAAATCTAAACAAATATAAAAGCAAAAAAATTTTGGTTATACAAATAAATATTAAAAGTTAATTATTAATTATATATCAACATATAAATATTTTTTTTTTTTATCAAATAATTTTGTTATATAAATATAAATGTAAAAATTACAATATATAAAAATATAATCAATATAAATAATTTTAATAATAGTAATAAATACATTTAAATCAATATATACTATATATATTTCAAATACATAAATATAGATCTATATATCAGTATAGATATGACTTTTTTGGACTTTGTGATTTGGATTTTGTATAGTACACAAAAGATTAAAATATAAACAAATATAACAACAAATATTTGTTATACAAATATGTAAAAAATATAAAATATCATTAATATTAAATTAGTAAATTTAAATGAATTAATACATTAATTAATAAATTAATAAATATGAAGTAATATATTAATATATATATATATATATATAATATATACATACATAAATAATTGAAAATAAATATAAAAATATAGATAGAGATTTTATATGAGTTTAATGAATGATTAAAAAACAAGAAGCAAATCATTTTGTTATATAAATATGTATAAATGTAAAAATATAATATATAAAAATATAATCAATATAAATATTAATAATACTTAATAATAAATACATTTGAATCAATATATACTATATATATTTCAAATACATAGATATAAATTTATAGATATGTCTTTTTTGGACTTTGTGATTTATAATACACAAAAGAATAAAATATAAACAAATATAAAATCTAATATTTGTTACACAAATATGTATAAATATAAAATCTAATAAATATTAAAAAGTAATTAATAAATATAAAATAATATAAAATACACAAATAACTAAATATATATATGTGTGTATATATATATATATTTTTTTAAATATTTTTTTAATATTTTAAATATTTAATGAATAATTAAAAAGCAAGAAGCAAATAATTTGGTTATATTATAATATTTACAAATGTAAATATAATGTATATATATGTAAATATAGATATAAAATATAATCAATATAAATAATAATCATAATAATAATAAATACATTTAAATCAATATGTACTATATATATTTCAAATACATATATATATAGATTTATAAATAAGTGCAAAATTAGGATATGGACTAGTGGGACATCACTTATCCTGGTGATACTTTGTTAGGACACCTGTGTGAACTCATCTTATACAACTACTAAAATCACTCTAGTTGGTTAAAAATAATTACAAAATGTCTCCAATTGAGTGAATCATTTGTTTTCAGATGCTGGCATATTATTTTGTTTCAGATGTAATAATATTCGTCAGACATTTTTAAGTGCCATGTATCCAGAAGTGTCCAGACACATTTTGGAGCTACTGTATAACAATTGGTGAACATCTGAACGTGACTTAAAGACTTCGCACTCCTCCAGACTTCCAGTTCTGCTGGCAGGTTTATGTGTTTGTACAGGCCGTGCCTTTTTGTCGGCCAGTCCGTGTTGTTCTCGTCCTATTACACCCAGCCGTGCAGCACTACAAGCCTTGCCCAAACAGGGCAATCCCTCCTGGGCAAATATTTAAAGTCAAAACAGCTCTGGCTCCATAAAGCTAGTTGGGTGGTGTGGCTACATCTGTCAGTTGGGGGAGGTGTGTACGAGAGTGCGTGCGTGTGTGCGGACGAGCGCAGCAGCTGCTGAAACGAGTCTGGACGCTGCTGACGCCAACACCTGTCCGCTCTGGAGACATGGGGAAGCAAATGTCCAGGCAGAGCTGGCCACAGACTCCCACTGCTGTCCAACCACAGGGTGGACGATGAACTTAAAGAGGGCCACGCTTCAAAGTGCTGCCTTTTCCAGCAATGATCACCATTGTGCATATGTTTGCCTCGCCCGCCAACAAATATTCAGTTACACTCATTCTGACTTCAACAATGAAGACGATTTCAAGAATATTCTGGCTTCAACACAAGTTAGGATCAATCCACAGCATTTGTGGCAAACTTGATTATCACAGGAAATGAACTATCGATCTGTCTATCTGTCTATCTATCTATCTATCTACCTATCTATCTGTCTGTCTGTCTGTCTGTTGTTTATCTATAATCTATCTATCTGTCATTTATCTATCTATCCGTCTGTCTATAATCTATAGATAGATAGATAGATGATAGACAGATAGATAGATAGATAGATAGATAGATAGATAGATAGATGGACAACAGATAGACAGATAGATATAGATAGATAGATAGACAGATAGATATAATCTATCTATCTGTCATTTATCTATCTATATCTATCTATCTATCTAGTATCTATATATCTATCTGTCTGTCTATAATCTATAGATAGATAGATAGATACATGGATGGACAACAGATAGACAGATGATAGATAGATAGATAGATAGATAGATAGATAGATAGATAGATAGATAGATAGATAGATAGATAGATAGATAGATAAACAACAGACAGACATTATCTATCTGTCATTTATCTATCTATCTATCTATCTATCTATCTATCTATCATCTGTCTGTTGTCCATCTATCTATCTATCTATCTATATGTATTTATCTATCTATCTATCTATCTGTTGTTTATCTATCCTCTGTCTATCTATTTATCTATATCTATTTATCTATCTATCTATCTATCCATCTATCTATACTCAGTTACAGTGAGACACTTAGAATGGAAGTAAATAAGGCTGATTTTTGGAGCATTTAAAAGTGAACAATGTTCACTTTATATAATTTTCTAAAAGCATCTACATTAATTCTTCTGTTAAAACTTGTGTATTATTTAAATTTTTATTGTCACTTTAGACCAGGGTTTTAGGCATTACATTGTCATGACAGTGGATTTGAAATAACTTTATGTAAGGTCAGCAAGCGTTTTTATATTTACATCATGTGGCTGAACTGATAAAAATGTGAGTATTTTAATGTCTTTATGAACTCACTTCTTATCCTAACCCAATTTTCTTAAACGCAAAAGGAAGAATGTGTTGAATTCATTTTTGCAGTAATCACCATTATGCCACAAATGCTGTCAATTCAACTTTGAACTGCACTGCACTCATATAAATATAACTAATACAAAAAGTACTTCCTGGCTAAAACGATGTCAACAAACGGCTGCACGCCACTCCTCCAAAGCACTTCGGACTCCCCTCTCGGCTAATGTTTTTCTGAGCCATGTGTTGCGTCTATAACTTCCCTCCAAAGCCCAACCCCCAGCCCTTATGCCCCACATACAAACACAAACTCCACAAGTTTCCCCCCAAAAAGCAACAGCCAGTACTCTAAACTCATAAACACCCCCCTGCACACACAGCCAGCCCCCATCTGGCGGCCCCTGGCCCTGCCCCCGTTGGAGCTGGGGGCTGGGGTGGAGCTGAGGTCAGGGATCAGGCAGACGTTGGCCCTTTGCTCAACAGCTGCCCGTGTTCACAAGCCAGGAGGAGGAAGTGGCAGCCGCCACTGCAGCAGCAGCACATCTGCTCTAATGAGTGTGTCAAAGCCACTAATGCACAGACACACACACACACTGATCTGGCCCTCCCCTGACCTTCTCTTCACACACTCAGCACACCATCAGGCCAGAATAGAGTCCTTTGTGTGGCAGTGTGTTTGTGTGCGGTGTTTCGTGAAAGGTTCAGAGCTGTGTTGTGTAATGAGTCAGCTGTGACAAGAGGAAGAACTGCAAAGACATTTAAATTCATGAAACACACAAACTCACACTCTGTCAGGGGTCTGAAAGACATTAACACACTTCTGAAGCAAACTTCAAATCTTACAGTACATCCATCCGTCTCGAAAATTAACAAATACTACAAATAAAACTAAAAAACATGGTTTCTATAGTTAAACCATGCTAACCACAAAAGAACAATGGTCTTGCTACACTAACCATAGTTCAACCATGGTATTCCTAGTAAAACTATGGTTATACAAATGGTAATCAATGCGCCAAAAACCATGGTTACTACACTTTTACTATAATGAAACCATGGTTAATTTTCAAAAGGTATCAATGTATAGGTATCTACCTATCATCTATCTGTCATTCTTTTGTTTTCTATCTGTTTTATCATTTCTTTCCATTTGTCCATCTGTCCATCTATCTATCTATCTATCTATCTATCTATCTATCTGTCATTCTTTTGTTTTCTATCCGTTTTATCATTTCTTTCCATCTGTCCATCTATCTGTCCATCTATCTATCTATCTATCTATCTATCTATCTATCTATCTATCTATCTATCTATCTACCTACCTACCTACCTACCTATCATCTATCTGTCATTCTTTTGTTTTCTATCTGTTTTATCATTTCTTTCCATCTGTCCATCTATCTATCTATCTATCTATCTATCTATCTATCTATCTATCTATCTGTCATTCTTTTGTTTTCTATCCGTTTTATCATTTCTTTCCATCTGTCCATCTGTCCATCTATCTATCTATCTATCTATCTATCTATCTATCTATCTATCTATCTATCTATCTATCGATCTATCTATCTACCTATCATCTATCTGCCATTCTTTTGTTTTTTATCTGTTTTATAATTTCTTTCCATCTGTCTATCTATCTATCTATCTATCTATCTATCTATCTATCTATCTATCTATCTACCTACCTACCTACCTATCATCTATCTGTCATTCTTTTGTTTTCTATCTGTTTTATCATTTTTCCATCTGTCCATCTATCTATCTATCTATCTATCTATCTATCTATCTATCTATCTATCTATCTATCTATCTACCTACCTACCTACCTATCATCTATCTGTCATTCTTTTGTTTTCTATCCGTTTTATGATTTCTTTACATCTGTCTATCTATCTATCTATCTATCTATCTATCTATCTATCTATCTATCATTCTTTTGTTTTCTATCCGTTTTATCATTTCTTTCCATCTGTCCATCTATCTATCTATCTATCTATCTATCTATCTATCTATCTATCTATCTATCTATCTACCTACCTACCTACCTATCATCTATCTGTCATTCTTTTGTTTTCTATCCGTTTTATGATTTCTTTCCATCTGTCTATCTATCTATCTATCTATTTATCTATCTATCTATCTATCTATCTATCTATCTATCTATCTATCTACCTATCATCTATCTGCCATTCTTTTGTTTTTTATCTGTTTTATAATTTCTTTCCATCTGTCTATCTATTTATCTATCTATCTATCTATCTATCTATCTATCTACCTATCATCTATCTGTCATTCTTTTGTTTTCTATCCGTTTTATGATTTCTTTCCATCTGTCTATCTATCTATCTATCTATTTATCTATCTATCTATCTATCTATCTATCTATCTACCTATCATCTATCTGTCATTCTTTTGTTTTCTATCCGTTTTATCATTTCTTTCCATCTGTCCATCTATCTATCTATCTATCTATCTATCTATCTATCTATCTATCTATCTATCTACCTATCATCTATCTGCCATTCTTTTGTTTTTTATCTGTTTTATAATTTCTTTCCATCTGTCTATCTATCTATCTATCTATCTATCTATCTATCTATCTATCGATCTATCTGTCATTCTTTTGTTTCTATCAGTTCTATCTATCATTCTGCCCATCTATCTTTTAAACATTTTTTGTTCCTTGAACGTTTCAGTGGAACTATCTGTTTTTATACTGTGATGAACCTACAAACTACAAGAAACTACTCTTTTGTACACTAAAAAAAATACTGTTCAAAATCAATAAAAAAAATAGTTTGTGAAGAATTTTCCATCACTGTAAATAATTATTTTTCAGAGTTTCACAAAAACAACGATTTACTGAAGTATGTTTTACAAGAAAACAGAAAAAAATATATTTACCTTATTTTCCCATGACCGCGGCCATTTGTAAATCGTATGTGTGAAGCTTCCGGTCTCATCTTCTGTACAAAACAGCTCGTTTTGCTGCTTGATATCGCAAACTGGTATGTCTTGCCATATTGTTTGAATGTATTACCTTAATTATGAACACGGTGGCTTGTAGTGCAAACAGGTTTACTGTTTACCTTTGTCATTCTGCACGCTAGTTCCTTACAGCGGCTAATGATCCGGAAGTCTCGCACATTCACAAAAAAACGGCTTACGTTGAAAAATAAATTGAATTGATCAATTATTTTGACATCGCAGTGCATATATTAACGTAACAGTGTAACGTATTTGCAATATTTGTGGAGAAAATATGAACAATAATGATAAAATGAAATGATAAAACACTAAATCTAAGTAAACAAACTATTATATCAAAACTTAACACCAATGATACAGTCAGCATGAATAGTAATATCTAAACGATAACCAGGTTAAGTTCATATGGTTTATAGAAATGAGTGCAGGAAGACTCCTTCAATCTCCAGAGTGTACAGTATGAGAGATCTCATCATTCTCACCACAGTCGTCACCTCCTACTACATCGCACATATGTGTACATTTATATCCAGGCACCTTCACCAGCCAAACAAGCCAACACACATACCTCTAACATATAGATCTGCTTGTGAAAGCAAAACATTTCAATTCCAATATCTTCAGCAATGCAACTTCAAAGATCTGTGCAGCACTCTTTCGTTTTCATTCATAGAGTCTACACGACCAGAACTTTCTAAAGCAGTATAAACAGTACTAATATGAAGTGGCAATATTAAAAACAAATCTCTAGACTTTTCTTAAATTATATTAGAACTATGATAAAATTATTAAAGCAAAAAGAAATCATTTCAGTGTTTATTATTCTGTGAATTTTTACACAACCTTTTGTAATTTCCACCAAACACAAGCTACAGATTCATGCCACACTGCAAGGGCTATGTAAGTGACCTACAAAAAGGTAACTTTATAAACATGAAAAACACTTTTATTGTGTTAATGAAAACGTTTGTGTCTGTTTTTAATTAGTTCCCTCCCTGCCTTACAGCTAAATTCAACCTCAACCAGGCCATGCACATGATCACATTCACCAATTAACACCTAAGCTCACCATAGAAATACGAAAAAAAAAGATTCCAAGACCAGAATGTTATTATCATCTGATTGTAATTGTTTATCATCACGTTATTGTCAAACGTAATAACGGAGCTGTTTCTAGTTGTTAAAATCTTCGTTGCTGTTCAACTTCTATTTAAAGGCAAATGTCTCCCCCTGGTGGCGAGTTATCAAACCTCGTATTTTTAATGCAATGGTTGTTTAAACGTACCTGACTCGTTATCGATTATAAATAACGCCACAAAACACAAAAATAAAAGCGTTTCTCACTATATTACTTTATTGACTGGAGTGTCATGACGGTTGTCTGCCATCCATCCAAGATAAATAACAAAGTAAGTGAGTTTTGGTGCAAATCCCACTAGATGATCATGCACACCCATCAGTATCAATCACCAGCAAGTGTAACAGTAAATTCAAGAGAATATGGCTTTGTGTTCTGTATATACATACATGAAAACCCAATCAGCAGCAGTACAACATAGAAACAGTAAAGGAAGTTGTGTTTGTGCAAACATATTGTTTGAATGTTTCAGCTGTCGTATTCTTGAATTTTAATAATACAGCTAAATTGAATTTGTTCAGAGGAGATGTTGTGAGAATACGAGATAATTGACATGTAATAGATGCTACTAAACAAATAAACAGGTTACATCATTTATTCAGCAGCTGTGAGCAACAGAAAACAATGCAAAGCATCACACCATCATCAATCTGACAAAACAAAGAGTTATCATTCTGGGTCATTTACAAAGGCTCTTTATATCACAGCATTCATTTATCCATTAAAAGATACTTCTTTGGATGCATGTACACTTTTGGCAATGACACTAATGCCCTCGAAAATGCTAAAAGAGGTTTCTCAATTAAAATCCATAAAAGCTCAGTCAGACGAAGAATTAGTTTTCAAGTTTCATTGTTCATCTGTATTAACAAGGCACACTTTATTCTATATTACTTATTTATTGAAAGGTGCAGTACTTGAGGGTGAGACAAACAGAAGAAGCAATTGTGGGTTTCTGAAACAACCCATTCATATTTAAATAGACAAGCTCTTACATTCGACCGTTTAGGTCATGTCTAATATTTAAAGGTTCGGTAAATGTACCACTGAAGGTCAGAAAAGCAGACGACCTCCCACAGCAGCTAGCAACCACAGAAGAAGTTTAAACATCAGTGCGTACATCCTGAGGTGGTGTCTCAATCCACATAAATGTCTTAAGGATCTACACTTTAACAATCTGATATCTGATCATTAAAGTGGCTTTAATATGCTTGTGGCATAAAGTTGTACAGCTGAACAATAAACATCTGAGGACAGTGCAAACGTTTACATACATTCAATGGAACCAAAACCCTCGGCCTGTATAATAGGATACGCTTCTTGAGGCACATTTTAACTATATACTATTTTTGGAGCAAATTAAAATTTAATAAATATGCTTCCATAAAATGTCTTTCTTCTGTTTTTGGACAAACAAAACACACCGACTGTAATCGTGTTAGATTTTGAGGCTGTATTGTACATAATTCCTATTTATGCATCTGGTAAAGAAACATTTAAACTGTCTTTTAAAAACCGTACGTTTAAACGTCGTTGACTTGAGTAAGTCAATCATACAGTCCATTTAAAACAAGGACAAAGTGTGGTAGTACACATTGCATAACTGTTGAATCTTGTATGATAAAAGAAACAAAGAACATTAAATATAACATGTATAAGTAATCGTTTTACCCAATCTGTGTAAAAAAATTAATATCTAGCAACAATATACATCACTACTGATGCCTGACAGTTTGAAGTAGTAGCACATGTACAGCATATGGACTCAAGGTGGAGATAATGAGCTTATGAGAGGTTGAAATAACAGAGGAGAAGGATGTAAAGCAGATGAGAAACAGTAATGTAACTAGTTAAAAAGCCCTTTTTGATTTACCACAGGAATGCCATTATATATGGCAAATATTCCATTTCAGAGGGCTGTAGGATGATCTGAGTGACACAAAATTATGTTCTTGCCATGGAGAGGCGGGAGAAGAAACATGAGGCAACTTTCCGTCCCCGTCACAGAGTCCCCAAGTCCAGAGTGTAATCCAGCCAGTGCTACATGCAGGCCAAGCAGCCTCTTAAAAGAGCTGGATCATTGATTCCCGTGACTTCCCAACACCAATCCACTTTACTAAAGCAAAGATGGAAAAAGTCATTAGATCTCTGTTGTAAAACAACCCCACTGCATTTTAAAGGGGTCATCGGACGCCCATTTTCCTCAAGTTGATATGACTTCCAAAACAAATTCACATATAATGTACTCAACCCCCTTGTCATCCAAGATGTTCATGTCTTTCTTTCTTCAGCCGTAAAGAAATTATGTTTTTTGAGGGAAACATTTCAGGATTTTTCTCCATATAATGGACTGATATGGTGCCCCGATTTTGAACTTCCAAATTGCAGTTTAAATGCAGCTTCAAACGATCCCAAATGCGGTTGTAAACCATCCCAGCCAAGGAAGAAGGGTCTTATCTAGCGAAACGATCGGTTATTTTCATTAAAATAATATAATTTAAATACTTTTTAATCTCAAACACTCCTCTTGCCTTTCTCTCCCTGAACGCTGTGTATTCTGGCTCAAGACAGTTAGGGTATGTCGAAAAACTCCAGTCGTATTTTCTCCCTCAACTTCAAAAATTATTTCAAAATCATCCTACATCGCTGCAGAAGTGCCGACCCAGTCTTTGCAAAGTGAACATGCAAAGAAGATCAAACACCCTTAACAAAACAGCGATATAGGATGATTTTGAAGTTGAGGGAGAACATGAGATGAGAGTTTTTCGACATACCCTAACTGTCATGAACTAGAAAAAAACAGTCCTGGCAGTGTAAGACAAGATGAGCGTTTGACATTAAAAAGTATTTAAATTGTATTATTTTTATGAAAATAACCGTTCGTTACGCTAGATAAGACCCTTCTTTCTAGGCTGTGATCGTTTACAACCACATTTGGGGTCGTTTGAAGCCGCATTTAAACTGCATTTTGAAAGTTCAAAATCAGGGCACCATAGGAGTCCATTATATGGAGAAAAATGCTGAAATGTTTATCTCAAAAAACAATTTCTTCACGACTGAAGAAAGAAAGACATGAACATCTTGGATGACAAAGGGGTGAGTACATTATATGTGAATCTTTGTTCTGGAAGTGGACTTCTCCTTTAATGAAAAGTCTATAACATACTTTGGTTAAAATTTCTCAGAGGTAGTGTAAAAATACCCTTTTCACCTTGCCAAAAACAACTCTGCAAAAATCAACCTATTCTGGTAGATGTTGTTTTAAATGTTAATGAGCTCTGCTCGCCCCACCCCTCTCTTCTCTCTGTGGAGTGACAAGCTTTTTTACTTTAGCTGCATTTAGCCGCGTTTAGCCACGAAACTTGCTAACTAGCAAGTTATTAGGAAAGGGGATTGCAGAGATTTATTAAAAACCCTTATACTCACTTCTGCTGTAAGTGTAGCTCGATCACAAATGATTTGCACGAACATAGACGCATTTATGTAGATCGAGAGGCGCATTTCCTTCACAAACAAACGGAATCCACTGTGTCTTCAGTGGCTCAGATGTCAGGAGTAAATAATGACTACTCATTATTACATCCAACAACAACATCTCAATCGCTTAGAAACCATTATTGTCTATGTCCCGCCACAATGGTGATCGGAGTGTTACAGCTCATTAAAGGCAGGTCTAAGATGGCCGTGTCAATCAATCTATCGTGGGAGCGGCCTCTGTCGGTGTGACGTCACACAGACAAGATGCTGAGAATGGCTCGATTTAAAAAAGGGGGAAATTATTTTTACAGATTAAATTAAAAACCACTGGGTGAATTTGTATCATTATAAGGTGTTTGTGTACACACGCTGCCAACAAACTTTTATGTTCAAACAACATGTAAAAGTGAATGCTTGCATCCGATGACCCCTTTAAACGATTAGACTTATAAGTTAAAGTGATAGTCTCCTCATCTTCATGTCGTTCCAAACCTGTATGACATTCTTAGTTATTCTGAAGAACATTGGTAAACAAACAGTTTTGTTGACCATTTACTTCCACATTCAGAGCTCTACAGTGCGACTGAAAACTACCGCATGCGACTATGAAAAAATATTTAGAAGCACTATGTGTGACTGATATTTGTGTTTGTGCTGAGGGGAGCTTCAAAGGTTTCTACCTGTTTTTGCAAAGTTAAGTAATTTATCACAGACATATCTCATGAATCCTTTCATGAACAAAGTGTAGAGTGACTGTACTTTGTGAGATCGCAATGAACTAAGATGAGTGACAGCTTTTAATGATTTTAAGGGAGTTCGTAAATGAGATATTGATTTAATACAACAGTTAAATAAACAAGAAGTTAATATGAAGTGACTTACACTGTCTGACTATAACACTATTGATTTTGATACTGATTTTGCTTTCATCATCAAAAATAGTTTGAAATGAGTCACAACTGAGCCGCTTCGCTTCCCTATTCAACCACAGTGGTGTTTCGTTTATGAATTAACATGAATTTTAAACTAATCTAGTGAGTCAATGATTCAATTTAATATTCATAAAGACAGTCACTTGCTTTATTCCTGAATGAATCAGCTTTTTGAATGAATCAAATGAATTATATGATTCAGTAATTAAATCAGTGACTTGCCACCACCTACTGGCAGATTTAGTTTCATTTTTAAAGTATCTTTTCAGTTATTGAAATCATTTAATATTTCTATATTTAAAAGTTTATATTTAAAATATTAATCTCAACATGAATTTATGAATTTGATTGCACTCATGCCACCTCTGAGCCTCATTAAACATGAAAATACACCTACAAGCCACTTTTGTGTTCTTTTGTTTCCACTATTGTTTTAATCAGAAATTTTAAAAAGCTTATAATAATAATAATATATATATATATATATATATATATATATATATATATATATATATATAAAGCTTTTTAAAATTAAAACAAAATTTCCCTGTAAATCACTTTAAGGAGTCAAATATCATCTTGTAATGGGAAGGCTAATTTTAGATCAGTTTTTTTTTTTTGATTATTGATTAGAAGGTGCTCCTGAAATTTTGAGCAGAAGTGCTCCTAAAAAAAAATAAGTGTAGAGCCCTGACATTATTTTGTCCATACAATGGATGTCAATGGTAAACTGTTTGGTTACCCACATTCTTCAAAATACCTTCTTTTACATTCCACAGCAGAAAGTAAGTCATTCAAGTTTGGAAGAACAGGAAGATGAATAAACTACAAAATGTTCATTTTTGGAAGAACTATTGCTTTAAAGTCTTACCAGGCACACCCAAGTGATCTTCGATGTAGCAGACATATTTCTGTGCATTTTCTGGAAGCTCTTCAAAGGTCCTGGCAGCAGACGTGTCTGTTTTCCAGCCTGGCAGAGTCTCGTACTGCACTTCAACCTTGTGTAGCACCTCTTGGTTTGCTAGGAAACATGCATGATATTTAATTACACTCGCTTTTATTAAATCTACATGTGATGTGGGAAATGTGCTGCTTACCTGGAAAATGTGGGATGGTTTCACCATCTACTTTGTATGCCACACCAACTTTGATCTCAGGAAGCACATCTAAGATGTCAAGTTTGGTGAGAGCTAAGCTAAACAGACACACAGAAGGATGCAAATAAGAAAACAAAAATTTATAGAGCACAAATAGAGAAACCAAAAGAGATTTATCTGAACACTCACGCTGTAAAGCCATTAATCATGTGGGCATATTTGATAAGCACCAGATCCAGCCAACCACATCTCCTTTTGCGACCTGTGGTTACGCCCACTTCCTTGCCTCTCGTCTGCAAGAGCTCTCCGATATCCTGTGAATAAGTACAGTATGAATAAAGCACATTTAAAGGATTAGTTCACTCCAGAATGAACATTTCCTGATTATTCACTCACCCCTATATCATCCAAGATCTTCATGACTTTCTTTCTTCAGCCGATGAGAAATTAAGGTTTTTGAGTAAAACATTCTAGGATTTTTCTCCACATCGTGGACTTCAAAAGGGATTAACAGCATTTAAAAAAAGGTTTAAAAAAAAAAAAAGAAAGAAAGTATATAAATTTGTTTTGTTTTGTTTTTTTCATGTAGAGCCTTCTGAGGCTGCATTGAAACTGCAATTTGTACCGTTGATCCCCATTGAAGTCCACTATTTGGAGAAAAATTCTGGAACGTTTTCCTCAAAAAACCTAATTTCTTTTCGACTGAAGAAAGAAAGACATGAACATCTTGGATGATCATTTTGCAATTTTAGGAGTGACTGTGTAACATTCACTCCAGGGTCTACAGAAGAAAAATATAAAAATAGCCTTAGTCTCACCCTGGTGTATTTACAGTATTGCAGTTTATTAATGTGCACTTTCCTTATTTAATAAAATAAAAAAGTCTATATGATATTATATGAGCTATATTTTCTACCATGCTGGCAGAATTATTTGACAATTTCAATTATAAAATCTACAAAACTACTGTCTTGCCTTAAAAACCTTTTCCCCACTAGATGGAGCCATTTTAAAACTGAAAACACAAAGATTAAGAGCAATTTCTAGTTGCAGTAATATATTTGGACCCAATTTTTAATGTTTTTTTTAAATTGTAAATTATACTTTGTACTAACATTTAAAATAATTATATGACACAATGTACTTACTGAGTACATACACTACCTGTCAAAAGTTTTTGAACAGTTTTGATTTGTAAAATGTTTTTAAAAGAAGTCTCTTCTGCTCACCAAGTCTGCATTTATTTTAAAGTACAGTAAAAACAGTAAAGTTCCGAAATATTTTTACTATTTAAAATAACTGTTTTCTATTTGAATATATTTTAAAATGTTATTTATTCCTATGATTTTAAAGCTGAATTTTTAGCTACATTACATTAGTCACATGATCTTTCAGAAATCATTATAATATTCTGATCTGCTGCTCATTAGAATGATTTCTGAAGGATCATGTGACACTGAAGACTGGAGTAATGATGCTTTGAAATCACAGGAATAAATTACATTTTAAAATATATTCAAATAGAAAGGAGTTATATTAAATAGTAAAAATATTTCAAAATTGTACTGTTTTTGTTATACTTTGGATCATATAAATGCAGGGTTGGTGAGCAGAAGAGACTTCTTAAAAAAAAAAAAAAAAAAAAACATTAAAAATCTTACTGTTCAAAAATTTTGACTGGTAGTGTACGTTTTTCATTGTGTTTATAGTTTAAAAACACCGGCAATAATTAATTTCTATAATTAAATGAATATGACAAAGTCGGTAACATTTCTATCTATAATTACACTGTTGTCTCCTTAACCTACCCTTAAACCTAACCATACCACAAAAACTGTTCCTAATCTTACCAGTATCACACCTCAATTACAGCAAGTGTTTTGCAATGCAAAATTAAACAATAACTACACTATACCTTTTTTGGATTAAAGACACTATGTACTGCCATGTCTATCTCACAATTTTATTTCTATTGTAGAATCCTAATATTTCCGGGATTTCCTTGACTGTGGGGAACCCTGCTATTATTTATTAAGTCACTGTGAAGCACATTATAAATAGGAAATCATAAATGTCTCATACATAATATATTCATTGTCATGTAGCGTGACAGATTACTGACTGCTCTGTTCCTCCAGCCTCATTATTCCCATTCAAATCTATCCATAACAATAATCGAGCTCGCCTAAAGTCAGGCTCACCATTGCCAAAACACTATTACACTGAATGCACCGGAATATAAAGAGTAGTGAGAGCTCATCCAAACAATGCGGAAAACAAAAGAGGAAGTGAAGCAGCCGCTTACGTTGTTCTGTTCTGTGGGGAAAGCTCCAATCCCAACTCTCGTGGTATAGGCTTTGACAACTCCATAGACTTCACCCACATTCTGGGGTGGCATGCCCAGTCCCGTACACACCCCTCCCACAGTGCAGTTTGAGGAAGTCACGAACGGATATGTCCCTAAACAAAAGGCATCACATCAGCGCCGCGTGCCAGTGAAGTGAAGCTTTAGGCAATGCCAGGGTTATTTTCATTATGTACAATAATAGACTTTTGCATGCGTCAACGCCTATATTTATTTGTAAGAAGTTAGAGGTGCACAAAACTGCTTAAAATAATAAATTAACAATTGTTTTACACAGTAAAGAATAAATTCAAGTTTAATGTATTATTATAATGAACTAAACTAAAAAAAATTAAATTATAAATATATTAAGAAAAATTAAATACATTTTATTAAAAAAACATTTTAAAGTGACTAAAGTGTTAGTAACCCTGTAGAGAACATAAGACAATGTTGTTTTTATTATGTAGAGTAATAAGCACCTACATCTACCAATGTCAAAATTTATTTTAAAAAATTGTGTACACACACTACTAGTCAAAGTTTCTGAACAGTAGGATTTTTAATGTGCTTTAAAGAATTCTCTTCTGCTCACCAAGCCTGCATTTTTTTTATCCAAAATACAGCAAAAGCAGTAATATTGTACAATATTTTTACAATTTTAAATAACTGCTTTTTATTGGAATATATTTTAAAATGTAATTTATTCCAGTGATGCAAAGCTGAAATTTCAACATCATTACTCCAGCCTTCAGTGTCACATGATCCTTCAGAAATCATTCTAATATGCTGATTTGCTGTTCAAGAAACTTCTTTTACTATCATTATTATCAAGATGTAAAACAGTACTGATTTTATTTTTCAGGATTCTTTGATGAATAGAAAAATACAAAGATCAGAATTTATCTGAAATAAAAAGCTTTTTTTGTCAGTGTCATTTTTTAATTAATACTTAATATTTTTATTTAGCAAAGATGCTTTAAATTGATCAAGAGTGATGATAAAGACATTTATAATGTTACAAACTATTACTATTTCAGATAAATGCTGTTCTTATGAACTTTCTAGTCAAAGAAACCAGAAACAAATTCTACTCAGCTATTTTCAACATAATAATAATAATAATAATAAATGTTTTTGGAGCAGCAAATCAGAATATTAGAATGAGTTTGAAGGATCATGTGACTGGAGTAATGATGCTAAAATTTAGCTTTAAAATCACAGGAATAAATTACATTTTAAAATATATTAAAATAGAAAAGTGTTATTTTAAATAGTTAAAATTGTTCACATTTTTTGCTGTATTTTGGATCAAATAAATGCAGGCTTGATGAGCAGAAGAGACTTCTTTAAAAAAACAAAACAAAAGAAAACATTAATTTTACTGTTCAAAAACTTTTGACTACTAGTGTAAATCATCTAAAAATCTAAATAGTAGAAATCTATAATATTTTTAACATGAAGGATAAAAATGAAATAAATAAAATGACACAAAACAATAAAATAAATAATGTGCGACTATTATTGACTTTAGAGTTTAATTATTGATACTTCACAGGACTTAACTAATATGGGAGGACTTTCCCAGAAGTTCACATATGGGAATCAGCTGGTTAGCACATTGCATAATCTTATGTTACACGTGGTCAGGGAATGGTATGTACTATGTGTTTCGGTGTATCCATTACTCACCAAAGTCAATGTCCAGCAATGCAGCATTGGCACCTTCCACCAGAATCTTTTTTGGAGACCCGTGTAGTGCTTCATACATGAAAAAGACTCCATCTCTCACCATGGGCTTTATCCTGTCTACATATGTCTGGAAAAAAAAGTCAGTGTCAATGTCAGTGTTGAACATTAGATGTTATTGTAATGAATACAGTAATTAATAAACGTTCAACAAATCTGGTAACATTTTGATTACTGATATGACATAGAGGTTGTACCACCTTGACTGTAAATCTGAACTCTAACTCTTATCCAAGTGCTATAAAATCTTGTAAACCTAACCTACGCTATTAGCTGGTGTGACATCTAAGCTTCTCACCTTGAGTTTCTCAAGTTCCCCATCCACATCAATCTCCAGTGAAGGGTACATAGACTTATACTGCGAGGCCAAATGTTTATATCTGTGAAAAGAGACATGAGACTGCTCAGCTGACACTGTGACAGACGAGTAGCGTAGTCAGTTGCTCTTCCATTGTTCCTGCCGGATTAAGAACTGCATTAGGTGTTTTTTTTCAGAGGGCGAGGTTTAACAGTCTGTTGAATGTGACATGAATGGGTAAAATATCAAGCTCATTTGAACAGGTAAGCACACTCTGACCTCTCGGAGAACTCCTGAAAGTCAGCCAGAAGGTCACATATCCTCAGGCCACTGCGAGCTGCTTTGGCTGAGTACACGGGGCCGATTCCTTTTTTAGTTGTTCCTAAACTAGGTGGTGAAACAGAAAGAAGGTGAGACTCGTGAGTCATATTCACATGCATTAGATAGATACTTTTTCCATGTGTTGGATTTATTGGTATGCTTTAAAACAGGGATTTGTGACCTTTTTTCAGGGACCCCTAAGTGCATATGGACAGATCCAAGAGCTTTCTGACCCTGTATAGACAGCAATGCAACTGAAACGTTCAAGGCCCAGAAAAGCTGTAAGGACATCATTAAAATAGTCCATGTGACACTAGAGGTTCAACTGTAATGTTATAAAGCTTCTCTTCTGGGTCAGTCTCTGTTGCACGTTCACAAGAGTATTGCAACGCATGCGTGAGGTGCATAACATTATGGTTAAACCACTGATGTCACATGGACTATTTTAACAATGTCTTACTACATTTCTGGGGTTTGAAAATGGCAGTTGCATTGCTGTCTATGCAGGGTCAGAAAGCTCTTAGATTTCATCAAAAATATCTTCTGAAGATGAACGAAGATCTTACAGTGTGGAACGACATGAGGGTGAGTATTTAATTACAGAATTTTCATTTTTGGGTGAAATATCCCTTTAAGATTATGATTTTTTTCTTTTTGTAGATTTGCGTAATTATTTATAATTATATATAAATTATTTCATATTTCTGTACCTATTCTCCAAGTCTAGAACATTGCATTTGTCCGTTATAAAACAAATGACAAAATACACACTAAACAGTCAATTATTAAGAACAACCAGAGAGTTAGAAAAGCCACCATTACACATGACTAAAGTTCATCTCTCAAAGCATTTTTTCTTTTGTTATGAACTCATGTCATAACATGTTGCTAGCGTGATGTATGCGTGTGCATAAAGCAGGGTTTTTACTTTTTGCCAGCTTGCTGTTGCCTCTCCTGTTCCTGGACTCCATCCACAGCTTGATGGAAATCAAACACTAGAGGCAGGAGAGTGTATACATTACAGTGAGACAACTCATCTCTCTGAGCTCTGAACCCAACATGCCAAAGCAGGTCACCATAACAACACTTCGGTTGACTACAATTGATCCTGTGTCCTTTTATTATAACAGCTCCTGCTGAGAATCTAGAATTACAACAATAGACCAAAGGCAGAATAATTCAAACACATATCATTAAAAATTTTAAAGGACTCTTTGATTATGTGACATTTGAGAGCAGAATCTGCCTACTTCAAATCCCAAAAGCAAAACAAAAACACAAAAGATAAGAGCAATGCATTAATGCAACAAATGATATTTCAGTGCATTAAAGAGCAGGTCATATGGGTCATATATCGAAAAGTATGTTTTTGGCAGTTTGTAAAATAGCTATCCTTCAGTGTGAACAGTCTGCAAAGTTATATGCATTATACATAAAGATAATGTCTCTCAAATAAAAAAGATAGACTCAGAATCGCCTTAAATCGCCAGAATCATCATATTTTCAGATCTTTTCGTTAAAAGTTCTCTGTCACTCGGTAACACATAAGCATAATTCCTTTAATAATAATTGTCTTTCTTTCTTCAGTTGTAAAGAAATTATGTTTTTTGAAATTATGTTTCATGGAGAGAAAGGCAAGTCGAGCGTCGATTAAAAAGTATTTAAATTGTATTTTTTTTATGAAAATAACCGATCGTTTCGCTAGATAAGACCCTTCCTCCTCGGCTGGGATCGTTTACAATCGCATTTACAATCATTCGAAGCCGCATTTAAACTGCATTTTGGAAGTTCAAACTTGGGGCACCATATCAATCCATTATATGGAGAAACATGCAGAAATGTTTTCCTCAAAAAACATAATTTCTTTACGACTGAAGAAAGAAAGACATGGATGACATCTTGGATGACAAGGGGGTACATTATATGTGAATCTTTGTTTTGGAAGTGAACTTCTCCTTTAAGCTCAGAACTGATCAAACAAACTGTTTCAAAATCATCGACAAATGACTACGTATAATGTATATTTTAAGAAAATTACAATGTTTTCTGATATAAAAAAATCAGATTATAAAAAAAAAATCTCTAAATCCAGAACACCCAATGTACTTCATGTACATCAATGCATTCTTTTGATTTAAGTTACATACACTACCATTCAAAAATGTAGTATTTTTTTTTTTTATTAAATGAATATCTTTATTCAACATTAAACTGATCAAAAGTGACAGTAAATACATTTATAATGTTCTAAAAAAAAAAATTCTATCTTAAATTAATGTTTTTGAACTTTATATTCAAAGTATAATGAAAAAACGGTATTACAGTTTCCACAAAAATATTAGGCAGCACAACTTTTTTTTTTTTTTACATTGATAGTAAGAAATGTTTCGTGAGCATAATAAAATGATTTCTGAAGGATTATGTGACACTGAAAACTGAAGTAATAATACTAAAAATTTAGCTTGGCCATCACAGGAATTAATTATATTTCTAAATATACTGAAATTAAAAAAACAGTCATTTTAAATCGTATTAACATTTCAGAATATTACTGTTTTTATTGTATTTGAATGGTGGTGTATTGTGAATATATTTAAAAATCAAGCTATGAATCTAGCTATGAATCAAAAATAATCATTTAGTAAAGAACTGCAATCAAATCAGATTGTTTACACCCCTATCCACCTTTTTCTTTAACACGGAAGTAAGCCTATGGGTAAGACTTCTGGTTCATTATCCGCTATAGGGAAATAACGAGAAGAATAACAATGTGCAGTAAACGTTAAAACTGTTTGCACTACAAACCAGTGTGCTCAAAACTAAGATAATACATTAAAATAATATGGTAAAATACACCAAGTTGGAATATCAAGCAGCAAAATTAGCAAAAATTTTGTACAGCTAAAAGTAGCTGGATGCGGATGAGACCGGGAACCAGACCTATAAAATATACAAATGGCCGTGCCCACTCTTATGGGCAGAGAAAGGTGGATAAAGCCAAATTGTGCTGTGAATGTAATTTTGGAAACTGATGGTGTTTATATGTCATGGGAGCCATGAGCCTACCGATGTGTGCACGGTCCGATATGATGAGCCTGTTTTCCCAGCCTTCCAAACCTGCAAGCAAACTCACTGTTAGACTCCTTTCAATGCTCACTAAAACTCAATCATACAGCCCAAGGGCACAAACAGGTAAACAAACCTTTTCCTTTCCGCACATTCTTCTCGGCCTCCTCAAAGAGACCCGGCAAGTGAATGACTACACCATTACCTGCAATCAAAAGAGGATCTGTAAGTCATCACTGTCCGATTCAGTCTTTAACCTTGAGATATAAGGACAGTTGTATAAAGGACAGTTTTAACCCTGAAGTATTGAATAATGTGGTGTTAGAATGTTCACGATCACGAACTCATTAATATTCATGCATTTGGAACAGTCACAGAAGCTTGTTTCTTGAGTCACGCTGTGATTAGTTTCACTTGTGACAATACCACAGATGGGCCAGCAAGTTTGAAAACAGGCTGTGTGCTTGGCCAATCAACATTATTAACTAAACAAATGTGCAAAAATAACTTTATCCCAAGTTCACACACTGTTTTTTACCAGTCTTTAAAGTCTTTTCTGCTCACCAAGCCTGCATTTATTTGATCCATAGCGCAGCAAAAACAGTAACATTTTGAAAGATTTTTACTATTTAAAAGATATTTAATAATGTTTTTTTATTTGAATATATTTTTAAAATGTAATTTATTCCTGTGATTTCAAAGCAGAATTTTTAGCATCATTCAAATCATTTTCAAATCATTCTAATATTCTGATTTGCTGCTCAAAAACATTTATTATTAATATTATTACGTTAAAAACAGCTGAGTAGAATTTTTTAGGTTTCTTTGATAAATAGAAAGTTCAGAAGAACAGCATTTATCTGAAACAGAAATCTTTTGTAACATTATAAATGTCTTTATCATCACTTTTGATCATTTTAAAGCATCCTTGCTAAATAAAAGTATTAATTTCTATAATTTAATTTGAAAAATACTGACTCCAAGTCCAAGTCTTTTAAATGGTATATTGGGTAATGTTACAAAAGCATTTTATTTCAGATAAATGCTGATCTTTGGCTCTTTCTATTTATCAAAGAATCTTGAAAAAAAAATGTGTGTGTTTTAAATATTGATAGTAATAATAATAAAAATGTTTCTTGAACAGCGAATCAGCATATTAAAATGATTTCTGAAGGATCATGTGACACTGAAGACTAATGAAGAGTAATGATGCTCAAAATGTAGCTTTGATCACAGGAAAATATATTAAAATAAAATATAAATATAAAATATATTAAAATAGAAAACTATAGAAAAACATTTCTAAATTTTACTGTTTTTGCTGTACTTTGGATCAAATAAATGCAGGCTTGGTGAGCAAAAGAGATGTCTTTAAAAACATTAAAACATCTTACTGTTCAAAAACTTTTGACTAAATGTACAGAGGTACATTAGATTAGAGCAAGAGGTAAAGATTATCAATTAAAAGTCTAAAAAAAAGTCCAAATGTGTCAATCCAGGCATTGGAATGGATAGGAAGGGTTGGAGTACTGAAAAGGAGTCTTAAAAATCACTCAAATCAACCCTCAAACCCTGCAACAGTAGTACAATCTGTACTATGAACATGAAGCATTTCCAATACATCATATTAATCTACACAGTGCTGACATATGAATCAGAAGGCCAAAGGCAGTAATGGCCATTAGCAAAATTGGATCTTTGCAAATAAACTGCATAGATTGCACTCAGCTATATTAGTCTGGATATGCTGGCCAACATCCAAACACTCTAACAGGAAGCCGTGGTATTGTTTTCAAAGCAAGTACTACCAGTAGAGATCTACGTATGTGCTACTCTGGTTGCATATCAATGTCGACAACTCATATAGGACACCATCCAAATGGAAGGAGGGAACTGACATACTCACCAATGAAGGCAGTGACTTTAGGGTTGATAATCCCACTGGGTAGAAGGTGAAAGTCATATTCCACTGAATCAACCACGACCGTGTGTCCTGCATTGTTGCCTCCCTACAGGAGAGAAGAAACACAATGACTTTTCAGTCCTTGAGAAGATACCATACAAATCTGTGATACAAAATTCTGTCATTATTTATAGTACTTATCCATGTCGTCTAAAACATTATGACTGACTGACTTCTGTAGAACATAAAAGATTTGTTGAGAAATGCCTGTCCATACAATGAAAATCAACACGATTCAATGTTGTTTGGTCCTCAAAACATCATCTTTTGTGTTCCACAGTAAGTTTTTGGGTGAACTCTCTCTTTAACTATCCTAAGCATTGCTATGGTATGGTACTGACATGCTTAGACATGCAGTTGTGAAATGGAAAATTGAAACATGTAAACAACACTGATTTTGGTTGTTAGGGGTGGATTTAATGTAGGAACAGCTCTATTGCTCAATTAGACAAGATACAAATAGGAAGCCAGATGGAATCTTTTTCACATTTTCTCCATGAAGTTTGTGGGACAATTTGTTGTATCCTTCAGAATAAGCTTTAGCATTGTAAAATGCATTAAACAGAGCTAAAATGACTACATACTTATCTGAGGCTTAAAGCACAGTGAAATGAACCGTGTACATGGTTGTGCAAAGAGTGAGACATGAACACATTCCAGTTCTGCAAAGTTACATTGTTTCATTTTCATTTGTCACTCCTTTAAACTGTCAAATTACATAATGCAAATTTCATCCCTTCTTTGTTGACATGTGACTAAAGAACAGGGAAACCATAGATTACAAACCATAGAAGCACACGTGGCACGCCAACTGTTACCATCCTCAAGAATCGTCAAGAGTCCTCACGTGACTGTTTTCAACATGGCGTCAATCTGACCTCATGTCACATCTGAGGGGGTTCTCACAAAGTGTGCTCAATAAATCAGTCTTAATCCAGCAAGGAACAGGGTAGAGCTATTTCAGGACAGTTCTCCTTTGACCAGTTAAGTAGTGTGTGTGTGGATGCCTCTCCTTTTTAGATGCATTTACGATGTTCTCATACCCATGGTGACCAGAAGTGCTGCTGGAGGTACTTAGCATTACTATTATGGGCTCCAGTTACAAGGTTGCTTTTGAGTCAAAGGGCCCAGCCTGGGAGTTTTTTTCTTTGAACTTCTACATCATATTGTTCTTTGCAGCATGCTGACACTTCAGAAACCTGAGAAGCATTGGCATCATGTAATGAATATGGTTTTATTACACCTAATTGGAGGTCCACCTCCAAATAATTTGTGGGACATCATACATTTACATTTAAGAATATAGTATGCACACAATGTTTCTCTAAGCAAATGGCTGTCACTAACGATTATTTCGGTAATTGAGTAATCGGTCAATTATTCTGATGATTTATTGAGTAATCAGATAATTATAATTAATTTTTGTGCTAATAAAAATAGACCTAGGCAAACAATACCTTTTACACTTACTTAAAATACATATATAATAGCAATAAGGCAATAATAATTGGTATCAAAAGCAAGTAATCATATGGTTTTATTAAACAAAACTATTAAAGATCTGAGATGCACATACGTAAGCACACGCATGTACACAATTAAAACACATTTATTTAAAAGAATCATAGCGTTTGTGAATTCAAAATAGCATTATGTTTTATTATGATTTTTAAACTGGTGTCATATATTATGCAGCCTTTGGAAAACCATCTAATAATGTGTTTCACGGATAATCATCCATTGAAAGTGTCACTTCCGGTATTTTGCCGATTTATTTATTTTGTTAATCGACACGGGCAAATTGCAGTGGAGTATTTTTTTTAAATTGAGCACATATTTCTAAAAAAAAAAAAAAAAAAAAAAAAAAAACTTTCGACTGCTAGTGTAAATGTACAGTGTGAAATCTTGAAAAAAAAAAATGGAGCAAGAGGTAAAGAATTATTGATTCAAAGTCTGAAAAGCCCAAATGTGTCATTTCAGGCACTGGAATGGATAGGAAGGGTTGGTGTAAGATGAGGAGTCTTAAAGGAAAAGTCCACTTCCAGAACAAAAATTTACAGATAATGTACTCACCCCCTTGTCATCCAAGATGTTCATGTCTTTCTTTCTTCAGCCATAAAGAAATTATGTTTTTTGAGGAAAACATTTCAGAATTTTTCTCCATATAATGGACTGATATGGTGCACCGGGTTTGAACTTCCAAAATGCAGTTTAAATGCGACTTCAAACGATCCCAAATGCGGTTGTAAACAATCCCAGCCAAGGAAGAAGGGTCTTATCTAGCGAAACAATCGGTTATTTTCATAAAAATAATACAATTTATATACTTTTTAATGTCAAACATTCATCTTGTCTTACACTGCCTGAACTGTTTTTGTTCCGGTTCATGAGGAATATGCAATCCCATCGTATGTCGAAAAACTCCCATCTCATGTTCTCCCTCAACTTTTAAAATCGTCTTATATCGCTGTTTTACCTTTTTTTGTTAAGGGTGTTTGATCTTCTTTGTATGTTCACTTTACAAAAACTGGGTCGGAACTTCTGCAGCAATGTAGGATGATTTTGAAATGACTTTTGAAGTTGAGGGAGAAAATACGATCAGAGTTTTTCAACATACCGTAACTGTCCTGAGCCAGAATACACAGAGTTCAGGGAGAGCAAGACATTAAAAAGTATATAAACTGTATTATTTTTATGAAAATAACCAATCGTTTCTCTAGATAAGACCCTTCTTCCTCGACTGTGACGGTTTACAACCACATTTAGGATAATTTGAAGCTGCATTTAAACTGCATTTTGAAAGTTCAAACTCGGGGCACTATTATCAGTCCATTATATAGAGAAAAATCCTGAAATGTTTTCCTCAAAAAACATAATTTCTTTATGACTGAAGAAAGAAAGACATGAACATCTTGGATGACAAGGGGGTGAGTACATCATCTGTAAATTGTTGTTCTGGAAGTGGACTTAAAAATCACTCAAATCAACCCTCAAACCCTGCAACTGTAGTACAATCTGTACTATGAACATCAAGCATTTCCAATAGATCATATTAATCTACACAGTGTTATATATTATGCATATATTTCCTTCTAATAATGTGTTTCATGGATTCCCATCCATGGAAAGCGTCACTTCCGGTATTTTGCCAGTTAATCGACACAGTGGAGTATTTTTTTTCAAATCAAGTACTTGAATTGAATTGAGGAATCTCAACAGACATAAAAGAATTAATCACAATTTTGTTTTCAAATGGACAAGAATTGCTACTCAATGAGATGTAAGCTTAGAAACATGTAAGCTTAGATTTGACTCCATTGGCAACAAAATAAATTGTAAAATATGGTTATACACCAAATATATTTGATTTTTTATTATTTATTTTGTGCAATTAATCAGTGTTCATTTTATTAGGATTGTAAATATGGCCCATTTAAGCTAATTTGTACTCATACTGCATCTAGTTTTATAAGAGGTGGTTTCTAAGGCGTTAAAGACATTTAGTTTGTATCAGAGGAAACTCGGAAGAGCCAAGTGATATTTTGAGTCAATAACCTGGAACATTTCTTTCATATGATGTTTGTCACGTTTGCACTCATGACTGTCTCTGGGGTTTCAGACCATATTGGATGGCATTCAGTGTTCCAAACCTGGCATGCTATAAGTGGCTAGAGTGAGTGATCTGCTCCACCGTCTGTTTGAAGAGGAACAAGGGGTTGAGGAACTAATATAGGGATTAATAGCAAAGTTACCACTTTATCACCCACAACGACACACCAGCAGTCCATCAGCATTAAAAATCCAGCTGAAAGAGAACCGTACCAATCCCATGAACTAGACTGATTAAATATTGTTCTGTGTGGTGATGTTCTATCGGGTTACTTTTTTATTAGTTTCTGAGAATAAAGAGTGTGTGCACATTTGAAAATAAGACTGAGAGTGTGCATAAGGGGGGAAAAAACACTTTTTGTATTTACTACATTGAATTTGCATTTGTAAAAGCATGTCTTAAGTTCACAAGAAAGGACAGATGGCATTCAGTCCTACCTAGAATGATGAATAAAATGTTCCAAGCCAAAAAAAGTTTCCAATTTTTTATTGTTTTAGAATTTGCACTCACAAAGGGCAACTTCTTGCCAATGAACCAGATTTAAAGCTGAGCATAACTAGATAAAAAACACATTTACACAACTGTTTTTCTTCCATTTCATTTTCTTATCCAAGTCTGTAATTCAAGCTTTAAAATTCCTTGACCTTTCTGTTTCTGGAGAAAAACAGTCCTTTAGAGATGTACTCCATTCTTCTTTATTTCTTAATGTCATGGACTTTACAACAAAAAGGCTTAAGTATTTATTCATCAATGCCTTTGTAGAAATGCATTATTCCCAGTCAGCCCCAATTAATTTAATGTATAAGGGGGGCACAGAGGAAAAGTGGGTAGTATTCAGCAGATCATGTTAGCTCCCATGAGGCAGCCTGCTCTATGTAAAAAAAAAAAAAAAAAAAAAAGCAGTCTTGAAACTTTTTTAAAAAATACTGAGTTAAAAAACAGAAACCAGCTGATAAAAATATGTAATCATACAATACTTCCTGATATCAAATACAGCATTTGGGACTTGAATTTCACTGGGGTTAAAAATGGCAGCTTAATTATCAGCAAGCAACATACTTAAACTCACTGATAAACAAACAGCTGCACATTACACAGTTAACATGACCACTGCAACACTGCACTCAAGAGATTTCCACATACTCAATTAAAAAGCTGAAAAGTATTTTAAGTCTCTTAAATTAAAACAGTTTTGTGGTAGATATATCATTTGAAGTCAATACAGCAAATCTATATGATTACAGAACTTATCTGTAGGAGCAACAGATGGCCTCTCATTCTTGTCAGACTTGGTGTTAAATTGACACACCAAGAAAGAAATCTAATACCGTATATAAAATCTAATAATATATAGCATGTCTATATGCAATCCTCTAGACTATTATAGCTCACAAAGGCTTCAGTACGTTCCTGTATAACAGGTTAGACTGAAGATAGCACGTGGTTGTCATAACAGGTCTGTAGGCATTTCACAAAAAAGGTTTATGATAGAGTGACTATGTCAAGCCCAAAATATTTAACAAGCCCACATGCTATGGGATTATTTTTGTGCCAATAAGAATGAACGTAACTTTATAAAACTGAACGTAACTTTCCAAGAAACGATCAAAAATATGCCACTGCAAAAGAAGAAAAACACAATGAAAATGAAAAAATGAACTCAGTCGCACGAATTTAACATGCTCTTCAAATATGCTTCATTCTTTGTTAATGATTTTCAAAGAATCGTTTTCGCGAATCATGGATTCTGAATGCGTTGCCACAGCTTTCGCTTACGCTTCGCAAATTTTCGTTTGCTGTTTTGGCAAAAACCTCTCGTGGGGGCGGGCTTAACAGCGATCTACTCTGATTGGCTTTTGATGGACAGTTGCTCTCTGACCTGGAAGCACGGATGGTGACGTCAGTGGCGCACATATTGGAAAGTTGTTGCGGTGTGCAATACGTCGTGCTTTGTTTATATTAAGTATTAATGTTATTAGTATTTCACCTACGGTCGTCTCTTAGTTTCTAAAGATGAGCTCCCAGGAGAGACACGGAGCGGCATCATCTTCCACCTCAGCTTGTCCCTCAGCGCAGCTTGAAGTTTGTGTTGCTAAAGTAACGTTAATCAATAACATCGATAAAAGTTTTATTCATGTACAGTGTGCAACAGTTCTGATAGTTTCTATAAACAAAGCACGACGTATTGCGCCACTGACGTCACCGTCCGTGCTTCCAGTTCAGAGAGCAACTGTCCATCAAAAGCTCATTAGCCAATCAGAGTAGATCGCTGTTAAGCCCGCCCCCACGAGAGGTTTTTGCCAAAACAGCAAACGAAAATTTGCGAAGCGTAAGCGAAAGCTGTGGCAACGCATTCAGAATCCATGATTCGCGAAAACGATTCTTTGAAAATCATTAACAAAGAATGAAGCATATTTGAAGAGCATGTTAAATTCGTGCGACTGAGTTCATTTTTTCATTTTCATTGTGTTTTTCTTCTTTTGCAGTGGCATATTTTTGATCGTTTCTTGGAAAGTTACGTTCAGTTTTATAAAGTTACGTTCATTCTTATTGGCACAAAAATAATCCCATAACATGCCTGCAAAACCATAAACAATAAGCAAACCACAAGAAGCTTATGATTAATATAAGCCTACAACACCACAATGCGAAAAAAATTCGTTTGTTTTTCACCTATAAAACAGATTTAACAACACAAAACCGGCTGATATTAAAATAGGCAATAAAAAGATGTGAATTTGCAAATTAAATGTTAAGGGCATTGTAAAAGGTCACGTGTTGTGTTTGATCCTCTGGTTTCTGGATCGCCATATTAAATTGGTGTGACATGGAACAGCACGATGGTCTTTTTTCCATTCCATCTGCCCGTAAGCAAAACCACTCAGACTGCTGAGTGCAGTGTTTTTATAAAAAGACTAACACTATCTGCTTTCTGTCCCATCCGTTTGCAAAGCACACACATGATGGTTTGCATAGTGCAACACCGAGTGTCTGATTTAAATGCAGTCACAACCTTGGCAGAATACACACTTCTTAGGAGAGAATCCTTGCAATGTGAACCTGTTATCAATACCACGCATAGTGACAGGGGGCGGAAAGCGGCCTGCTATCACTGCTCTCTAGCATAACACATAACACAACCACTGGTGCCATTACCCCGTTTGTTCCTAAAAGTCCTCTCTTAAAGAATCTAAACATTATGTTAAGGAGTTGCACATGTGAAAACATTTAAAGGGGACATAAAATGAAAATATGACTTTTTATGTGTTTAAGTGCAATAATTGGGACAGTGCATTAAAAGGACAACAACGTAATTTTGAAACCAGCGTGTCAGATTTCGGGGGGTCTTATAAAGGGGGTCTTATAATATTACCGCCCCTTAATCTGAACGTTTCCACCCACGGTGCCTTTATTTTGTTTTCTTTGCAAGTGACAGTGGTGTACCAGTTCTAACGCCATGGCAAAAGTTCGAGCAAAGCATGCTAACTGTTCTGTCGTTGGTTAAACATACGAGCACAGAACACTATTTAGAGTCCCAGCCTCAGAAGAGACAAGAGATCAGTGGATTTATTGATTTATTTACTGTATATTATGCTGTTGCTGCACAGATCTAATATAAACAAGCGATTTCTTTCCCAGCTGTTTACCTTTACAAACATAACCGACTGTTTTTGTAACGCCTGTGTGTTTTTAACAAACTTGTGTGTATTTGACAGTTCAAGCGCAATAAGACACGAAACAGAACTTAGTTCGGTACTCACATGCTGTGTGACAGCCACTTTCTGTGTGTGTGCTTCAGACGTGTGCGCTCAGAAAACTGTATATCAGAAGATTAAACTAATCTGGCTTTAAAACGCATGCTTTTAGCACAATAGACAGTAAAAAAAAAAAAACAGATGTTTTTTAGCAGAGTATCCAAGGTATGAGCTGTAAAGGAACAGTCCTATTCTGGAAAAGTGGGCAGGGAGCAGCTGCTTATCTGCATTTGAAGAGAAAATAGGCATTTTCAAAATGATATAATAAAATATCTGTGGGGTATTTTGAGCCGAAACTTCACAGACACATTCTGGGGACACCTGAGACTTATGTTACATATTGTAAAAAGGGGCAATATAAGGCTCCTTTAAAAGTCACCAGGTCTAATTGGATATATTAGACGCATTTAACCTCACTTAGGGAGTCTTACAAGAAAAACATGATATTAATATGCATTTTGTTAAATATACATATCAATCATATCTAACAGTTTAACAGTAGCTACATGTTAAGTGAGAGCACAGCAGTGTCTGAAAGCCATGAGGCTGAAATAGTGACACCTGTTTCTTTCTGACGTGCAGTGTGAGATGTTGACACATGGAGCCATATGCTACGTAAACCTTTCTTTAGTAATCTGAACAACTGCTTAACAATATATGTGTAATTAAAAAAATGTATATACAAAATATGTTGGCCTGGAGAATTGTGCATAATAAAACACATAAAAAAAAACATTACTTTAACCATTACTAAAAAAATTGCACCCAGAAAGAGCTATTTCTAGCAAATTAAATGTTTAGAGCATATCTAAGAAAATATTCAAAGGATATCTAAAAATCTCACATTAACAGTAGAAAATTCCATAAAATAATTTATTCTTTTTAAGAGTTTTCCAGGCCTAGAAACAACCATTTAAAAAAAACCCTGCTATTACTATAATTTTTATGAGCTTGAGAATAAAGACACACTTTAGAATTAAGTGTTTTTACAAACCAAGGACGCAGCTATGAAAGTGTGTGTGTTTAATCTATAAAAACATTCTAGCAATTGTTGAAAGCATAAATGTTGCTATTTTTAAAGCAAAGTTGTAGGACATAATGTCTGAAGATCCAGTGAGCTGCAGGATTGTGTACATTTATAACACATGGACATATGAGACAACTGCTGAAAACCATGTCCAGGTTACTGTTCAGTAAAATCATAACCTTTTCAATTAATAACAATTATAACATTTGGTTTGGCTATGATACTCATATAAAAAAAAACACCTTCAGACTTCAAAGGAGTTCTGCGCCTGTGTTTACATTCTTTGCGAAATACCCCGGATATTCCAACATTAACTGATGTACTAAATGACATCTGCTAAGATTTCAAGGCTACACTAAGCTGGCCTTGGGTCAGACAATCACGCTGGCTTTAATATCACATAATTCAGTCAAGGTGACATTTGCAAACACCCTACATGGTACACTGCTAGCGAAGCTAAACCAGTTAGGTACGCTGCATTATAATCGACGTCGCTTGCGTACAGTCTAGATAATAAGGGAAGCGCGTAACATTAGATGCGCGCTGTAATGTAATGTCCGTTTCCGCTTTAATAATACGCAGCTTACCAAGAATTGGCCTGCAAACAAGTGCTATAATCACATACTACACAAGCACTTAACATGCATTCACTACTCCACAGGCTGCTCTCTGAGCAGCCATGAATATTTCCGTACAAACAAGCTTGCTGATGATGTACACACCGTTACACAGCCCACCGGTGATATATTCGCATATTCAAACACTACAGTTTTCATAAACCAACCTGACATCTGCAGACCATATCAGCGTCCTGGGCCAGCAGGTCCACCACCTTTCCTTTCCCTTCATCGCCCCACTGCGCTCCGAGCACCACGGTTACTTTGTTGCCCACACTTGGGCTCGTCACCCGGCCCGTACTGTCCTCGCCGTGGGATCCTCCGTCCTGTGACTGTGCGTTCCCGCTGTCTGACATGACCGTATCCCCTCTGCTCTCCCTGCAGCTCCGCAATGCTCCTCCGATAGACGCACACCTGAGCAGACACCGAGGGCGGAGCACCAATGCGCCTCCACAGACACACACCCCGCTCCATATACAGCGCTCCTATACTCATCACTCATATACAGTACTCATTCAAGTACTCTGTGCTTTAAAAATATTCCTTATAAATAGAACTGTTGTGTCTCATATTATAAACAACATGCCTGTGTATAACATTTCCCAACTGTTTTTATTTATTTAGAATTCGTTTGTTTAAACGTAAACTTCCAACCGTCGACTGTGCAGTTTGTTGGCGTCCAATGGGAAACAGCGACACCGGAAGTCTAAAGCGAGTATTACAGATAATCGCCCTTAGCTTTTTTAAGCATTTTAGTTACAGCAAACAACGGGAAGACACAGTCGTACAAGATGTTGGGATTTTGGGTGGTGCTAACATACATTTTATTGATATATTTTCAAACTGTCGTCGGAATTTGGAGGTAAATTATTAACCATCTAAACTCCATTGATGAAGCTAAGCTATATGTGTTGATATGTACATTATTTGTGATTGCTGTTATTATTTGTTATCAGATACAAGAATATTTTGGAGGAGAAAGAATTATTCATCGTAGACAGTAATGTAAGTGAATATGATGTTTTATCGAAAATACAGTGGCTACAATTATTTTATACCGCTGTCACTGTATAATCATCCTCGTCGATTTATTTCTGATGTCTTATTTAATTTCTGTAACTATATGTTGGTGGTTGCTGTTGTATATTGTTGAAAATTAGTCATCTGACGCCTAGGTGAGCTGCTTTCTCACCACTCATATAGAGGCAAATTAAAAAATGAGCTTGTACACTACCAGTCAAAAGATTTGTAATGTTTAAAGAAGTTATTTCTGCTCACCAAGCTTGCATTTATTTGATTTAAAATACAACAAACACAGTAATATTGTGAAATATTTTTACTATTTAAAATAACTGCTTTCTATCTGAATATATTTGAAAAAGTAATTTATTCCTGTGATCAAAGCTACATTTTCAGCATCATTACTCCAGTCACATGATCCTTCTGAAATCATTATAATATGCTGATTTGCTGTTCAAAAACATTTATTATTATTATTATTATCAATATTTAAAACATTTTTGGATTATTTGATGAATAGAAAGATCCAAAGATGACCATTTATCTGAAATAAAAAAAAAAAAAAAGTTTTGTAACATTATACATTATACCATTCAAAAGTTTGGAGTCAGTATTTATTTATTTATTTATGTAATTTTTTTGAGAAAGAAATTATAGAAATTAATACCTTTATTTAGCTATTTAGCAATGAAGCTTTAAATTGATCACAAATAATGATAAAGACATTTATAATGTTACAAATTTTTTCTATTTAAGATAAATGCTGCTCTTCTGAACTTTCTATTCATCAAAGAAACCTGAAAAAAAATCCACTCAGCATTTTTCAACATAATAATAATAATAAACATGTTTTTGAGCAGCAAATCAGAATATTAGAATGATTTCTGAAGGATCATGTGACTGGAGTAATGATGCTAAAAATTCAGCTTTGAAATCACAGGAATAAATTATATTTTAAAATATGTTCAAATAAAAAAAGAGTTATTTTAAATAGCAAGAATATTTCAAAATCTTACTGTTTTTGCTGTGCTTTGAATCAAATAAATGCAGGCTTGGTGAGCAGAAGAGACTTCTTTAAAAACAAAACCTAAAAAAATTCACTGTTCAAAAACTTTTGACTGGTAGCGTAGTTTTATTTTATATTTTAAACACAAACCAAAAATATTATGTTTTCATTCAGATTTTTTTAGAGTACGAAGGATCCTCATTTTTAGAGTGGCAATATCCTGAAGATTGTGATGTTAATAACAAGAGGTAATTCACTTTTATGGTTATTATAAATGTGATAACTTCATAATGTATAGCTTTATTAATATGTATTCATGTCTTATCAATTAAATGTGTTTCTTCATTAAAATGATCCAATAAGCTCACCGCATGCTGTTATGTGGTGTAAAAATCCTGGATTTCAAGCTGTAAAGCCACTAGTTTCTGTAAGTACACAGACAAATATATCATCAGGTTTCACATTTTCTTTTCATCAAGTAGCATTTTCAAATATTTCATTATTTCATTGCAGGATGTGTCTACAGAAAAAGAAGAAGAGCGGCACCTTTATATAAGTGACTCATTTTTCAGGCTTGCGTGGTATGCTGTTATTCCTTTGCTCAGGTTTTAACCAGCTCAACTTCCTTCAGCTTTTTTTACATTACAAAATGCCAAAAATTGCTTAAAAGAGAAAATACTTGAGAATAGATATTTGCTAAACTTTTTTCCATGTCCATTAGAAATGCATCTGAACGTGATTCCCAGGTGAGACCTTTACTCTAATCAGAAACCTTTGTTAGATGCAAACCTGGTTGAATTGTTCCCTTAATCAAGGCCATGTGGTTTATGATGCTGTTTTGTGTGTACTGTAGACTGTCAGAATATGGATCATTGATCCAGACAAAGCAGATGAGGCTGAAATCAACAACACAGCAATGATTCCATCTGTAGTAAGTCTTTTTCTTAAAAACCCTTTGTAAAATGTTAGTTATGTAATGATAATTGTAAGTGCCTAAGGATACAGTTGAAGTCAAAAGTTTACATACGCCTTGCAGAATCTGCAGAATGTTAATTATTTTACTAAAATAAGAGGGATCATACAAAATGCATATTATTTTTTATTTAGTACTGACCTGAATAAGATATTGTACATAAAAGACATTTACATATAGTGTACAGGAGAAAATAATAGTTGAATTTATAAAAATGACCCCTTCAAAAGTTTACATACACTTGATTCTTAATAGTATGTTGTTACCTGAATGATCCACAGCTGTGTTCTTTTTCTTTTTCTTTTTTTTTTTGTTTAGTGATAGTTCATGAGTCCCTTGTTTGTCCTGAACAGTTAAACTGCCTGCTGTTCTTCAGAAAAATCCTTCATGTCCCATAAATTCTTTGGTTTTCCAGCATTTTTGTGTATTTGATGGATTTGAGATCCATCTTTTCACATTGAGGATAACTGAGGGACTTATATATAATTATTACATTAGGTTCAAAAGGAAAAACGATGCATTAAACGGTGCACGATGCAGATTAATGCATTGAGAGATGAGATTTTATTATTAAAATGTATTACAGTTTTTCTCAATTGCTTAAACACATTTCTTGAAATTATGCCTCTTTTTTATGAAACTCTAAACACAAATCCATAACTTCTAACTCAATTCCCCGAACTTACTATATTCAGGTCAAAATGAAGCTCTCCACTCAAAACAACTCAGTCTTGCTGAAAAAAACAAACTTTCCTCTCAGACATGACACATAAACCCTCAAAAACACACACACTACAACATAGTTTTACACACTGATGAGATCAATTCAAAACAATACTACGAAAACAATAATAAGTGTTGCTTGGAAAAAAAATTCACATGATGAACACAACGAATGTATGTATTTGCAAGTGTTTTAATCCTTAATTTATTGTAGTGTAGAGTACAGCACAAAACAGCAAACAACAACAAAAATAATTATTCTGCCCCAGCATCCTGTCTTTGGTCTGGGACAGGCCAAAGAACCTCCTCAACATCACAGACCCTGGACAGGTAGCGGGGGTAAAATCCTCTTGCATGCCTGACCCAACCCTGGCATGCATCAACTAAAATATATGAGACTGCTTGTTTTCTTGCCCTTGCCCTTCCTATTTCTCTTCCACGTTGTTGTTATGGTAATTTAAAAAGGACCGGATGGGATTTACAGTTACACTTTTACTAGTGGTCTGAGAAAAAAAAAAAAAAAAAAAAAAAAAAATAAAAATACATTACAAAATCATTGTGACATAGAAAAGAAAAAAGAAATATGGCCAAAGGTGGAAATATAAATTAGAAAGTGCACTGTCAGAATTTGTAAGTCTTGTGTTGTCCTCTGTCTATATATGCTTTCTATTTGAATGTTCATGAGATGTTGAGATGTATCTTTGAGCTATTTCAGAGAACTGCTTTATCATTGGTTGATCTGTAGTCTCTACATTAGTGAAAGTCAATATTCACTTGAACAATTCATGGCAAATTTACAAAAAGTCTAATAGAAATGTGTAGAATATGCTTGACAGTTTATGACAACTAGATAAAAAATTTTGCATTTACTGCAAACACATGTACGATGAGCTAATAACTTGATGTTTTGAGGGGTAAGACTATAGCACAGAGAACTATATGCATGTAATACATTTTGAGCAACATGACAATAGGAACTGATAATGTAGGAAACCGCAGACAAATCAGTTGCATAATCAGTTGCACGAATGTACCAAAGCAAACGCAACTTATTCAAAAAAATTAGAAACATTGTATGATGTGAACATGTAGTTTTGAGAATTTCATTACTGATCTGAGAAATGCACCAAACTGGAAGCTGACTTTGGCCCTTTTATCTCCATCAAAGGTTCTGATTGGTGTGTGATATATTTTGACTCCTAGTGTTTCCACTTGGGTAATTGTGTGCTAATTGAGCTCCAACTTTGCAGACTTGAGTGAACAATATTGAATGCTAGTGCTTTCTAAATGACCACATGGTGTAAGCACTGAGAAATGTAGGGATTTGTGTGTAAAGTTTTGCAGTAACAGTTCACCAAATTTGACTCATGTGTTAAAGCAGGGGAATAGTGTTTATAGTTCAGGGAAATGGGTGTGCTTTTTGAAAAATGGCATTATGGTTTTGAAATTTTAGTTCAAAAGATTGGTTATAGTGTTTTAGCAATTGAGAAAAACTGTAAGATGTGTAGATTTTTCTTATTTTGCCTAAATATCTTTTTTTTTTCATTCAGTACTGCCCTTTAGAAGCTACAGAAGATACTTACATGTTTTCCAGAAGACAAAATAAATTAAACTTACCCTGATCTTCAAAAGTTTTCACCCCCCAGCTTTTAATGCATCATGTTTCCTTCTGAAGCATCAGTGAGTGTTTGAACCTTCTGTAATAGTTGCATATGAGTCCCTCAGTTGTCCTCAGTGCGAAAAGATGGATCTCAAAATCATACAGTCATTCTTGGAAAGGGTTCAAATACACAGAAATGCTAAAAAACCAAAGAATTTGTTTTTCTGAACAACAGTGGGTAACAGTGGGTAGTTTAACTGTTCAGGACAAACAAGGGACTCATGAACAACTATCACTAAACAAAAAAAAAACACAGCTGTGGATCATTCAGGTATCAACACAGTATTAAGAATGAAGTGTATGTAAACTTTTGAATGGTGTCATTTTTAAAAATTCATCTATTATTTTCTCTTGTGTAAATGCCTTTTATGTGAAATAACTCATTCAGGTCAGTACTAAAAAAAAAATTCATTATTTTGGTAAAATAATGAACATTTTGCAGATTCTGCAAGGTGTATGTAAACATTTGACTTAAACTGTATATCTCTGTACCTTTCCAGTATTTCAGATATCTTACCAAGCGTTTATTTGTTGGTGGAGAGTTTGCAGTCATCGAGTTGTCTTCATTCCCTCAGGCAATCCAGAGTAATTTTACAAATCAGGGGTAAAGCAATTCACTTCTGTTCTAAGTCAGCCTTTTTCCATTTACTCACTTCTAATGTTCAGTAAATATATTTACAATAGTGATCTGTGTAATATCATAGCAACCTTTCACAATCGTGATTTATTTCAGGTTTTGGGAGGCTCTCCTTCTTGGTGACCATAAATATCATCATTTGCACATAATCAGTCAGTCAGTATCTTTTCATGGAAAATCTGTTGCTTCTAGTCAACATGTCTTTTACGGGACATCTCCAGAGAAACCATATGGCGACAAAGAGGTGTCCCTGCGTCTGCCAACTGGTAGTCCGATGTCAATAGTATGGGGTGCATGCACCCCATACCGAGCCTTGCTCCTGTCTGACAAAGGCACATTCATGACCAAGAATGCTTTCCTCACTTATGAGGAGATGAAGGTTGATCCTGGAGAATTGTTAATGCCGGATGAGGGTTATTATGTTGTTTCTGATGCCGTCTTATTGGGGAATGGCTCAGTTTTCCACATTGGAGATGCTCTTTTCTGGAGGGACAATGAGGATGGAATATTGAGGAGGAATCCAACGAAATTGATAGATGAAGGGGTTAAAGGCCTGAGTTTTAGGACTCATTGTGCAGATGACTACCCCTTGCCAGTGAGTGTCTCCCATTTGTAAAAATCAGAGTTGTTTTTTTTCTCAATATAAGGTTACCAAAACGTTGATTGTCTCTTGTTTTTCATGTGTAGGAGTTTGAACTTGCCACTGTTCTTGCTTGGACAGACCATGAGCTTTATAAAGGTGGGAAGAATCTGGATTGGACAACTAATAGCAGCTACATGTCAAACATACTGAGTCTTCCCAAAACTGCTACCATCCTTAATGCTGCATTTGGATCCCATCCTGCATCTTTGAGTGCACTGGTGATGTATACTGGATCTGTGCAACTCTACCTGCTCACATCCTATGAAAATGAAGGCATCTGGAGAAACAGAACTTTATGGAGTAGGAATGTTTTACAAGGGCCATTTCAGATGCTCTTTGTCAGTGCAGCCTTGGAAACTCTGCTGGTGTGGAACAAAGACACTATGCTTTATAGTTTTCACAATGATATTGAATGGCGTTACCTGCAAATAATGGATTCCTCCAGCATAAGCCAGGAAGCAAATGGTAGCCACATTCATCATGTGGTCATGGGTGAGTGGCAGAAATCAGATTATCAGAAGTGCCAACAGTTGTATTTCCTTCAGAAATACATTTGATATTCAAATAAGGTTGATTTGAATCTCTACGTTTGATGGAAGAACAAAGCTAGTTTACATAAAATAAAATGTGCGTTTAATATGATCTCATAACTTTCCTCTACAGACCACTCAAGGAACATGCTGGTAAAGATGGAGAACAATGTTTTGTTCTTCTGTAAATTCGGCATGAATAAACTGTTTCGGCTGCCCACCTGGAATGACCCTGGACGCTCTGTGGTGCTCTACCTAAACCAGAAGGAGCAGATCATTATGCTGACAATGTTAGATGGAGGTCTGCATGTACAGAAGTACCCTTTACAGATGGAGATCAGGAGTGCCATGCGAGGGGAGGTCCACGACTGTCCCTTTATTGGCTTTACACACAACATGAACAGGCCTGTCTACTACGTTGACAAGGGAGAGGGCATTGAGTTGTGGGCCCAGGTGAGTTGGAGTAGACCTAGCTTATACATCACAAGAGAAGTTACCAAATGTACACTTAAAATGAAGGTTTCTGAATGAGTTGGATCCACTAAATGAGTTTCCCAAAGAACCTTCTTTGCATTAGAATGGTTTAATAGATGTTAGGGATAGTTCATCCAAAAATGAAAATTCTGTCAATAATTATTCAGCCTCATGTCATTCCAAACCTGTAAGACCTTTGTTTATCTTCAGAGCACAAATTAAGATATGTTTGATGAAATCAACCCTGACCCTGCATAGACAGCAATGCAAATGACACATTTTAGGAAGCTACAAGAATACTTTTTGTGCGAACAGAAAAATAACTAACGACTTTATTCAGCAATTTCTTCTCTTTCGCATACATGTGGTGCTGCTGACGTAAGAGCCGGCATACATTGCATCTTGTTTACAAGCAGAGGAATTCACACAAATGCATTGTGGTATCCTATTGTGAATATGTGTCGAAGACTAACATGGAAGAGAAGATATTGTTGGATAAAGCCATTATTTTTATTTTCATTGCGCAAAAAATAATTCTCGTAGCTTCTTAAAATTAAGGTTGAACCACTGATGTCACATGGGCTATTTTAACGTCCTTACTATGTTTCTGGGTTTCGAACATAGTAGTTGCGTAGCTGTCTATGCAGGGTCAGAAAGCTCCTGGATTTGATCAAAAACATCTTGTGTTCCACAGATGAATGAAAGTCTTACAGGTTTGGAACAACATGAGGACAAGTAATAATGACAGAATTTTCTTTTTTGGGTGAACTATCCCTTTAAAGGTTCTTTGTGGATCCATAAATGCAACCCAAATATTTGTATTTTTGCTTCTGTGTTTTCCAGATAGTCAACCATGAAGGTAAAAACATCAATGTGACGCTAAGCAGGAACAAAGACCATGTGTTGCACATCACAGAAAGGACCCATTTTGAGAGTGTGCACCATCTGGATACAACAAACAAGGTCTGGACAAGAGTCTTTTAAATAAAGCCAATCTTCATTGAGCTGTGTTTAAAATACTGTTTAGGTAGTCAGTTGTTTGTGATGCTTAAGCCAAGTTTGAAAAAAATTGCCTGGGTATATTTATTGACAGTCTTTGTTCTTTTTCCAGACCTTTTACATTTATCAAGATGCAGGCTACAGAGACATAACTAACAACTCTGATCTCCTGTGAGTGTTTTTAGTAATAGCACATCAATGAAAGATTCTTGTACCAACAAATTTAACCGTATTCGTTAAGACAACTAGTTCCAATTATCATAACAATCATCTTGTCATGTAATGAAAAACAGCTGGAACTCAAGTGATATAGTCTCTTTGGAGCTGGTACCAACCCAGGTTGATAATTCATGCAATCTTCCAAAAGAACAGGTAGGTTTTTTGGTTATTGATGATTTTCCTTTTTCTTTGTGGAAAACATTTCCTGCTAAAAAAAAAAAGGTGTAAAGATACTATAGCACTAAATAAGGCTTACATTTGTAGATTTCCCATTTCTTTGTGGGTTGCCCACCAAACAGACACATTCGTGTTATAAAGTAAGTGTCATCTGATTATCTAACAATATCATTTACAATGTTATCCTACAACCATATAGCAGTTCAAACCTTTTCATGTTGTCCATTGTAGACCACAGAGTGTTCCATGTGAGATGCACACTTTTCATAATTATACCATTCCAGGGTAATATTCACTAAAAACATGACACTTAATAACAGAATACATCAAATTTGATTAAGTCCTGTTTAATAATTTCTTCAATTGATCTTTTACAGATTTGTGCTTAGTAATTCATCAAAGGATCTGGTGAGAATCTGTCGTAGTAGGCCTGTGTATTTGTAGATACTGACGCTGTAATTTAATTAGTGTCATTGCGATGAGTATGAGAAGCACAGTGTTCTTTTTTATCATACAGTCATATAACAGATTTATATAACAAAACAAAGCAACTATGTTGTGATGACCAGTGCTATAAAAAAACAGGCTGGTAGATCAGTGAAATACATGTGAGGCAACTGGTGATAGTCATGAGTTCTCTAATGTCTTACAGCTTGTGTTCTATGACTGGAAAAGCTTTGGCTGTGTGTTGAGAATCCACTACAAAGATGAATTTCGGCCAGACATCAAACTGTGAGTAAGACACAAGCACAGTGAGACTCTTAAGTGCACAAATTAAATCTAATTAAACCTTCTGAAACAATTAGCAATATGAGTCACACACTGTTAGCACCTTACAGTAAAACAGCACGAGTCATATTGCAAATCATGAGGATTTTATATTTCTGTGAGGAAGTAGATTATTATTGCAGTGCATTTGTTATACAATGGTATAATATAATGTGCAATATATGTGACCCTGGACCACAAAACCAGTCATAAGTAGCATGTTTATATCTGTAGCAATAGCCAACAATTCACAAATAATTTACTCACCCCCTTGTCATCCAAGATGTTCATGTCTTTCTGTCGTATAATGGACTTCAGTTGTGCCCCCAGTTTTGAACGTCCAAAATGTAGTTTAAATGCAGCTTCAGAGGGCTCTAAATGATCCCAGCCAAAGAAGGGTCTTATCTAGCAAAACAATCTGTCAATTTTTTTGGAAAATAAAAATGTGTATACTTTTTAAGCACAAAGGCTCATGTAGCACAGGTTCTGGTATGTGCGTTCACGGCACTATGTACTGTTGAATCAGGTCGAAAGGTCAGGCCAACGTAGGCAGAACCACAGACCCAGTGTTTACAAAGCGAACGCGCAAAGACTAAGAAAGTGCAAGTAAGTCAAACGCTGTTTACAAACAAAAAAGTACAATGTGTTGGATGATTCTGAAGTTGTAGGAGAAAATAAGATGGAGTTTTTTGCCATACTCTACCATTTTTAGCCGGAGTGCACAGACGATGAACTTAGACGTGATTTGTAGTAGTGATGGGAAGTTTGGATCATTTTACCGACTCTGACTTTTGAGTCTCGTTCAGCAAAATGAATGAATCTTTTTTCGAGTCATTTTGTTCATTTTAGCAAAATGAGCATTACGTGACAGCTCCATAAGATGAACAAACTACTCAGAAAAACCCAAAAACTCAAAACAGGTGAACTAATTCCAGTACAGAACCTAACAGGATGTTGCGCATGCGCGACTGAATGAATCACTCCCCGAGACGACTCGTTCTTTGCGAGTCACTTTAAAGATTCGTTCAAAATGAACCAGTTGTTCTAGAACGACCCGTGGACGCGCATCTGAGAGCCTGTGCTATGCGAGCTTTTGTGCTGTAAAAGTATACAAATTTTTATTTTTCGAAAAAAATGACCAATCATTTTGCTAGATGAGACTCTTCTTCTTCTGGGAAAATTTAGAGCCCTTTGAAGCTGCATTTAAACTACATTTTGGAAACTCAAAATTGGGGGCACAATTGAAGTCCATTATATGAAGAAAAATCCTAAATTGTTTTCCTCAAAAACCATAATTTCTTTACGACTGAAGACAGAAAGACATGAACATCTTGGATGACAAGGGGTTGAGTAAATTATTTGTAAATTGTTGTTCTGGAAGTGGACTTCTCCTTTAAGTAAATACCATGATGCATGAAGATATTTTGTCAATCTCCTTGCGTAAATATATATCAAAACTTACTGTTTGATTAGTAATATGCAATCGTAAGAACTTAATTTGGACAACTTTAAAGGAGATTTTCTCAATATTTTGATTTTTTTTTTTTTTTTACACCATCAGATTCCAGATACTGAAATAGTTGTATCTCGTCCAAACATTGTCATATCTTAACAAACCATACATCAAAGGACAGTTCATCAGATCATGTATAAATCTCAGTTTATGGCCCCTGGTCACATATAATGTGTTCTGGTATTTTTAGGTATGATGGAGAGACATTCGTGCGCAGTGTTGATGCCAACTTCATAGTGTGGGAGAATTTTAATCGGAAAGACTATTACTTCAATGCGACCATGCGTCAGGTAATATGCCTCAGATATGTGTGTGTGTGTTCGGCAGTATGTTGTTGTAGAAACCCAAAACCTTTTTTTTGGCTCTGTAGGTAGCCTGCCTTCATGAGGCCCAAACATGGAAATCTATGCTAGTTGATGAGAAGCGTCCTGAAGAGGCCTGGGGACCTCATGTGAGTGTCGTTTACAGCTTTATCTCACTTTAGTTTTCATAACCTGGCTCTCTCTCAGGGATATGAGCAAGCATGAGGTTTATTAGCAATGGAAGAAAAAGAATGTGCTTTATCTGTTTCAGAATTACAGGAGCTGTTTTGTTGACAACTCTGAAAAACTTGGAAACCTTGACCAACCCTATGAAATCATGAATAGGAGTTCCACGAATTATATCTCCTTTTCTGAAGAATACACTGCAATTTATGTTTTTAATGTAAAGATTGTGGATCCAAATTACAGGTGCTTGTCCCTTTCTTTTTAAATAACTTTTAAAGATAAATATTTAAAAGGTCATATTTGTTAACTGGATAAGGACAGTGGGTCTCATTTACTAAGAATTACATGATTTTTAATATTTATACACAACGGAGAACTTCTCACAAAACATTTTAATGTTTATTCACAATGCGCACACACACATAATTTTGTTCTTAAAGGGAAAGTTCACCCAAAAATAAAAATTCTGTCATTCTCACCCTCAAGTTGTTCCAAACCTGTATGAGTTTCTTTCTTCTGCTGAACACAAAACAAGCTACTTTGAAGAATGTTGGTAACTAAACAGTTGACGGTAGCTATTGACTTCATGTTCAAACGCAGATTTCAAACACAAATTCTCGCACAGGCACAGTTAGTGAACAAGACCCATTGTTTTTAATTTTAGGGTGTATTACTGATGCCGATTTTTTTAGGATTTAATAATAACTTGTAGATAGTTTTCAGTTTAAAATTTGTAGTTGATGATCTTCACCACCTGATGGCAGAAACTTGATATGCTCTGTGGTGAGAACTATCTCCTTATTTCCCTCCTCTCAGCTTTTGTGATCTTCGTGCTGTATTTGCAATCCAAACATATGGAATCTCAGTGTAAGCTACTAATTTCTCTTCTGTTATTCCTCTAAAGATCATCTTGGGAAAAAAGCTAAAACTATTAATCTGCTTTCTTCACAGGGTTGATCAGCTTTTCCTCCACTACAAGTTTTTGATCCCATTCCTCATTACACTCATCATACTGTGTTTCATCTTCTACAGATATACCTCCATCTTTCGAGACATGCTTCAGAAGAAATGTGTGTAAATCAGTAGTTAGTTTTATAGTTACGAGAGTGTATATAGTGTAGATACTATCAGTTTACTAATGAGCCTTATTTGTTATTCATTGAATTTTCTGTTTGAATTATACTGAACCAGTCAATTCAGTGGGCCGATTTATGTAAAAATGGATATACGAATGTTTTACACATCTTATGTTTTATAAATAAAGACCATTGTCATTTATTTCAAATCACATATATAGTTTAGATACTGTCACTTGACTTTCAACAAGCCTTATTTCACAGAATCAGAATAAATGTACTAAAATTATACTGAACAATTTATGTAAAATATATCATTCAAAAATGTATTTAGGAACTAATACAGCTTATTTTTTATATTTAAAAAAAAAAGCATTCTTTTTTTCCCCCAAATGAAATACAGTCACAATGATCACTGTTGTTAGTGCATATTATATATTATAATCACTTCAGGATTGTCATATTTTACTCAAACACAAAGCACATACAGCTACAGATACATACAAAACTTACACAAATTTTCTTAAAGGGGTCATGACATGAGAAATCAAATTTGCCTTGATCTTTTGGCATATAAGAGGTCTTTTTAACATTAAAACATCCTGCAGCGTTCATAGCTTAAAACCTCCTCATTATAACAAAGCATTTGTTTAATCAAGCTTAAAAAATGGCTCGTTTGGATCTAAGGTGGGAGGTGATGTCACCCAGGCACAATCGTTTGCATAAACACCGCCTCCAGAGGAACACATAAACGAATAGTCTTATTCTTACCATAGGCCCCACTCACTGGTGTTCAGTTGCTTAAAGGAGAAGTCCACTTCCAGAACAACAATTTACATATAATGTAGTCACCCCCTTGTCATCCAAGATGTTCATGTCTTTCTTTCTTCAGTTGTAAAGAAATTATGTTTTTTTAAAGAAAACATTTCAGGATTTTTCTCCATATAATGGAGTGCTATGGTGCCCCGAGTGTGAACTTTCACAATGCAGTTTACAACTTCAATATCGTCCTATATCGCTGTTTTATCTTTTTTTGTTAAGGGTGTTTGATCATTTTAGCATGTTCACTTTGCAAAGACTGGGTCGGTACTTCTGCAGTGATGTATGTAATATTCAAGCTGTTTGAATATAAATTCATAATGAGTGTCATATATGTTATGAAGTTCCTGCAGAAAGACTCTAGGGGGCAGTGGGTGAAAAAAAGTAAGTCACCTTGATGTGTAAAGGTAGAATGAATGAAGAAGTGTTGTTTATGGTCAAGCAGAACAAGACTCAGTCGTCTTTTCATAAAAAAATAATACAGTGTAGGATGATTTTGAAATTATTTTTGAAGTTGAGGGAGAAAATACGATTGGAGTTTTTCGACATACCCTAACTGTCTTGAGCCAGAATACACAGAGTTAAGGGAGAGCAAGACAAGGGGAGCGTTTGAGATTAAAAAATAGTATTTTTTTAATGAAAATAATAGATCGTTTAGCTAGATAAAACCCTTCTTCCTCGGTTGGGATGGTTTACAACCCATTTGGGATCGTCTGAAGCTGTATTTAAACTGCATTATGGAAGTTCAAAATCGGGGCACCATTGCAGCCCATTATATGGAGAAAAATCCTGAAATGTTTTCCTCAAAAAACGTAATTTCTTTACGGCTGAAGAAAGAACAACATGAACATCTTGGATGACAAGGGGGCGAGTACATTGTATGTAAATTGCTGTTCTGAAAGTGGACTTCTCCTTTAAAGGCTGACACTTGATTATACTAAATGCGAGCGTTGAGTCGCGTCAAAAGCAAATAGAAATTACAATCACTGCCACTATCTTGTCTACACACTATACAGATCCGCGTTCACGTTCTGACACAGGACAAATAGAGTAAAGACCATTCACTTTGATGCATTTGGTTTAAACAGCTCATTCGCATCTTTGTACAGATATCAGAAGGATCCCAGTGTAAGGAACAAGTGAATAATTTATTTTTAATGGCACCCTGGATCATGTCAGCGATTTGTTCAGAGCATTTTGTTTTGTAAACGAGGCATGGTATCATGGAGAATTCACACTGTTGGAGTGAAGCAGTAGATCTGACTGCAGCTGCATCACAAACGATAAGTAAATGATTTCGTAATGCTTTGTCTGGAAATGACTGTTTTATTTTGATCTTTTTGTCAAAACACTCACATGCAATAGCGAGGGGGCGGGACATTGATACTGTTTCCTATGCAGTGACGTTAGCCTTAAAGAACACGCCCCTTAAAACAGGTCATTTTAGACAGAGGCTCAGAATGAGGGTTGAAAATAATAGTTCTTCCACATACTTATTTGACTTTGTGTGCAAAAAGCTTCATTAAGATTATAAGTAAACCTCAAGGAACATATTAAAATAATAACCCATTTAAGAAGTTGACATATGCTTGGTTTTAATATTGTATGGGTGTGTAATGCTACTATAATGTAAGGATGAAGTGTTCATGTACAGCAAGTGTTTTGTTCTATAAAAGCATCAGAGTGGCAGTAATGCACCGCTGTGAGGTTGGGCATCATCAGGCACGCGCATTCAGTTCAGCTCACCCGCACTATCGTCAGCCACACAAAACGGGGGAGGCTTCTCATATCTCGGGTGCTAAAACGTCTTCCTTTTATCTGACGTAAGCTTGCTTTCATTTCCGTTCACTGTAAATATCACTTCGTCGTCTGAATGGCTGAGTCTCTACGGATATTCATATTTTTCTCTCGTGTGCCGTTCATTTTTGTCTCCGCTTGTCATGAAGCTAAATGGCAGTTAGCCTAGCAGCGTCGCTACTCCCTGTAGCTGGACTAAAATAAGTGGCCTAAAAATTCAATCAATGAATGCCCCCTTCAGGACCAGCTCTTAGATGTCTCTAAACTGTTATAAACCAGCAAAGGTCAAGAGGACGCAGCAAAGGTGCTTACAAAGAGAAAGGAAATAAGTCCGGGTGCTGAGAAATAGAGTGAAAAGGAAAACGGAGGAGGACGACAGCAGCAGCTGGTCGGCAGCTAAAGTGAAAGAAAAACACCAACATCCCTGTGATGGCAAACGAGCCGGTTATTCTGAACGTGTATGATATGGTAGGTGACTTTAAACAAACACAGATAACTCACTCCCTTGACAGCGGTGTGTACTATTGGCATTAGTTCAACACATCCATTGGCTGTGTTTCCAAACCTTGTTAGCTGCCTACTTAGGCAGCATTTTGGACATGTGTACGTAGTCAGCTTACTAGGTTTTGAGACTCAGCCATGTCAGCATAAATGCATGCGTTTTACAACGCCATTAGTTCATGCAGTGGAAAAGAGATAACGTTTTATAGTCTAAGGAAATGTGTGTCGCATTTGGTAGCTTATCACAGAGGACCCGTTTTGTTTACTTTAACCAACAATGCTTAAGTGTAACCACATTCCTGCAAAAGATCATCAAGTTTGTTAGATTATGTGTATTGAGATGACAGTCTAGCTGAAAGCTTCGACCCATTTAATTCAACTGTCATTTGAATCCACCTGTGTGATCTGAGACAGCTGCTGAAAAGTCAAAACAAAGAACAGCTCAGTCAATATTACAGCGAGATTGTGAGTGATATTTGTTTTATAGAAAGTTCAAAAACAGCTAATTAATATCAAGTAACTTGAGTATCAAATTCTGCTTGTAATTTTCTTTTCTGCCAAACTCAAAAGAATCAAGCTTTGTGTATCAACAAGCAACATACAAACTAAAAGCCGGGCTGGAATATCACATATAAGTGTACCAGAGCGACAGGGTTCGGAGGGATCTGTAATTAATTTTCTCCACTCCAGGTTTTTTATTTCCTGCTCGAGCTCATGAGGAGTCTCAGGAGGCGGTTACGAAACACACAAAAATGGTGTTTACATGACCTGGTGGGCCTAAAAACACAAACATTTGAAAACGGTTTCAAAGGGTGTGTTTACACGACAGTGATGTACTAAAAACGGAAACACTTCTGTCAAAACCTTCCCGCTCACATGAATCCTTGAAAACGACTTAAAAAGCGGTATTATGCATGCCAGGCCAGTAGTTGGCGATGTTAAGAAATATGTAAACAAGTAATACGCTTAACATCACAGTTTTCACAAATTCACGTCTTCGTAGTTTTGTATTTGAGACAATAAATGTTGCACTTTAAATCCCATTTTCAAAACTTGGTGTTTTCAGGCCCCCAAAATGCGGTTGTCGTGAAAATGAACGGCCAAAATGCATGAAAAGTTTTCCACTTTTAGTTGAAAATGGTGTGTAAATGCCCCGAAGTGCAAGTTTTTAAAAACGGCACTATTACCATCTCCATGTAAACTACAAAAAATGCAAATTTGAGAAAACTGATGTCATACACATGCACGTGCTAAGTCTATAAGAATGCATATGTGTGCAGGCACTTTGTGTTTCTTTATAAAGTGACATCGCCACCTACTGGCCTGGTATGCATAATATAGCATTTTAAGTCATTTTCATAGAACCATGTGAAGAGGGATCATTTTGACGTTTTTGTGCGCCAAAAAAAAAAAAAACAATGGATAAGCTTTGCCATTTTGTTCATTGCTGTTGTGTAAATGTACCTTCAGAGACTGTAAGTAGTAGGGATGTCACAATTCTCAATATAATATCAATCAGTACGACATCCACGGTTCAATATGTGCTTGTGAATTGCAGTTTTTTGATTTTGCATTTAAATAATTTCATAGTTTTTTTTTCTCTGAATTTGCTGTGTGCCCGTGATTTGAGATGAGGAAACGCTTTCCCGCTTATATTTGAAAAAGCAACACACGCAGAGCATCTTCCCTTCTAATGACATGCAATGTTAAGCCTTTCTAAACCTGTTGTCCAACAAAAGAGTTATAAAAACAAAAGTTATAAAAAACATTATAAGACATATAATAATCCATGCCTTTTTCTTTGTACAGATGTTTACAGGAGTATTTTGTTGTTAATTTGTTGCAAAAAAAAAACACACTGATGTGGCAAGCTATTAGAACCGAAAACCGTGGTTAAAAACCGAGGTACGTATTGAACCGTGGACTAACTGTATTGTTGCATCCCTAGTAAGTAGTAGAACTAATTCTAGAATCTATTCCAGAATTAAAAATTCCATTCAGTATCTGCATTTCCGTTACCTTTCAAATTGCGCAAAGTGAAATTGCAAATTGTAAAAACGCCCAATGGAAAATGGAAATGTCAATTTAGAAAAAACTCCCATATATTGCAAAAATTTTTCTTAGGCTTTATTATTTTTATTTTCTGTAAAGATAGACGCTTACGTCTCCTACGATAAAAATGAATGGCTAGTGCAGTGGCTGCGATATACATAAAACTACCAATATCCATCGCCACGACTTATTGCGCGAGAAAAAAACGTTTTAGTCACAAAACATTGGTTAATGGAAATGCTGTCATTCCTCAACAATCTTGTATAGACATTTTTAAATTAAATGAAAGCACTACCAATGAATCAGTTTCCCTTAACTCTCAAAGTGCTTGAATATTTGTATGCATAATATGCATATTTTGCAATACATGAAAGACGGCAGTACACCGTCATATGGTGCAGTTGCGCCTCGTGTGTCCTGAGTTCGAATCTCGCCTTGTGGACCTTTCCCGATCCCACCCCCCTCTCTCTCTTCCATTCACTTCCTGTCTCATCTCCACTGTCCTGTCAAAGAAAAATGGAAAAAGCCCCCAAATAACGCATGATTTTAAATAAATTCATTCTTATGTTTTTCCATCATTTTTAATTTGATTATATAATTTACAATTCTTAATCTGGGTATATATTATATCATATAATATTATTTACATAGTGTAAACCACTGTATGTACAAAGTTGCTTTGTGGAAGGTCTATTCATTTACATTAATGCACATGCATCTTTACCCCACATGCACAAATGCATTGTGGGCTGAAAAAAAGACTATAAAAATTGACTGGAAAAATTGACTGTACCTTCTAAGTGTCATTGATCACTGAGTAATGTGAATAGTCTCCATTTAAAGATTTAGTCCATCTCATGTGTCTCATTGACCCTTTAAAAGAAGGTCATGGAAATGTATACTTTCCTTAGGCCTCTTCAATCATAGTACTACTGTACGTCGGGCTATTTTAAGTGTATGTTCTCACATAAAGATTAAGGCTAGAAATTTGAGCTGTTCGAGGTTTTAAAAGATGTCAAGTAATCTTAATTTGGATGTGAATCACATTACACGCTGTATGCCCTGAGTTAAGCCTATAAACCATGTAGGAGATTTGCAGCTTATTAAGCTGGAAATGGGAAATTTGTCAGTACTAATCTTTCTATTTTTGACAAATAAGTGGCTTGTGATTTTTAAAGTAGTTTTGAGGCTAATTCAGTATTAATCATACACATCCGTGAATTTGATGGTGTTATGAACCTGTGACCATAAGGTGTTTTACTGAAATGAAAAGCCCCGTAGGAACTGTTCAGTGCGAGATCTCCCACAATGTTCATGTCATAGCTTGTAGATTTTAGTTTCTGATCGCAGCTCTATTGGCATGAGAGTACTCTTGCTGAAAATCACACTTAGAAGCCAGTTGCTGATCACAGAGAGACTAATCCCCAGTTCTGTGATAAAGGATATGTATAATGAGCTTTGAAGTAATTGAGGCCAGAAGGATAAGTATCTTATTTGACAACGCTGAACGATGAGGAGTTGGAGAACCATCTAGCTGGGCAATTTTTCTCATCCCTTTACACTTAACCTTTTGCATTTTTAAATTATGTTTTAACAAAACACTTCACACTGTGCCAAAAAACAAATGTGCCAATGAATATATTACAAATGTAGTTAAATTATTTCACACTTAATACCATAAGATATTAGACATTGAGAAACCAGCTGGTCCAGTGACATCTTATTTTCTGGTGACACATAATCAATTGGGGGCAGCTGTCTGATACTTCCTCAAACAACAGACCTGTTAATGAAATAGGTTGGGTGTGAACACAAAGGTTCGACAAGTGCTGTGTCACATTGCCTGTCTCTACATATCCATACGCTGCTCTACAATGCATGTTTGCTAATTTTGAATGTGGCAGTCATCTTGGGTGCTTTCCATGTTTAGTTTAATTGTTTTAACAAATGGTTTTATTGAGTCATTAAGGATTAGTAACATAATCTTAAAGATTTTTTGCAAAACAAAACCTAAAATACAATGAGAATCTCTTGAATTTATTAACACCTATTATTAACGTCCTTTGCAGATTTAACCACTGGCATTGAACACTAAATCAAAACAGCAACCCAGCTATCCTTGGAACCCTTTTACCATTTGACTGTATGTGACTCAGACTTGTTTTGTTTCCTCATAGTACTGGATCAATGAGTTCACTACCTCTCTGGGAATTGGAGTCTTTCACTCAGGAATTGAGATCTATGGCAGAGGTAAGTCTTGCATTATGACTCAGACACAAATGAGTCAAGCTACTCAGAAATCCAGTGTTTAACTTGTATGACTGCAACAAAGAAAGAAGGGGGTGTCCTAAACATGACTAAACCTCACATCATAGATGATCTGTTTATGCAACAGGAAGAGACCTTGACATTTTATGCCACTTCTGCCTCTAGAAGCTTCCAGTTTAATCAGATGAAGATGAGATGTTTTGTTTGGAAGTTTTAAAGTTTGCATTGGCATTCTTGAATGTTGTCTGTGTGAGAAAAGATACTGATAATCAAAGTTAGCTTTTCTCCTTTACCCCAAACACACAAACCAATAAATACCTCACTTATAGTGTACTAACAGCATCTTAACTTGAATGTGTAGGTTATAAATACATGTTCATTTACTCTATCAACACCCATTGTTGAAGTGTGAAACAGTAACTAAAACTAGTACAAACAATCTGATTAATTGAAATAAATATTAAATGGAAAAACAACTAGAAAATAAAATATTTATACTGAAGGTACTATAAATTCTAAAATACAACTGAAATAAACAAAATTACTAAAACATAAAGGGGTCATAAGATGTGATTTCACGTTTTCCTTTGTCTTTGAAGTGCTACAAGCTGTTCATGCTTATATAAGATTCGTATAGTGCAAAGACTGAAATCTAAAATCCAAAGAGATATTCTTTATAAAAGAGACTTGGGCGCACTTTCTAAAACGCCTTGTTCAAACACGCCCCCACAAATCTACATCAAATCTGTGTGGGAAGATCTGCACAATGCCCGAATGTATACACAAAGAAAGAAGGCCTAACTTTTAGTTGCGCTGTAGTATTGTTGTTGCCGCCGCCGCCATGTCTCGGAGACGCTGTGTGTTTTGTTGCGAAAGCGAAACTACTTAGTTTGGCCTTCCAAATGAGTACACAACTAGAAATCAGTGGTTAAGGTATATTTACGACAGTACAATGCAAATATTCAAGTGTGTGCAACGCATTTTATGGAGGATTGTTTCCTGAACCTGGGAGAGTAGCCTACAAAGCCTGCTGTGCACAAAGGCTATTTCTATAAAGTGAGGCAATTCTAACTTTGCAATGACAGTCTGGCACCTCTGACTCACAGCCTGCAAGTACGTTTTCATATTTAAAGAATTTGCTACTGACTATTCAAACGTGAGTTTTGAACAGTGTAGGGTAGTCCTTGTTGTTCGTCGTTTCTATGATCACAAATGCAGACATGGTTTTATGTATACGTGGTGCAACACAACACGTAAAAACACGTATAAGAACAGTATAAGTCATCATACTCAGCAATCATGTCCCCACTGGATGCAACAGATGACTCATTTATATGGGTTTAATTGTTTTTGTGTCGTCGTGCCGGGAAACGGCATCACAGCGTGGTAAGGGGCGTAACATTTCTGTCACATGCTTGAGGTATTTGGCCAATCACAACGCACTGGATAGCTGGCTAATCAGAGAACACCACACTTTTCAGAGCGATGAGCTTTGTAAAAATCAATGCGTTTCAGAAAGCGTTTGCACATTGCATTACAAGAAAAATATAATATAATGTTCTTTTTATCAACATCAAATGACCTCTTTAAAATTAAATGAGAACTGAAAAGGTGTATATGACTTCTTTCAGATGAATATAATCAGACTTATATTGATAAAATGTCCTGGCTTTTCCAGGCTTTATAATGGCAGTGAATGGGTGTTGAGATTTTGAAGTCCAATAAAGTGTCCGGGGGGTTAATAAAGGCCTTAATAAAGTGAAGCGATGTGTTTGTGTAAAACAAATATCCATATTTAAAACTTTAGAAAGTGTGCAACAGTTAGAGGAAGCTGTTGATTACATTTTATTATTTTTAAATGTGGATATTTTTCTTACTCAAATGCAACGATTCACCTCAGAAGGCCTTTATTAAACCCTTGGAGCTGTGTGGAGCACTTTTTATGATGAATGAATGCACTTTATTGGACTTCAAAATCTCAACTGCCATTATAAAGCTTGTAAGAACAGGATATTTTCTAATTTAACTCTTGATTGTATTCACCTGAAAGAAGAAAGTCATACAAATAGGATGGCTTGAGGGTGAGGAAATCATGGGGTAATTTTCATTTTTGGGTAAACTATCCCTTTAACACTCAGGCTAAGGGTGAGCGACAAAGTAAAAATGGTGTATATCGCAATTGTTTTTTCTGCCAAGATCACAATCAGTCTAATCACAATTCTTTGGAAGTAAACTGTTTTTTTTTTTTAGGTACAGTAGGTCCTGTAAGAAGCAGTCAAGTAAGAAATTGAATAATCAAATGTAAAAATAAAGCATTCCTTAGTATTCACTCTATGAAATAAATATACATTAATTCTTATTAAAGCTAAAAAAGTGCAAAAGAGAACTTAGTCCAGTACTCATATGCTGTGACAGACAGTTTCTGTTTGCACTCTGAAATGTCAGAATATTATGTGTGAAGTCATTTAAAAGTTTACACTGGCAAGACTTTAAAATTCATGCAAATGATCAAATGTGCACTGTAGCACAATACTGGCAGTCTCTCTGTAAAGACAGATTGTGGAGATATTTTAATAACCTAACTCGTAAGTTTTCTTTTACTGCAGAGTTTGCCTATGGAGGACATCCTTATCCTTTTTCAGGTATTTTTGAGATAACACCTGGTGACGCCACAGAACTCGGAGAGACGTTCAAATTCAAGTGAGTCACAGTATTTATCTCCATACTGATCAAACTGAAAGAATATGCCTGCAAAAATCTCTTCCTCTCTCAGTGTTTCTCACACCCTCTTTACTTTCTATTGGTTTTTTAGAGAGGCCATTGTTTTAGGGAGCACAGACTTCACAGAAGAGGATGTGGAGAGAATTGTGGAGGAAATGGGGAAGGAATATAAGGGGAACGCCTACCACCTTATGCACAAGAATTGCAATCACTTTTCCTCAGCACTATCAGAGGTACTCTGAAGGAAGTATATATATATAATAATCTTTTGTGTCTACATTGCCATAAAGAGTCTAAACTCTCACGATATCTCATGTCTACGCCAGATCCTCTGTGGTCGAGAGATTCCACGCTGGGTGAACCGACTGGCCTACTTCAGCTCTTGTGTGCCCTTCCTTCAGAGCTGCCTGCCAAAGGAGTGGTTGACGCCGGCCGCTCTGCAGTCCAGTGTTAGTCAGGAGCTCCAGGGAGAGCTGGAGGAGGCCGAGGATGCTGCGGCCTCTGCCACAACGCCTTCCTGCGCCGCGGTGGCGCCCGCTCCCAGACCAACCCGACACCAACCACGCCGATGAACCCTGCTGCCTTGAGTGACAGGCCACCCCTGGTTTGAGCTGGACCACAGCTTCTGCTGCCAATAGACCCCTCACCCCCCTCTCCTGAGAGACTAGCAATTCACCAGCGGACTAGATGAAACCCACCTTCTGTGTTAACTGATTTATTTCCGTATGCTCAAGTGACCATTATGGGCCTGGAAACTATCAATCTTGTTTACTATAAAACCTTCTATGGGTTCATCAGTGTTTTGAATGAATTATGTTTTGGCCTTTTATGTTTTGTTTTAAAAACTCAGGACTTGAATACAATGGCTTTGTTTATTCACTGTTTTTTGTTTTATATTTTTTAAATGCTTTTCTTACGCTGGAGTTGCTCACTAGCCTTCTCTCCCCCTTATTCCTACAGAAAGCGCCTATTCAGTGAATACGAGACTTTTCTTTTTTAATTTTACGGAGAACATTCGTTTACAGATTTCTTGCGTTCCAATCCGTGTATGATTGTGTTGTTGTGTGCGGGTTACAAAAGCCAAAATCTCCACACTTTTGTAATGACACGCATCCCACACTTTGGTGACTGTGCCTGAAGATTTTTACCATTACGTGCTCAGAGAGCTCTGCACTCTTTCTCTACAGATCTCTACCTGTTCGGTCTGCTTTAAGTGGCAGGCTTCTTATCCTATGAGACCTTCCTCAGATGTTTTACACCTTTTTAGTTTTTAGAGTCTTATATGTACTTGAGACAACATTTGTATTCCATTTTATGATTATTAAAGAAAATATACAAGTCTCTGTTCTCAAAGTTCTGAGTTAATTCTGACAATCTGACAATTCTGAAACATATAAGTGTTTAAAGGCATTATAGAGGGTTTGCAGTTATGCCAAGGTTTGGTGAGTTACCTGGATGCGCAGCCATATTGGAGATACTCTGATGTAAACAACAGCATGGATTGCATGGTTAATGTACTACTGAATATGTTCTGCTAATTAATGCTGTCTAAACCATGGAAAAAACATGTGGAAGCTGCTAAATCATATAGAGAAGATTTTAGTCAGCAGAGAAGGGCCCAGTATTTTGACAAACTAAAGTTAATGGGTGGTAAAGATACGTACGAGCAGTACTAATTAAAATATTATCCTAATATTTCACCTACCTGACTGAAAATGATAAGAACAAACTCAAAGGTGTCAAGATTTTTGCCCTGGAAATTCTGGTTCAGCTTGGCCAAACCATAAATGCCTGTCTTGTTCCTCAGACAGTTTTTTGCACTCTTCTCCTTGATTTCTTATAACTTTTGGCAGTCTATAATACTCCAAATGTTTTTCCCAGTCCGACTGATTAGTACAGCTAAAAACATCACATTAATTGATCATTCTCAGCAGCAATAATAAGCTACTTTTGCAAGTTTCGTTTGGTTCAGTGCTGCCAATATGGCCATTTGATGCATGTCGTGAAAACACACTACAAATTTGTCATTATTTGCTCACTTCAATTGCTAAAGCTTGACCATTGTCTTTGTGGCATTGAATAATGGTAGAGAGTCATTCAGAAATGAAAATGCTGTTATCATTTACTCAATCTCATGTCCTCTGAAGTCCAGATGATTTCCATTTTTTCCACAATGAAAGTGAATGGTGACCACGGCTGTCAAGAAAGATTTTTACTTAATACTAATTAAAGTATTATTAAAACATTATTTATAAGGACAATAAGGATAGATTTACCTGAATTTATTTACCAGAAAAATTTAAATACACAACACTGAATTTCTGGGGGAAAAATAGAAGAAATAAAAAATAAAAGTATAATAAATTATTAATTTATATAAATATTATTTTATTATTAAAATTTAATGAAACCATTAAAATGGAATCCAGAAAATTAATGGAAAACAGAATTTGGTAAAAATAAAAATAAAACATTTCATAGAACCTTAAAAATGTAATTTTTGTTAAACTTTTAATAAATTTGTCTGTTTGTGTAAGTTTCATGATTTCAATTCGTTTTGGTTAATTTGATTTTTAATTAATTTAACCATTAAAACAGTCTAGAAAAATTAAAATGGGGAAAAAAATAATTTGGAGAAAAAAATAGGATTTTGGGGGAAAAACTGATGGATTTCATAGGGCCACAAGTTCTATAAAACACAACAGAAGATTGTTCTGGAGAACATTAGTAACCTAAATCAAACCAAAGCTGTTGATTTCAGTTGTATGGATAACTGAAGTTAACAGAACGGAGTAAATAACGACAAAAGTTTAAAGACATTTTTGAATCAGCTATTACAAAGCTGTAAAATGCGAACAAACAAAATTAACTATTGTCAGTTCAATTTTAATTTTCTCAGAGCCGAGTTAAGTTCCCAGACACTGTGGAAACAGTGTCTGTTTCCACAGTGTCTGTATTCACAGAGTCTGTTTCCTCCTGTGTGTTTGTCTTTGCACAGCAGGGAAAGGCCTTCAAAATGTCACTGATTCCATTCGTAAGGAGGATTGAGAGGAATGGGTCCACCAGCGGGCCAAGATAGAGAAGAAGATCAGATACAAGTCCCAAGTACTTTACATAGGAGCTTAAAGACAATGCTGTGAACAGAGTATTTAGAATAAAGGGAAGGTAAAGCATACTGTAATTACTCAAAATGATCGCCTGCATACCCAGAATCTTGTTTCTGTTAGTCACAGCTGGCCGTCGTGTACACCATAAGGCTCTAAAAGAATCCAATAAGAAAAACACCAGGAATGGTAGTGGGAGAAGAAGAGCTATGGAGAATAAGACAATATATCCTTGGTAAGCCAGAAAGAGTATCGCAAATGGAGCTGCCCACACGGCCAATGAAATCATGCTTGACTGCTTGAGTTTCGTGCAGAAGGCATTATATTGTGGACAGGTTACCAACAGATATCGCTCCTGAGCAATACACACCATGAACACGATGTTGGATATGATCCCGAAGTAGAATATCAGAGAGGATATGTCTGTACTCTGCATACTGGTTTTCTGAGCGTCCTGCCCTAATGCCTTCGGCTTGCCAAGGATGTTAAAGATGTCAGATGCTAGCAGGCTGATGAGGTAGATGGGCGCAGCCTTGCCAGTTTTTGCCTGCATGCCCATGAGGTAGATAGAAAAACCGATGCCAGGGAGCCCAACAGCAAATGTGATCCATCTGATGATCTCTTGGATGCGGTCTACACTGATGGTGCCATTGTTCGGAAGAGCTGTGTTATTACCGTCAAATATTGTGGTGTTATCCATATGTTGCAGAATCATACTGCTGGTTTCTAGTTCTAGTTACCCAAAATGTGATTAATATATCCAAGCTGATGCGTTTGGTAATATTCCATTTCAAGAAGAATATATTCATCAGTTCCAGTAAGTGATGCCTAAAGCTGTGGCGCTTTACTGTGGTAAACAGATGGGTTTATTTTAGCTATCACCATTTTTATGGCTCATCTGCAAACTGTTCCTTTCATTACTGGTTAGTCAATGCAAATATTTTCTATGTATTCACATTAGTTTTATCTATGCAAGCTCTTTCTGGCCCACTAGGGATTGTAAAGGAATTATATGGCTAGTATGTAGTAGAAAACCCATGAAAGTTTACATTATTTTAAAAATCCACATTGTTTTATACATATTTTGGACTATGGGGGGGTGCCATTATGACGTGAACTTGTTGCACTCGGCAAGCTACTAGTGCTATCTGGTGCTATTTTTACCGCAATACTGATACAATGACCACAGCTACTGAAGGAGCTTACAGGTGGCAATGGATATAAGCATATGCTTAGGGGAGAAGTCCACTTCCAGAACAACAATTCACAAATAATTTACCCCCTTGTCATCCAAGATGTTCATGTCTTTCTGTCTTCATTCGTAAAGAAATTATGTTTTTTGAGGAAAACATTTCAGGATTTTTCTTCATATAATGGACTTCATTGGTGCCCTGATTTTAAACTTCCAACATGTAGTTTAAATGCAGCTTCAAAAGGCTCTAAACGATCCAAGCCCAGGAAGAATCTATATCTAGCGAAACAATCTGCCATTTTTTTCGGAAAATAAAAATTTGTATACTTTTTAAGAGAAAAGCTTGTGTAGCACAGGCTCTGGGATGCGCGTTCACGTACTATTGAATTAGGTCAAAAGGTCATGCAGAACGTAGGCAGAATCACAGACCCAGTGTTTACAAAGACTAAGAAAGTGTAAGCAAGTCAAACTCTGTTTACGAACAAAAAGGTACAACGATGTCGGACGATTCTGAAGTTGTAGGAGAAAATAACTTGGGAGTTTTTCGACATACTCTACCTTTTTGAACTGGAGTAAACAGACAATGAACTTGTTTCGAAGACGTGATTCGTAGTAGTGATGGGAAGTTCGGATCATTTTACAGAATGGACCTTTGAGTCTCGTTCAGCAAAATAAACAAATCTTTTTCCAAGTCATTTAGTTCATTTTAGCAAAATCAGCATCACGTGACAGCCCCATAAGATGAACGCACAACTCGAAAAACCCGAAGACTCAAAACAGGTGAACTAATTCCAGTACAGAACCTAATAGGATGTTGCGCATGCGTGAGGTGACTCGTTCTTCCTGAGTCACATTTAGGGATGGGCGATACCTCGTATTTTATTTTCGATCCGATACCGATATTTTCAAGCCAAGTATCGTCGATACCAATACCGATACTGATACCTCTAAACTAAATTGAGCTTTTAAATTATTAAAAGAATAAAATCAGTAATTATACTTACTTAACATTATATTTGAAAGTCACATTTCATAAGTGTATTTTTTTTTTTTTTTTTTTTTGATAACACTGTCAGAAAATTAAAATTTTGTATTTTAGCTCTTTACTGGGCAGTTACCTCAAAGGTGCACCTTTCTTTACCCCTAAAAGCCAGGGAGCATACTAGTACCATACAAGTACACACGCATTAAGGGTAGATAAGGTACAGAGGTGTACCTTGGAGGGTACCTGATGAAAAACAACCATGGTGTTACATAAGTACTAAAATGTATAATAATAATAATAATAATTAGTAGTAGTATTATTAGTAGTAGTATTATTAATTATTATTACCATGATTTTTGCTACAAATATTATGGTTGAAATAATGTTCCTGTAGCGTTATGGTAATGGTAAAAGGAAGCAAGCCAAAAGAGAGAGTGTTAACCATGGTAAATTTGTTGTTACTGCAGTTTTACTACAAATACTGTGGTTACTGTTGCAAGCTGTGTTCTTTTTGTGTGTGTGTGTGTAAAAAGCTGCCAGGCTGTTGTACCCCTAAAGGCCTAAGTTTAGCACAAATTGTTTCTTACAGACAGCAATTTCAGGATATAACAAAGAATTTGAACTTTAACAACCAGTTTAAATAAATTTACTTACACAAACTAGCCTAATTAAAATAAATATTTCACATACACTATACGGCTAGTCTAGTAGTTCACCAAGTGCAGCCATTCACGTCATCATAATAACGTCACACCACAGTCTAAAATATGTATAAAGCAATGTGGATTTTTTACGTAACGTAATTCTTTCAGAGGTTTTCTACGACATATTTCAGTAATATACATAATTTATGTTGCATTAAGCCATACAAGTCTTAATACCCATAGGTTCCCTTTTTAAAGTTACACACACAAAAAATCGAAATGAATTCAAACGTGAAATTTCTGGCATAATTTATTTAACTGACTCACATTGTACATAAGATGCCAACACATTCAACAATACTGTAAGCAACAGTATACATTTTATACAGTTAACAGGTTAATAACTTAGACAATAGTAACAAAGCAAACAACTGCTAAAGTAAGACCACTTGAATACTGGCAATCTCTTGAAGCAAATATACAACAGTTAATAAATATTGTTATATGATGTCTATTTCATTTTTGCCTACAGCAGCATTCACCTGATGTTATCCCGCCCTTGCTTGGCACTAAATCTGATAGTTTATTCATATTTGTAGTGTATTTTCTTGACAAAAGCACATTGGCATGGCACATTCAAGCATCACATTCAAGCACACAGAGCAGTTACATCTTTGACTATTATTGTATATGTGAAAAGTGGATGTGAGAATATTATCTTATCTTTTGAGTATATGAAGAGTGCTGCACCAAGACTGATAAGATGGCATCTGATCTGTTTTAAAGAGAAACATAGCGGTCCTAAGTTGAATCATTTAATGTGTGCTTGTTCACAGTTACAGTACATGAATAGAGCCCCAAAGTTGGGTTTTTGTTTACCTTTGGCCTCCTGATTTTGAATGTTCTGAAAACACTGCATGTATAAACTGACAAATCATAGTTTGGTATTGACCTTTATCTGTGAAATACTTTATAATTAAGGTGAATTAATTATCTACCAAAGCTAGGGTGCTTCAGGTAGTTGCCAGAGCCATGCTGTAAGAGTTTTAATTGTTCTTTTTAGTAGTATGTTCTTGTTTTTAGTATGTTGCAATGCAGTTGCATTTGCTGGGTGGTTGGTTGAGTCAAATCATATGACTTGGGTCTCTATTTCCATTTTATTGGCATTTTTTCTGTTTTATCAGCTATCAGTTAAAAATTTTAAGACTCATCACTTAAGAAGTGCCTAATTAAACATATACACAATTTGAAATGTAATCCTTTTAGGTAAATACTTGTAATCATGGATCAATGGGAATCCAAACCAGCAAGAGAAAGAAAGGGATTAAATGGATACAGATATAAAGCAGCAAGGATCATGCTGAATCATCCTTTTCATGCCATGTTAATGAAGTCTAATTGTAAAAACGTCCTCAGCATGTCTCATGTTTCAAATCTGTAGCCTTTATGTATCATTTTACAGATTTTGGTGTGGCAGATATAATCAAAACTTTCCAGATGCTTGACTTGTATGGTCTTGACCTAATGAAGATACATTCTCCATTTTATCTGTTGTTTCCATTTATGTTTTGAAGATTGTAGTGAGTAAGTTTGGTTTTTTAGGGGTAATTTAAGTCTGGAGAAGGCGATGAACTCTTTGTAACTGTGTGTTTGAAAGCACCAGACGGTGCACCTGCTCTTGTCCTCGAGCGCAAGGCATCATCACACGACCAACTAGTACAGCATCTCCTTTCTTCTCCTCCTTTGCCTGAGAGCAGAAGAAAAATGAGGTGTTTATACAGACCTAAACAATGTGGGAAATTGTCATTTTGTGTATCTGTCTTACCTTTACAAAGGAAGTGCAGGGAAAAGTGGCGAAATCAGACGAGACTTGAGCACCAGGCCTATGAGTCACTACATGCTCAGCAACTTCGTCCTTCAAAGAAAGAGGTTGCGTAAGTAAGTGCAGGAGGCATTTTAATGCTGACTGCATGATTTTGAAACATTTTTGGTTTACCTTAAGCCTATCGAGAGTGTCGCTGAGCGACTGCAGCCTTGCTGTTTGCTCTAGGAGCTGCGCACTGGGACTCACTGTTAACGAAAACAAACACTGTGAAGTAATTACTGTATAAACAACAGAAATCTGTTTTGAATTCTGATTATGACGGACCTGGAGATTTCCCTGTAATGTCGACTACTTTCACATTGGCGCTCATCTGGAGGAGCGTATCCAGTAGTTGGTCTGTTTTGCGGTAGAGGGCACTAGACAACACCTCAGGCCTGCAGCCTTCTCGCCAGCCCAGCTTTGGCACGTTCAGAGGAGGAAGAGATGCCAGCTGAGCACGCATCTTTTCTGCCTGCGGTTCAGAAAAACATGCACCATAACAAAAGTAAGAATACATCATCAGTGCCTGCATTGGGAAAATGTGCTTGTGAAGCAGTATCAGAAACCTTTAGTCTGTTGTTTTCGTTCTTCAGGTGCTTTATACTGAGACGCTGAGCTTCAATCTGTTGAGTCAGCAGTGGAGAGTCTATGACTTGCACTCCCGCGGCCGTGCACACACCTTTAACGTACAAAACAAAATTATAAATAGTTAATAAAAAGACTTTAAAAAAGATTACAAAACTTATTGATCCCAAACTTTTGAGCGACAGTGTATATTCACTACCAGTCAAAAGTTTTTGAACAGTAGGATTTTTAATGTTTTTAAATAAGTCTCTTCTACTAGGGCTGGGTGATATGGGCAAAAAAATTATCACGTATCGCGTCTTTTGTGTGCTCAAGTTTGTTATTTAAAATGTAGGCGCGCAACACTTGCGTTCATACGCAAAAAATAAAATGAAATGAGAAATAAATGCAGCTTCCTAGCGGATGATTCAAATGAGTCGCGCTGTTTCGTCCGCTTTTGGCGCATAAAATTATATTGAAAATTTACTGAACTCTTTATATCATTTTATCGAGGAAAATTATATTGCGATAATTATCGTTATCGATTTAGCGCCCAGCCCTATCTTCTACTCACCAAGCCTGCATTTATCTAAACCAAAGTACAGCAAAAACAGTCAAATTTTGAAATATTTTTGCTATTCAAAAATAACTGTTTTCTATTTGAATATATTTTAAAATGTAATGTATTCTGGTGATTTCACAGCTGAATTTTTAGCATCATTACTCTAGTCACATGATCCATAAATCATTCTAATGCTCTGATTTGCTGCTCAAAATAAAAATGTATTATGTCAGAGATATTTTCTTTAATGAATAGAAAGTTTAGAAGAACAGCATTTATCTGAAATAGAAATATTTTGTAACATTGTAAATGTCTTTATCATCACTTTTGATCATCAGTGCTAAATAATCATCACCACGCCCCGCCCAAAAAAAAGATTACATTAATTCAAAGCTTTTGAATGGTATAGTGTATAATGTTACAAAAGCAAATCAGCATATTACAATGATAGAAATGATGCTGAAAATTTTGCTTTGATCACGGGAATAAATTACATTTTAAAATATATTCAAATTGACGAGTTCACGCTTACATATAATTAGCCAGAGTATAGTAATGCATGGCGTGGCTTGGTGAGCAGAAACATTAAATCTTACTGTTCCAAAACTTTTGACTGGTAGTGTATGTAAGTGATAATGTACACTATATAAAAGAAAAAACAACAATGAAGTAATTAGGATTTAAGGACTTTTGAACCTGAAAGATTTTTTTTTTTGCTTTAATGTCTAGTTGTCTATACATAGTTATTAGGTGGCTACATATACAAGATGAGAAGAAAGAGACCACAGAGTTTTATAGCAGACATGAACATGCAGGAAGCTCTGATGAAGAAAACTACATTGTTGAATGCTACTTAAATATATTAAATATAGAAATGTCATGATTGACCACCAGAATGAATTATTCTGTGCAATAAATGACATTAAGCTATTGCTATTTATTGCACTGCTCTTGACTGCAGCACATGAAACTTATAAAAGGGAAACGCAAGCAAGAATAACTTTCATGCACACATGCAGCTCACAGAAAAACCATGAGTAGGAGGAACAGAGAGTGGAGATATTTAAATGTCACTGACAACAGATTTACCTTTTTGTTCTTCTAAAAGGAATACAAACAATGAAAGACATGTTAGACCATTTAAAAGGAACACTTAAGAAAGACATTTTAACTGTTTAAGTTAAACTGATTCCCTTATCTGTCTCTTACCAGGAGTGATGCCACAAGTCACAATGGAGGCAATGCCAGAGCCTTGACTTCCTCTTAGACCCTCCATGGTCATCTTTGACTGGTTGTTGATTCTCTGCTTAAGCTCTGCTTTCTCTGCCTCTAGTTGGTCTATGTCAGCTTGAAGAGCATCCATGGTCTCCTCAAACTCCCTATAGATTATAAAAGCCACATTAAATGCCTTTTTCACAGTAGTATCCCTATCACTATACAGGGACATTAAAACCCACATTAGGAGTTATGCACAACAACGCTTTTTCTCATCTCTTACTTTTCCTTCTTTTTCAGCAGCGAAACGGTCTCATCTAGGACCATCTGGATCTTCTCCACTCGCTCATCCGCATCTTTAGACGCACTATCCAGCTTTTTCTCCAATAAACTGAGACGCACATTGGCCTCACTCAGTTCCTCTCCCTAGAAACAAGACCATTTTCATTTAGCATTTTCACATTATTTCAAGCTTTTGATATCTTGCGCACTGAATATGAGTGCTTCTACCTTTATTTTAAGGGATTTCTTAAGCTCCTTAATGACAGTTTCTCTGTCTTCAAGTTTGAGGCCGAGTCCTTCAGCATCAGTGATTTCCGCCCTTAGCGCTGCTGCTCGGACTTCCACAGGAGATATCTACAACAGTACATACATAGTGAGACACAAGCACAAAGATTCATAGCCATAGTGTTAGACAGGCAGACTGAGCCCAGACTTACTCCATTCTGTGGTCTTTCAGAGTCATATTCTCCCTCCTGCATAGCAGTAGCCATCTTGTTCATGGTTGCTATCACAACACTGCATGATTGGCGCAGACATTCTTGAGGGTTTATGCCCTGTGACCCATAGATCTGAAATAAAAAAATAACATTACATCTCCCTATATTATAATATATTATTATTACAGTTGAGGTCAAAAGTTTACATACACCTTGCAGAATGTGCAAAATGTTAATTATTTTACCAAAATAAATGCATGTAATTTTTTATTTAGTACTGACCTGAATAAGATATTTCACATAAATGATGTTTACATATAGTCCACAAGAGAAAATAATAGCTGAATTTCTAAAAATGACCCTGTTCTATAGTTTACATGCGCTTGATTCTTAATACTGCGTTGTTACCTGAATGATACACCGCTGTGTTATTTTGTTTAGTGATAGTTGTTTATGAGTCCCTTGTTTGTCCTGAACAGTTAAACTGCCCGCTGCTCTTCAGAAAAATCCTTCAGGTCCCACTAATTCTGTGGTTTTTCAGTATTTGAACCCTTTCCAGCAATGACTGTATGATTTTGAGATCCATCTTTTCACACTAAGGACAACTGAGGGACTCATATGCAACTATTACAGAAGGTTCAACGCTCACTGATGCTCCTGAAGGAAACATGATGCATTAAGAGCCGGGGGTGAAAACTTTTGAATTTGAAGATCAGGGTAAATTTAACTTATTTTGTCTTCTAGGAAACATGTAAGTACCTTCTGTAGATTCTGAAGGGCAGTACTAAATGAAAAAAATATGATATTTAGGAAAAATGTAAAAAGGTGGAGGAAAAATGTACCCATCTTCATTCTGTTCAAAAGTTTACACTCCTGGTTCTTAATGCATTATTCTTCCTTCTGACACATCAGTGAGCATTTGAACTATCTGTAAAAAAATCGTACTGAACCCAGTAGTGTATGTTATTTCATGTTTTCACAAGATTCACTGAAATACCTGTTCAGCTGCTTTAAAGGCCATGTCTTCCAGTTTGACGGCTGGCAGTCCCTCATGTTCACTGAGAGGGGCGATGAGCTGAGCGGCTGCCGCTGCCACTTCCTGAAGCACTGCATTCACCCAGGCCAGCTGCCTTCTGCTTTCTGCCAGAGTCTCACACACCTACACACACACATAAACCCCATCAACGAAAGTCTTAGATATTGAAGACATGTATACAATTTAATGTAGAGACAATATGAATGAGATTTGGATGTATGTTACCTGTGGTCCAAAGCTGAGGGCAGCTGGGATGCCCGGTGCATCAGTGCCTGGCATGCGACGACGGATCTTCTTGCAGAACTGTCGTATGTCACTACAGGAAGTGTCCAGATCCTTCAGCAGCACACAAAACGCTTCCTCGTCCTGTCCAGTTTGAATGAAGGCCCTCAGACGCCCCACCTCCACTGCCATACAGTCCAGAGCACTCTGGGTGAACTAAACAAACACATAAAGATGTGTTAAAGCGATAGTTGATGCAAAAATGAGAATTCTGTCATTAATTACACATTCTCATGTCCCACAAATTAAGATATTTTTTATGAAATCCAAGAGCTTTCTGATCCTGCATAGACAGCAATTCAACTGGCACATTCAAGGCCCAGAAAGGTAGCAAGGACATTATTAAAATAGTCCATGTGACATCAGTGGTTCAACCGTAATGTTATGAAGCTACGAGAATACTTTTTGTGTGCACAGAACACAAAAATAACGACTTTATTCAACAATTTCCTCTCTTCCGCATTAGTCTCCTCCATGCGTTCAGGAGAGTATCACAATGCATGTCTATGTAGGGTCAGAAAGCTCTCATATTTCAAAAATATCTTAATTTGTGTTCTGAAGATGAACGGGGGTCTTACGAGTTTGAAGCGACATGAGGGTGAGTAATCAATGACAGAATTTCATGTGTACTGATCCGGATCTCTCTCTTAATGTTTGTCTGAATGAGTTGCTTACTTTGATGTGGTCTGCTAGCTGCATGGTACAGTCCTCAGGTTGTTCAGCGAGATGAATACTGTAAAGGTGCTACAACAAAAAGAAATGCATATTGATAAATAACACATTTGTATATTCTGTTGAAAACAGCAGTGCTTAAAAGACTAATAGTAGCTTACTAGTAAGTTTAGGTTTCAAGCTTTGGTCTGTGAATGTGGCATCAGAGATGCTTTGCATGCAGTCATCTTTTTTTCTGTCAGATGGGTATGAGAATCTAAGCTTATTAACTTCTCATAACTTCTCTGACCAGTCGCGATGTCATATGAACATCTCAATAACAATGAGTGTCAGTATCAGTAGCTTTTTATCGAGATAAAATTGTGAAAATCAGCATGTTAGTATTTTTGAAGGATTATATGAAACTGAAGACTGAAATAATGAATGCTAAAAATTCAGCTTCACCATAATAAATTAGATTTAAATGTTCAGTTGTAATTCAATTGTAATAACATTTCACAACATTACTGTTTTTACTGATCAAATAAATGCTGCCTTGGTGAGCATAAGAGTGAATTACTGTGAATTAACTGTAGACAGTTGTGGAGAGGAATAATAAAAATAGGAATATATATTAATATATAAGGAATATTATTACAGTCATGCAATGCAAGTGCTACAAAAAGGCATTACGCAATGATACCTGATAGTATTTAATAGCTTTGGTGAGAGGTTCCACATTGACAGTTTCATCCAGGAGGTCTTTGTATAAAAGGTCTATGAGGAAATCCAGGGATCGCTCATGAACGCTCATCTCAGAGTACAGAGAACCCACACGCTTGTACTTGTCCACACTGCACTGACTCAGAGCACTGAATAAGACAGATAAAGACATCTTAAAGGGGACATCAGATCCCCATTTTCCACAAGTTGGTATGATTCTGTAGGGTCTTCGTGAAATGTCTGCAAAATACTTAAAGGGGTAATCGGATGCCCATTTTCCACAAGTTGATATGATTCGATAGGGTCTTAATGAGACAACATACTTTGGTTAAAATTTCTCAGTGGTACAGTGTAAAAAAACACCCTTTTTACCTAGTCAGAATCAACCCTTTTCAGAGTGAGCTGTTTTGTCGCATTTGCCTTTAAATGCTAATGAGCTCCAATCACCCCGCCCCTCTCTTCTGTGGGCTGACGACCTGTTCTGTTTAATTTAGCCGCATTTAGCCCCAAAACTTGCTAACTAGCATTTATTAGGAAAGGCAATTTGCAAAGATGCAAAAAAAACCCTTATACTCGCTTCTGCTGTAGGTGAAGCTGGATCACAAATGATTTGTGCGTAGACGCATTTAGGCAGATTGAGGATCTGCGCATTTCCTCCTCTGCATCTTCAGTGGCTCAGATGTTGAGAGTAAATGATGACTGCTATATTCATTATTACATCCAACAACAAAACATCTCAGTCGCTCAATCTGAGACATTCTTGTCTTCCCCTGCTCCAGATTTGAAACAGTGTCGGTCGGAGTGTTTACAGCTCATTATGGGTGGGTCTAAGGTAAGACATGTCAATCAATCATGGGAGCGGCCCTGGTCTATGTGATGTCACACAGACAAGATGCTGAGAATGGCTTGATTTAAAAAAGGAGATATTACTTATAAAGATTTAAAAAATACCACTGGGTGGATTTTTATCATTATAATGTGGTTGTGTGGACACACTGCCAACACACATTTATGTTCAAACAACGTGTAAAAGTGAGTTTTGCATCTGATGACCCCTATAAAATGTCAAAAACAGCTCACAGCGACCAATTTCAGTGCATGTCTCTTTAAATGCTAATGAGTTACTGCTCACTCCACCCCTCTCTTCTGTTTTGTGTTTAATTAGTGGTGTGGTACCATCAAAAGCAAAACTAATCTACTGCGTCCTCAGTGGCTAAGAAAATGAAGACTCTTATGTTCACTTTTACATCCAACTACAAAACACCTGCATTTCTTACGAGAGGTTGTTGCCACAGCTGCTTGAGCGCGGAGAAAATGGTGGTTTTGTTGTAGGGTCCACACACTGCTAAGAGAGGTTTATATTCAAACACCATAAAAGAGAATTTAGCATCCAATGTCCCCTTTAAAAAAACAACAAGCATTTTGAGGTGCTTTAGATCCCTAACTTCCTGTTCCAACAGGAAATATGTCAACATTTTGAAAAATAATGCCATTTATTAACATGTTATGAGGTATTTAAAGCTCTTGAGTATGTTAGAAGGTGTTTGTAAGTTTAGGAAAACATACTGTTCATATTTGTGCAGTGTTGCCTGCAGGAGTGAGAGAGAATAGATGAGTCCAGCAGCAAAGCTCAGCTGCTCTCCGACGGCTCCTCTCATGCCTGCCCTCTGGGAGCACGTCTCAGTCAACTCAAACTTCTCCTGTGCCTGTTTACTGATCAGCTCTGCCTGCAACATACAGTACACACACAAACACATTCAACCAAAACTTACAAAAAAGCACACAGCAGGTTGGAATGACCATTGTTTAGTGGTTAGCGCTCAAGTGTAGAGATGTATATTCAGAAAGTTCACCTTGCAGATGAGTCGTGGGATGAGCAGCAGAGCCAGGATACAGTCATGATCTCCTCCGTGTTTCAGGAAGGAGTCAGGCATGAAGGAAATCAGCAGTGACACCTGTCTGTTAGCCTGAGTTACCTCCATTTTACGCAGATCCATTTCTATGGCCTAGAATTACAAACAGACATATATTTATGAAAGACACAAACATCTGTGGTTTCATACAGGAATTTTTTTTTTACCAGCAGGGGGCACCAATCCTCTAAAAGCATAAACAACTACTAGTCCTTAAAGCGAAAGTTTAGTTTTGCTCTCTCCTCTGCACTTCCGTGTTCGTCACGTCTCACTGGAGCTGAAGCTATGTCTAAGTCCTACGTCATCCACTGGAACGCCACTCTCTCATGAACATGAGTACGACATGTAGTGAAAGCTAGAGATGGCGGTTTATAAAGTGTTAAATATTAATATTTTTCTTACACAAACGTTTGATTCGCTTCAGGATGCCTTTATTAACCCCCCGGAGTCGCGTCAAGTACTTTTTATGATGGATGGCTGCACTTTATCAGACTTCAAAATCTCAACAGCCATTCACTGCCATTATAAAGCTTGGAAGAGCCAGGACATTTTTTTAATATAACTCTAATTGTATTTGTCTGAGAGAAGAAAGTCATATACACCTACGATGGCTTGAAAGTGTGTAAATCATGGGGTAATTCTCATTTTTGGGTAAACTATCACTTTAAATAATTTAGTACAGTATACCAAAAGTTTGCATTAAAATACAGTAAAAACAGTAATATTGCAAAATGTATTTATAATTTCAATTATCCTATGATGGCAAAGATGAATGAATTGGATCTGTTCAAACAAACTCTCTATTAAAAATCAATGGGCTGCATAAAAAGAACCATTTTTTTTTATAAAGAGCTTTTTTGATAATTTTAGTAAGTCATGAATTTATATAGTTGTGAATTGGATCCTGAATATTAGCGCAGGAAACACTGTATTTGCATTCATTACATTTACCTTAGCATAAGCTTTGGTTTCCGCAAATTTTATCTTGAAATCAAAGATCTCTGCAGGCTGTTGCTGCTGCTCGGTACTGGCTTCCTGTTGGCTCATCAGCTCCCTGTTCACCTCCTGCTCCACATACACAAATTATGTAATGTACATGTCCCATATTGGCATTTTAATCCGTATTAGTAATTTTTTTGCTCATATGTTGTGAAGCACAGCAGCACCTGCAGGTGTGCAGTCAGCTCTCTGTATTTCTGGATTGTCTGCTGGTAGTCTGCTACTGTTTCTTGTGCCGCCTCCACACGCTTCTCCGCCTCCCTGACGTTGGCAGCGCTCAGATCCAACTGTTCTCTCAACTCCAGCTCCGTCTCTCTTGCGTTCTCCTGCAGCTCATCATTCATCTCATTGATGGCTTCCTACATCAGCAAAAGCACACAAACCTCAGTATACTGTTACATCATGGCTTACACTTGTACACAAACTCTTCAAACACTCACCAGATCTGTGACGGTTTCTCTCAGCTCCCGTACTTTCTCCTCCAGGTCCAGATTACGCTCTGTCAACATTTCTACCATCTCCTCTGCCCCAAGAGCAGCATCCACCTAACACAAGAGCACACACATATTAGAGTGATCATTACCACAGCTCTGCACAGTTTTGCTCTAACCCTAATCAAACACCTGATCCAGCTAATCAAGGTCTTCAGGATTACTAGAAACTTCCAAGCAAGTGTGAGTTGGAGCTGGTTGGAGCTAAACTGTGCAGAGCTGTGGCCCTCCAGGAATTGAGTTTGAGACCACTAAGTTAGATGCTATTTACACTACTTAGTGCAAGTGGCAGATATTTGCACCTCAGTATTGTAGTACATTGTAGTAACAACAGTATGCAATAATAAAATATTTAGCATAAATATCATCATTTTTATTACAATTATTAAATGGATGCAGTCCTATCGGGACAATGAAGCCCTTCCTTTACCTACCCATAACCCTAACTGATAAACACTCTTGAGCCATTTTTTTTCTGCTTTTCTGCCTTTCCGATATGATATGTGATGTGAAAAGGGAGAAGAATGAGTTCGGGTCGATCATGTCAGAGTTGCTGTTACGCACTTTACCACTTACGCCATTGAAGCCGTTGCTTAGCAGGCATCTTTTGTAATGTTGTCTATCCCAAACACATGTTGGTGGATGGAGTTAGTGTAAATAGCCTCTGCCAATAATATTTATCATATATTTATACAAAATATTGGTTACACTTTATTTTAAGGTGACCTTGTTGCAGTGTAATTATACATTTAAAGGGGTCATCGGTTGTGTATTTTTCCACAAGTTGATATGATTCTTTAGGGTCTTAATGAAAAGTCTATAATATACTTTGTTTAAAAATTATCAATGGTTTTGTAAAACAACACCCTTTTTACCTTGTCAAAATGAGCTCTGCAAAAATCATCCCATTCTGATAGATTGTTCCTTTAAATGCAAATGAGCTCTGCTCGCCCCGCCCCTCTCTTCTGTGGAGTGACGAGCCTGTTTACTTTAGCCGCATTTAGTTGCTAAATGGCCGCAAATCTTGCTAACTAACACATTATTAGGAAAGGTGATTGCAGAAACTCAAAAAAAAAAAACCTTATACTTCTGCTGTAGGTGAAGTTGGATCACGAATGATTTGCGTGAACATAGACGCATTTATGTAGAACGGGAGGCGCATTCCCTTCACAAACAAATGTAGTCCACTGCATTTTCAGCGGCTCAGATGTCGGGAGTAAATGACGACCACTATGTTCATTATTACATCCAGCAACACAACACCTCAATCGCTCAATCAGCGATATTCTTGTCTAACTTACATCCCTGCTCCGACATCGAAACAATGGAGGTCGGACTGTTACAGCTGATTTGGGGCGGGTCTGAGGTAAGACGCTCATGTCAATCAACTATTGTGGTAGCGGTCTCTGTCGGTGAAAAAGGGGATATTATTTTTACAGATTAATTAAAATCTGCATGGATTTTTATCATTATAGGGTAGATATGTACATACACTGCCAACACACATTAATGTTCAAGCAACATATAAAAGTGAACTTTGCATCCGATGACCACTTTAAACTACAGTACTTACTATATGGTTAGGGTTAGGATTAAGGTTTGGTGCATGTAGTTACAAGCATGTAGTTATGCATAATTTGTTGTTATAATAGTAAGTACATGTAACGTGTAACAAAGACACCTTAAAATAAAGTATTACCAAAATATTATTATTATATCTATTGAACTCACAAAGATATCAAACTCTCATTACATCTTTCAGTTGTAAGAGTGCCACGACTCACTTGCTCTTTGAGCTCATCAATCGTTTTCTCAGCCATCTTCATTTCCTCCTGTAGTTTCTCTTTCTGGCATCTCAGCGTATCCAGCTCAAAATTCTTCTTCTCCATTAGTTTCTGCTGCTTTGCATGCTCCTGTTTCTCTGATGCAGACAGGTCACGCATCCTAATGCACAGAACAGTTGATATTATGATCTTGACAGAGCACAATCAAAATCAAATAACACTGACGTAAACCATGAGATTCATCACACACTCACCTCACCAAAGCCTCCTTCAGTCGAGCATTCTGCTCCTCTAACTGCCTCACATGATAACTAGACGCTGCTCCATCTGACCCTGCAGACCAATTTTAATAGATTAAACAGCACATATTGTGGTCAGCAATGAATACTGACGTTTATGTACTGTACATCACCATTCGGAATTTTGGGGTTCAATTTGTTTAGGTGTGTTTGTACCTTTTTCCTCTATCTCATTTGAGTATCTCCAAGTCCATGGTCAGCTCGTCCACTCTCTCTTTCAAAGCGTCAGCCTCCAGTTGCAGTGACTCGGCCCGTTCTTCAGCCATTTCCTTATCCAGTGTGGCCATCTCAATGGCATCCGCTGTATCTGCCATCTCTTCCATGTAGTGCTCTTTAGCTTCAAGAGCGTCCTTAGCTTCCTACATAACAGAACATCAGCCACTCTCATTATCCACACTCTGACACTTATCATGATATATTCCTGTGCAGTAAAAGTATACTTGATACCTTCTTGGCCTCCTTGAGTTGTTTCTGCAGCTCATTTTGTTGTTCCTGCATCTTACTCCTCCACTCCTGCAGCTGCTCCAGCTGAATCTTGTGCTTCTCAAGCTCCTTCAGCTTTGCCTTGTCCTCTGTCCTCTTCATCTTCAGCGTCTCCAGCTTCTCCTCCAGATCCTTCACCTGGGCACGCAGCGACTCCTCTTCCTGCAAGAGATGAAATGCATTCACACATGTTCAAATAGTGTAAGAGACCTTTTATATTTACATGAATGTCAGAGAAAAGTCATGTTGTGTTTTTGTTGCTTAAAGGAGAAGTTCACTTCCAGAACAAAAATGTACAGATAATTTACTCACCCCCTTGTCATCCAAGATGTTTGTCTTACTTTCTTCAGTCGTAAAGAAATTATGTTTCTTGAGGAAAACATTTCAGGATTTTTCTCCATATAGTGGACTTGGTGCCCGCGAGTTTGAACTTCCAAAATACAGTTTAAATGCGACTTCAAAGGGCTCTAAACGATCCCAGCAGAGGAAGAAGGGTCTTATCCAGCAAAATGATCAGTTATTTCCTAAAAAACATTACAATTTATATACTTTTTAACCTCAAATGCTCGCCTTGTCTAGCTCTGCGTGTACTCTGTGTAGTCCGGGTCAAGACAGTTAGGGTATGTTGAAAAACTCCCATCACATTTTCTCCTCCAACTTCAAAATCGTCCTACGTTGCAGTTTTTTTGTAAAGGGTGTTTGATCTTCTCTGCACATCCACTTTTTAAACACTGGGTTGGTACTTTTGTAGTGACATACGGCGATTTTGTAGGTGGAGGAGAAAATGAGATGGGAGTTTTTCAACATACCCTAACTGTCTTGACCTGGACTACACAGAGTACACGCAGAGCTAGACAAGACAAGCATTTGAGGTTAAAAAGTATATAAATTCGTTATTATTATTATTATTATTATTGTTATTATTATTATTAAAGTATATAATCGTTTAGAGCCCTTTGAAGCTGCGTTTAAACTGTAAACATATCTGTAAATTTTTGTTCTGGAAGTGAACTTCTCCTTTAATAGTTTCAAAGAAATGTTTTTTTAAACTTTCTATTCAACAGTCAAAATTCAAAATTCAAAAGTCAAAATTCCAAAAATTATAATCAAATTTCAAAAAATATCCCACAAATATATTATTATATATATTACCATTTTTTATTATATATATAAATAAATATATGTTCTTTAATTTTTATTATAAAATAATATAGCTATAATATAACGGTTTTTAACACTAATAACAGGTGTAACTGCACCCAAAGTAAAGAAACATCCATTTATGATTAGTAAACAGGTCAACAGCCTAAGACTGAGTTTTTCATAACATCTGTGACCTTGAAAACCTTTTCACCATTTTCACAGTACAGATGATGCAAAAGTGAATACTGTGACACATTCTAGCTTAAAAATAAACACAGAACAAAATTTGTGGTTATATTTGTGTGTGTAACCATGTGTGACTTTAAGCGTCTGACCTTGCTGGGTCCCGGGATGGGAGGAGCTCCGGGCGAGGGAAGAGTTCCAACAGGTGAAGGTATAACTGGAGCAGCCAGCGGTGTTTGGGCAGGTGTGCTGGGTTCACTGCTGCTCATCTCGCCAGCAGAAGCTGATCCAGAGCCCACCTTCACCCCCACTCCAGCCCGCGTTTGCTGAAAGACACACGCAGTGATCACTGAAGCTTCACTAATATCCAAAACACTCAAATTAATCACATCAACCACAAACTTTCTTTGAGATTATGTAGTAAACACAAGCACACAGATGTGACCTGCAAGACTGAGCTCACCTTGGGCCTTCTGGTGGTGGTCTGAGAAGAAGAAAAACGTACACAGATATATGACCACCACAGGTCAGCAGACAGAGAACAGAGAATCAAGAAGAAAACAGGAGAGAACACATATATAGCATAGATTAGTAATAGAAAAAAGGTACATGCATTAAACGAGATCTTCAAAAGCATCTGTGTGAACCTCTGTAAACCACTTTCACAATTTGTTCACTCACATTATGACAAGCTCTGCTTGTGTATTTAACACCAAAAATTCTTTTAGCACATAAAGAGTCAAACACTAACTCTCTCTATGGCACTATCTGTCTGCCCGCAAAGCAGAGTGCCTGGCACCAACTGGGTCAAACAAGTACACTCGTTTACATACAAGCATGCACACATACACGCACATGTTTGTACTGTTATAGAGATCATGTAATTGTTATAAACCTGTTGTACATACACATACACATAATGTACACAAGTTAGACTATCATATAAAAGTTTGGGGTCAGTAAGATTTTTAAATGTTTTTGAAATGTTTTTGTTTGTAGTGTTATGTCTTTACTGATATTTTCAGTAAATCAGCTCCTTTGCTTAATTAAAGTATCATTTTCTTTAAAAAATAATAATAATACAACTAAACTAAACTAAACTAAAATAAAATAAAATCTTAGTGACCCCAATTTTTTAAGTCAATTTTTTAGGTAATTTCATTCCACTGGAAAAAAAAAAAAAAAAGCAAGTGGCATCTGATTTTCTCAAAAATAACTTTCACATGGTTTCCTATCAGAGGAACTACATGTGCACTGCATCATTTCAACTACGAATATGCTCAACTAAGCATAAAGGGTCCAAATACATATAATTTTGAATAATTTGAACTATTGTTTTATTACTTAACATCAAAATAACTTCTTTTAGGAATTATTTTACTTGGCATGTTTGTACATTATACATTTAACATACATACATATTCTGCATTAAATACAAAAACATTCAAACACTTTGAAATTAAATACTTTTTTGTGACCACTGTACACTACAAGTGAAGCATTTTTTGAACAGTAAGATTTTTAATGTTTTTTTTAAAGAAGTCTCTCATGCTTACCAAGCCTACACTGATTTGATCCAAAGTACAGCAAAAATAGTACAATTCTGAAATATGTTTACTATTTAAAACATCTGTTTTCTATTTGAATATATTTTAAAATGTAATTTATTCCTGTAATTTCAAAGCTGAATTTTTAGCATCATTACATCAGTCACATGATCCGTCAAAATCATTCTAATATTTTGATTTGCTGCTCAAAAAAAATAAATAAATAAAATATTATTATTATGTTGAAAACAACTGAGTAGAATTTTTTCAGGTTTCTTTGATGAACAGAAAGTGAAGAACAGCATTTATCTGAAATATAAATTTTGTAACATAAATGTCTTTATTATCACTTTTGATCAATTTAAAGCACCGTTGCTAAATAAAAGTATTTTTAAAAATCATACCGACTCCAAGCTTTGAACGGTATAGTGTATAATGTTACAAAAGCATTTTATTTCAAATAAATGCTGATCTTTGGACCTTTCTGTTCATGAAACAATCCTAAAACTGTTTTAAATATCGATGATGACAATAATAATAATAAAAAAATTTCTTGAACAGCAAATCAGCATATTAGAATGATTTCTGAAGGATCATGTGACACTGAAGACTGGAGTAATGATGCTGAAAATGTAGCTTTGATCATAGGAATAAATTACATTTTAAAATCTATTCAAACAGAAAACAGTTATTTTAAATAGTAAAAATATTTCAAAATATTTCTGTTTGTGCTGTACTTTAGCTCAAATAAATGCTGACTTGGTGAGCAGAAGAGACATTCTTTAACTGTTCAAAAACTTTTGACTGGTAGTCTACATAATCAGATCATTTCAGTTATATTCACCTATTAAGAGAACAAAATGTACCAATCACTCAGACAACTAAATACAATGAACCTTTTAGCAATTAAAAAAACACTAACAATAAGAAACAACCAAACACATGCACTGACATACCAACGATCAGTAAAGAATGAAAAGAAAATCCAAAATCACACAAACCACTGAGCATTTTGCATGCCACAGAAGTAGTAAACAATCTTTTGTACCTTACGAGTCGTAGGTGCCTGTCTCATCATATTGACGATTGAAGAGGAAAGACACAAACAGGTGTACACACACACACACACACACACACACGCACCAGGTGCAGAAAAAGAGCAGGAAGAAGGATTGAGTCACATTAACAGCAGATCGAGATGAGAGCAGGCCAAGCCCACAGCAAAGCCACGAACACACTCATACAGCAGTTGGCAAGTGCTAGCCAGACACACACACACACACACAGCGACGGTGTTGCAGGTCGTCTCTGCTGCAGCTGAAATGACTCTCCTCTCTTGTACCGCAGTGATTAAATCCTTTTTCTCCGACCGGAATCAAACCGAGCCCCTTTCTAAACCCTTCTCTGTCCTTTAGGCTCTGCTAAACAGTAGCCGCCTCTATCAGTCTGCATCCATCTCTGGCTCTCCAGCTCTTTCCACTCGTAAGCTCTCAGTGCCGCTCTGCTGTGCCAACGGCTGCCTAGCAAGCGCATTACATCACTACACATGCACCCCTCCCTCCAGACAGAGAGACAGGCTGGAACAAAAGCGGAAAGAGGGAGAAAGGGAGGGACTGATGGGAGTCTGGCCGGTATCCTAGCAACACTCCATTAGTATCTCTATAGGCTCTACAGAGACCATGTTTTAGCAACTTGTAGTTTAAACTTATGGTATATCTAGAGCCAAGTTTAGCACATACATGTAGAGTATGTACACCAAAAACATTGTTAGGTAGTGTTGGTTATGGGACCGTCTGTAAAGTGTTACCTCTAAAGCATTTTAAGATCTGAAATGTGTTTCTGTACATTTTAAATGCATTACTGCGGTTTGTAAGAGCAGGCGCATCGTTATTTGAGAATCCATTATAGCACAGAGTGGGGAGGGATGGAAACAGATTGATATATCACATTACAGCTCTGCAAGAGGGAAAAGTGATGTGTAGCGGAAAACAGAGACTGGTGAACAAACATGAAAAACAATCCTGCACCTTCACTGTTTTCTCACTGCATTCTACTAAGTCTTCATTTATTATGTCATATGAACAGCCTGCATTTATCAGGGCTTATTATTTATGAATTAGTACTAATTAGAATTAACACCTGATATTACAGTTTTCATATTATCAAGCTATTGTTGCAAAGTTTTGTATGTGTTTTACCACAAAACCTGTCTACTGTCGTTTATATATATGTATATACATATATATATACATATATATATATATATATACTGTTTTTACTGTACTTATAATGGTATACTTTGGTATCTGTGTACATATGGGCAATTCTACAGAATTGGTGCAAACTGCTGTCCCACAACCAAAATAAGCATTTAAAAAGCATCAAGTATTCAAATCTTAGATGTTTACTAAGATTCTTTTATAATCTACTGAAACCCACAATAATATTTGAAACCTCAGTAAGCTTTCAATTGTAAGGCGACTGTCCCAAACTCAAACCCAAACCCCTACATTTCAATGTTAAAAAATGATATTGAATGAATGATATTATATGTTTTTCCATTGTTGTTTTTAAAAATATCTTCAAGTTCAAGAAGTTCAAAAAAAGTTTTTCTTTGTAAATTATAAAAATGTATGTAAAACAATGTGTCCCGCCTTTTCATGTCACTACCGAAACAGTGTATATTTTAGTCCATTGGCTGAGACTGATTTTAACTACACCCCTACATTTATGATCAGGAAATATTCATGTGTCACTCTCTCTCATAGCTATATGGTGAGTAGATAGGTCTCATCATTTTGAGATAAATGTGTTCAAAAGTCTGAAAATTTGTGTGTAACTTTAAGGAACGTCAGCTAACCATGTGCTGATTAGCATCTTTGAACTGGGCCCAAAAGTATCTAAAATTGTCAATACCAAAACAGTTGTCATCATTGTTTCAGTGACAAAAAGAACACATAATACTTTATTTGGGGTAAATAAACTAAATTTTAAGTACAGTTTTGCAAATGTTCAGCATTTTAGTATGTTTTCGTAGTGTTTCAGTATGCAAGTTAAAATTCTATAATGTGATGTGGTCACTACTAAAACATTAGTGTCACTACCACAAATGTGCTCTCCCTACCAGGATGTTTTGTCAAAAATAAAGTATACTGAATAATTGTCTAGGATGTTATGATAGTCTTTGGTTCAGTGTATATTCAAACTAATGAATCCTTAAGTTTGAAATCAGTATGATCAACTTTTTGCCTTTTACAAAGAAAGATTGGATTCAAAATAAAACAAATCTCATAAATCAATTGTTGTTAATTATTGTTAAAAATGTAACTGTTATTGATTTACCTCTGAAAACTTTTAATAATATAGCATATACACTGTGTGCAGAATTATTAGGCATGTTGATATTCTGGTCATATTTTTTTTTCCAAACACATTTTACCAATTCCAAACCACATCAGTCTTAATAACTACTGTTAATTTTGTGTTTAATCATTTATATGTGATATATAATTGTCCGTGAAGGCTGGAAGTGAAAAACTCCTTATATTCAGGTGTGCAGGATTATTAGGCATGTTTTCGTTTACAGCTAAAATGAGCCAAAAAAGATATTTAACCCAGACTGAAAAGTCCAAATTATTAAATGCCCATGAGAAGAATGCAATACTAATGCATTACAAGAATTTGCAAAGTTAAGGCTTGACCATTGGACAGTGAAATGCTTGTTGAGTCTGCATGGTCAGAAAAAACACGTGGAGAAGAAAAGATGCATGTTAACTGCAAAAGAATTAGGAATTAAGGTGAAGAATTAGGTGTGACACCATCAGGAACCGTTTAGTCTCCAGCGCCACCATTTTCCAGAACTGCAACCTACCTGGAGTCTTCAGAAGTGCAATGTGTCAGGTTCTCAGAGACTTTGCTTGGTAAAAAATCCTAAAAAATGCCCCTTACTTAATAAGAATAACAAGCTGACGTGTTGTGAAATACATGAAGACAGTTTTTTTATATGCTTTAGAGACAGATAAGTTGAGAGTGACTCTTGAAGGACAAGCATCACATCCTCTTGTGCCTCTGATTCAAGAATTTATCTTCCAAAATCTGGCAGTAAGTTTTGGGAGTTCATGTTTAGTCTCTTATCCTGAAAAGTCTGACTTGCAGAGATGGACTAAAATGAACTCCCAAAACTTACTGCCAGATTTTAGAAGATAAATTCTTGAATCAGAGGTACAAGAGGATGTGATGCTTGTCCTTCAAGAGTCACTCTCAACTTATCTGTCTCTAAAGCATATAAAAAAACTGTCTTCATGTATTTCACAAGACGTCAGCTTGTTATTCTTATTAAGTCAGGGGCATTTTTTAGATTTTTTACCAAGCAAAGTCTCTGAGAACCTGACACATCGTACTTCTGAAGACTCCAGGTAGGTTGCAGTTCTGGAAAATGGTGGCGCTGGAGAACTGGAAACGGTTCCTGATGGTGTCACACCTAATTCTTCACCTTAATTCCTAATTCTTTTGCAGTTAACATGCATCTTTTCTTCTCCACCTGTTTTTTCTGACCATGCAGACTCAACAAGCATTTCTCTGTCCAATGGTCAAGCCTTAACTTTGCAAATTCTTGTAATGCATTAGTATTGCATTCTTCTCATGGGCATTTAATAATTTGGACTTTTCAGTCTGGGTTAAATATCTTTTTTGGCTCATTTTAGCTGTAAACGAAAACATGCCTAATAATCCTGCACACCTGAATATAAGGAGTTTTTCACTTCCAGCCTTCACGGACAATTATGCATCACATATAAATGATTAAATACAAAATTAACAGTAGTTACTAAGACTGATGTGGTTTGGAATTGGTAAAATGTGTTTGGAAAAAAAATATGACCAGAATATCAACATGCCTAATAATTCTGCACACAGTGTATATACACTACCGTTCAAACGTTTGGGGTCAGTAAGGCTTGTAATAGTCTTTAAAGAAGTCTCTTATGCTCATCAAGGCTGCATTTATTTGATTAAAAATATAAAAAAAAACAGTAATAATGCAAAATGTTTTTACAATATAAAATAATGTTTTTTATTTTAACATACTTTAAAATAGAATTTATTCCTGTGATGAAATGCTGAATTTTTATCAGTTGTTACTCCAGTCTTAAGTGTCACATGATCCTTCAGAAATCATTCTAATATGCGGATTTATTATTAGAATGATCAATGTTGGATAATATCAACAGTTGTGCTGCCAAATATTTTTTGGAACCTGTGATTTTTTTTTTCAGGATTCTTTCATGAATAACAAGTTTAAAAAGTACAGTGTTTATTCAAAATATAAATATTTTATAACAATGTAAATTATTTATTATTAACTTTTAATAAACTTTTAATTATTAACTTAATACATCCTTGGTGAATAAAAGTATTAATTTCTTAAAAAAAAAAAAAAAAGAAAAAAGAAACAATAAAAATGTACTGACCCCAAACTTTTGAACGGTAGTGTTTATATTTACAAGGTAGAAGTAAACAAAATCATAATAGGTCAATATAACCCTTCTAATTAAATTATACGTGACCCTGGACCACAAAACCAGTCTTAAGTCACTAGGGTAACTAGGGTATATTTGTAGCAATAGCCAACAATACATTGTATGGGTCAAAATTAGTGATTTTTCTTTTATGCCAAAAATCATTAGGAAATTAAGTAAAGATCATGTTTCATGAATATATTTTGTGAAATTCCTACTGTAAATATATCAAAACTTAATTTTTGATTAGTAATATGCATTAGTAAGAGCTTCATTTGGACAATTTTAAAGGTGATTTTCTCAATATTTTGATTTTTTAGCACCCCCAGATTCCATATATTCAAATATTGTCCTATCCTAACAAATCAAACATCAATGGAAAGCTTATTTATTTAGCTTTCAGATGATGTATAAAGCTCAATTTCGAAAAATGGACCCTTATGACTGGTTTTGAATGGTCCAGGGTCACATATATTACTTTGTTACGGTAGTGACAAATTTTGTATTGGAGAGGACAAATATTCCAAAACTTTCTGAAAATACAGTACGAGAATTAACTGCACAATGACTAGAAATGTGTACATTGAATATTATACAATTTGCATACATACAGAATTTGTGAAAAATATTTTTTTTTCCAAGATGTTTCCAGCTCTGACTTTGCACCTATTCTGTAGAATATATATCTATATATCTCTATCTCTATCTATCTATCTATATATATCTATAGATAGATAGATAGATAGATAGATAGATAGATCACAAGATAGAATATCACAAGTATATATGTTTGCTACCCAAAAATAACATTTAAAAAATAGTATTAATATCATTACATGCTTTTCATTTTAACAGATATAATGCTATTTCCCCTCATTAAAAAAAGGTACAAAGCTTTCATTGGGGCAGTACCTATAAAAAAAGTACATATTTTGTTTTCTTACAATTTTTATAAAAAGGTATATACAGTTCATCCATGGGTTAAGATTGGGTAACTTTGGTGGGTTTTTTTTAAAATTGGTAAAAACTAGCTTGCAAATGTGATGTCATGAAGAGAACAAAAATAACAACTTTATTCAACAATTTCTTCTCTTCTGTGTTAGTCTTCGATGCGCGTTCACAAGTGTATCACGGCGCATACGTGTGGTGCTGCTAAAACAGCAGCCGGCGTTCTGATGTAGAACATCCATCTCTCTTATTTCATCGTCTGTATATGCTGGTTCAAATAAGTAAGACTGGGCCTCTCTGTCATCCTCACTCTGTTGTAATCTTCAGACATGTTTATGAAGGTTGTTTTACATACAGCATGCGTCTTCCTCTGCTTGTAAACAGGGCACAGCAGATCTGGGTTCTACATTAGAATACCAGCTTCTGCATCAGCAGCACCAGCACCTGCATGTGTTGTTGTACTCTTGTGAACATGCATTAAAGACTGACACGGAAGAGAAAAAAATGGTTGAATAAAGTCGATAGTTTTGTTTTCTTACAGTTGAACCACTGATGTCACATGGACTATTTTAACAATGTCCTTACTACCTTTATGGGGCTTGAACGTGTCAGTTGCGTAACTGTCTATGCAGGGTTAGAAAGCTCTTGGATTTCATCAAAAATATCTTAATTTGTGTTCCGAACATGAACGAAGGTCTAACGAGTTTGGAATGACATGAGGGTAATTAATGACAGAATGTTTATTTTTGGGTGAACTATTCCTTTAAGTAATAAAGTAAGCACATAAACCCCTCACTGACCAATTTTTGTTTCTATTACCAAATTCATGCTAAATTTATTTGTTACCAAGATTTTCTAATGTGAAAGAAATCAAGGTTTAAGAGAGTTAAACACAGGTCCTCTTCTCCATTAATGTCCATTTATACTTTCAACCTCAGGGCAAGAGCTCTGAACAATCCATACTGACAGCCTGAACTAGATAACCTCATAAATAGCATTACCTCAAGCACTGACATTTAGAAGAAAACACAGGGAAGCACACACGGCTTTCAAGTCCAATATTTCAGCGGTGATCTAATGACAAGACATCTAATGCCAAGCCAGGCTGCAGTACAAGGTTTTGTCTCGGGGGAAAGAAACACTCAGTCTTTCATCAAAACATAGTCTTAGACCATAGCCAAACACAAGACTTAAAAATATAGGTGTTTTTTTTTTTTTTTAGCATGTTTAAGTGATGGAAAAATAGTGCATAATGTTTCATATTCATATTCAAATGTGCAATAAACCTTTAAAAATGTATAAAATAATGCATATTAATTAAAATCACACTGACCTCTTATTTTTAAAAATATTTTCAAACTCGAACACAACAACAGCACTACATACTGTAAAACATAAGTCAAATCACTTTCACTCGCACATTCACTAGGTCTGTCTCACACACATAAACACATCACACTCAGCATGCTAATTCACAATATCCATTTGAAAGCAGTAACTCATCAAGGAACACTGCCATCCAGCTAGCAAAGCACTAGCACACATGAATAAATGTACATAGAATTAACAGAAACAATATAGAAACAAACACTCCTGATGAACACACACACACACACACACACAGGTAATGTGCTGTTTGTGTGATGCCATGCAGCAGAGCTGTTCAATATTGCCATTGCTATGGAAACAGAGGTTAGAGAAACATGCAGCACCTTTTTGGGTTTGGTTCCTCGCTGCACACTCAGACGGAGGAGGAAGAGGTGACAGATTAAAGTTCAATCAGTCTGTGTGTTTGTAATGAGCATAAACGTCTCTCTCACATACAAACACACCAGGACTCCCACATAAACAGCGTAATAATCTTTTTGCATCTTAGACAGAGACTTTGCATGTCTGTGACAAATACAAGTTGTGTTCATGCATGTCTGTATTAATGAGGGTAGATTTAGGAGTCCTTGTGAAAAATAAGTACACTTTAGCATATTTTTAAAAAGAGTACTTAATGCAGAAATAATATACTTAAGTGCAAACTGAATGTAATGTTTTCAGACCTAATTGCATGTTTAGAAAATGAAAATGTATATACTTATATTAAATGTAACTTAAGAGTGTTTTTTGACCCATTTAGGCAGACCCATTTATGTATAGCTTTACATGTAATTTCATAATTATTACTTCTTTTATATTGGTATAATGGTTAAACTGCACCATTGATGTACTGACAAGCACTTATGGTAAACTAAAATATGCTTTATTTTACTTTAAAGTGAATACCAAATGCACCTTTTATGTGTACTTAGTTACAGTACATACACCTTGCAGAGACTGAAAAACGGTAATTATTTTACCAAAAAAAGAGGGATCATACAAAATGCATGTTTTTTTTAATTTAGTACTGACCTGAAAAAGATGTTTACATATAGTGCACAAGAGAAAATAATAGTTACATTTATAAAAATGGCCCTGTACAAAAGTTTACATACACTTGATTCTTAATATTGTGTTGTTACCTGAATGATCCACATTTTTTGTTTTAATGACAGTTGTTCATGAGTCCCTTGTTTGTCCCGAAAAGTTAAACTGCCTACTGTTCTTCAGAAAAATCCTTTAGTTCCCACACATTTTTTCACAGGTGTAAACTTCTGAACGGAATGAAGATGTGCACATCTTCAAACAGTACTGCCCTTCAGAAGCTACAGAAGATACAAACATAGACAAAATAAGTTACATTTACTCTAATCTTCAAATTCAAAAAGTTGACACCCCCACCCCCTCTTAATGCATTGTGTTTTCTTCTGAATCATCTGTGAGCTTTTGAACCTTGTGTAATGGTTGCATATGAGTCCCTCAGTTGTCCTCAGTGTGAAAAGATCTAAAAAATCATAAATTCAATGTTGGAAAGGGTTCAAATACACAAAAATGATGAAAAATCAAAGAATGTGTGGGACCTGAAGGATTTTTCTGAAGAACAGCAGGCAGTTTAACTGTTCGGGGCAAACAAGGGACTCATGAACAAATATCACTAAACAAAAAATAAATAAATAAATAAATAAATAAATAAAAAACACACAAAGCTGTGGATCATTCAGGTACAACACAGAACTAAGAATCAAGCGTATGTAAATTAATTTTTGTAAATTAAACAATTATTTTCTCTTGTGGACTATAAGTAAACGTCTTTTATGTGAAATATCTTATTCAGGTCAGTACTAAATAAAAAATAACATGCATTTTGTATGATCTCTCTTATGTATGTAAACTTTTGACTTCAACAGTAAGTGGGTTCAGAAACATAGTCATGAAAGTGCACTCTCTTAAAGTACACTTAAGTAGACTATTGTATTATCTGCAAGTACAGTTTTTTAAAAATATACTTTTAAAATTTGAAGTACACTATAAGTGCACATTCAATATAAATACGCACACTTCTTTTTCACAAGGGACACGAGAGAAAGACAATATGTGTGTTCATGCAATATAGTATTATTTTTTGGTTGGGAGGTATTACAAAGTGCAAAATCATGCTTGTTAAATTCATGTACGAGATGAAATCAGAGGGGAATCAGAAACATGGTTCACTTTTACAGACACCGATACAGAATGAGCAGTATGTCATGGCCAGAGGGTGTTACTATATCCCCCTCTGCTGGAAAGGAGAAGTAAAACGCTATGCTTTTAATGTAAAGTAGCCTCAGATGACACACCCACAATCCATTCACAGGTTGTCTAATGTGTATTACATACAAACATGGAAAGAAACAGCTGAAACAGTGAGCACGAATCTGTTTGGCTGGCACTACAACTTTTCTTAGAGCTAATACAGTGGGTTCAAGGAAGACGGGTCCAATGCATTAAAAACTTGTTCTTAGGCCCTGTGAATTTAAGTGACAACAATGAACCTTCAAGGAAGAAATTTGGATTGGCCAAAGTTTTCTAGAATACTGGCACCATTTTTTTTGCCAAAGAAATGTACTTACTTTTAAACTGTGTAGTAGCAAGTAAACTACATATTCACTTGAAGAACTAAATAACTATGTATTTATTCAGAAATTCTAATTACACACATTTCAGATAAATTCTCTGGTGTTTTCGGTACGGCCGGTGACTAAACAGATTATTATTGTGGTATCAACAATTTCAGATGAACTTGCCTCTACATGGCATTTTAAAAATCAAACTATGACTGTTGGCTTTTTTGAGATAAACAGACCGACCTTTCCTGTCTGAGTGGGTGTTTCTTGGTCAGAATAGCTGCAAAAGTTTTGCTAAGTGAGACTAAACACCTTTTTAAAAGGCCACTGGTGTTTGTAAAGGAAAAAAAGTTATAAATATACACACAGTCTCACAAAAACACTGTGCACAAGTACCAATGTAAGAACGTATTTGTTATGTTGAAATCCCTTTCCTCACTCACCACTTTGTTTGACTTTGGACCTTCAATTATCTCTGAGAAAATAAAAGATAAAATGAGATCATTACAATTTCACGTGAAAAACATGGTTGCAAGCAGATATGCGCCTGAAACTGTTTGCATACCCCGCTTCAGCATTTTGGAGGTGGCAGCTTCAGGTGTGTCAGGAGATGTCGTGTCGGCCCCATCTTCTACTAACTGAATCTGCAAGAGATCACAGCAGTTTCTAAGAAGTTAACCAAAGAACATTTACATGTTTTCACCTGTCAGTGTTTATATATAAGCAAGCATATATGGGAGTACCTGTGATTGGCGTACAAATATCCCATGATTCTCCTGACAGGTGAAGTATCGTTTACCCTGCACAGTGCCATCGTTCTTGCCTTTAGGTTCCTCTAGAATGACTCCCACCCATTTCCCAGAGGCAAAGAGGGTATTTCCAATATATGCCACGGTGCCTCGATGACCTTTACCGATGACCTCTACCACAGAGCCCACCTTAACAGGCCGCCCACCTCCATCTGAACTCATCCTACTGCTGCCACTGCTGGTGGTCTGGGAATGAGAGAGAAAAAGAGCTTTTGATTATATCAAGAAAATGGTAGATTGATGAAATGTTTTTGATTTGACATACAGTGGACCTAAAAAGTATTAAACACTTTTGCCATACCGTGGACACTTTAGCTATACCTTTTTATATAGAGAGATATTGCCACTTGGTTTGATAGTAATATTATATACCAAGTGGTGTCCGTTGCTAAAATCTTTCCAAGCTTTCAATACTAATTCTGTTACTAAACATCACAAACTAGAAATGACGGCTTGAGATATTTCTGAGAAGATTAGAACAGAAGGTGGAAAAACCCTTAAATTAAGGCTGTCACAATATCAGATTTGTCACAACACGATTATCATGGCCACAAAAATTCACAATGACGATATATCATGATATATATAGAAATCTAAAGTCTATAAGTCAAATTCATCTTTTATATATATATTTTTTCTTTTTTGACCAATGAATGTTTTTAGTTTACTACAGCATTAAAGTACAAAATCTTATGAGAATGACAACATATTTTTAGTCCAAACAAGTGTTTTAAAGTGTCCTTCTGTAAATTGATTCAAAACTTTTACTTTTTTTATAGTATTCTATACAGTGATAAATGCTATGTCGCTTAGCATTAACTTATAAACTCATATTAACTTATAAATATCTAGCACTCTTTATTCTAATTCTATTTTTAAAAAAAAATCAATTTTAGACTTATACTCTATTTATTTAACGTTACTTGTTTTCTTTAAAAAAAACAACTAGCTTCTCTGTTCTTTGTATATTCTACCAATTTTTCTATTGATTTATTATGCAATTAACAAAAAACAAAAAAAGCCTCTAACACTAGCTTGCTTTTTCTTTTATATTCTGACTGTATTCTTTTTATTTATTATAAAAATTAAAAAAAAAAAAAAAAAAACCTTGCTACATATACTGTGTTAGGCTAACTGAGACTTGTAATATCACTTGCATGTTATTGCTCTTTTGTTGATTTTGATTGCTTCCATTGTCCTCTTTTGTAAGTCGCTTTGGATAAAAGTGTAGAAGGTCCAAATTGCAGTTTCAGTGCAGCTTCAAAGGGCTTTCGATCCCAGCTGAGAAATAAGAGTCTTACCTAGTGAAACCATAGGTCATTTTCTTAAAAAAAAAAAAAAAAAAAAATATATATATATATATATATATATATATATATATACATTTATATACTTTTATACTTTCTAACCACAAATGCTCATCTTGCACTAGCTCTGCGATGTGTGTCTTCACACATTATGGAAAGTATGTATATGATGTATATATAGGTGTATATGACTTTCTTCTTTCAGACGAATCCAATTGGAGTTAAATTAAAAAACTGTCCTGGCTCTTTCAAGCTTTATCATAGCAATAGGCGAGTGTTTCTCTTCATCAGTCCAAAACTAGTCCAATAAAGTGCATCCATCCATAATAAAAAAGTGCCTCACACAGCACCAGGGAGTGAATAAAGGCCTCCTGTAGCGAATCAATGCATTTTTTGTAAGAAACATATCCATATTTAAAACGTAATAATCACTTTAATCTACCTTGCAGCACCTGGTCATACATGGAAGCCATCCCAGGTGGATGACGTAGGACGTCGGCGTTGCGGATGCGCCGCTCAGAATTGACAAACACGAATGCGCAGTGAAGAGAGGTAAACAAAACAACAGTCACGAATTAGAAGTAGGAAATGAGGATTTGTAAAAAAATATATATATATATGTCAGTAGATTTCGATATAAGCCAAGAGGAGACTGGTTTTCCGTTGCTGACGTAAGGAAACTGCTTCCTTTGCTCCTGTAAACAAACTTGGCTTTTGCGAGACTTACTGGTGCATGCGTAACACCGACGTCTAACATTAGAACGGCTCCAATTAGCGGAAACTAGAGAAAAGTGATTGCTACGTTTTAAATATGGATATTTTTCTTACAAAAATTCATCCATTCGCTACAGGAGGCCTTTATTCACCACCCAGAGCTGTGTGGAGCACTTTTTTTTTGTGGATGGATGCACTTTATTGGACTTGTTTTGGACTGATGAAGAGAAACACCCACCTATTGCCATGGCTTGAAAGCTTGGAAGTGCCAGGATCTTTTTTAATATAACTCTGATTGGATTTGTCTAAAAGAATAAAGTTATATACATCTAGGATGCCTGGAGGGTGAGTAAATAATGGGCTATATTTCATTTTTGGGACAACTATCCCTTTAACACTGCTTCCGACTATGTCACGTGTGCGTGATTACATAATGCGTACGGTCGAACTAGTGCAAGACAAGCCTTTGTTAAAAAGTATATAAATTTGTACTTTTCTTAGAAAATGACAGATCGTTTTGCTAGATAAGTCCCTTACACCTCAAGCAGGATCGTGTAAAGCCCTTTGACGCTGCACTGAAACTGCAGTTTGGACCTTCAACCCATTGGCCACAACTGAAGTCTATATTGAGAAAAATACTGGAATGTTTTCCTCAAAAACCTTAATTTCTTTTACTGTTTTTACTTTGTCAGTTAAAACATATTCAAAGAAAGCCAAAGAAAAACTGTTGCAACAGCAAGATGGAATGACTCTATGCTGAAAGAGTGAATCAACTTGCAGAAACGGTCACTGAAAAATTCCCACAAGCACAGATAAATGAAGAGCCACAAACAGTCAGTTGTCCCAGTGATATTCCACTATATCTTTGCACATTTGTCACTCAGTCAGTCAGATTCAGACCAACTGTGCAAGTTATCAAATCCAGCAACATTCAGACGTTTTGTGGAATAAAGTTAAAACACAGTACATCACACTAGACAATCTGGAGGAGTTAAAGCAATTTGCAGGCTCCTCTGAAAAAGTCTCTCATGCCCTCTAGATTATATGTCTAAGAGGACAATTGAGGGTTATTTAGGAACACTCCGACCAGAGCTCATGGCTAAAAAAAGTTAGTGACGCAGCCCTAATCTTCACTGCAGAAGACATCACTGTTACCTGCAGCCACAGTGTGCAGAAACTCACACTCACACACACAAATCAGCTGATCCTGAGAGACCTGCTCCATTTCACTTCCATTTAGTCATTTAAATTCTCTCTAATCACACAGAGGCTGGGGTCCAAAATGAGTTTTATTTCTGAATCTACTTGATACTAAAAATAAGCACTGGTCACAGAAAGATAACAAGATGAGGCACAATATTTGCAGTGTTATTTATTATTCTTGCTGACTCTAATGTAAACTCTAAATGCTCTAAAGAGTTAGGAACATTATTAGGTTACAGTGGAACAATAGAAAGAGAACACAAGTGATAGATGTGACCTCGCCTGTGACTCGAAAACAGACGGGCAGCAGCTCACTGAAGTGCGACATATTCATTCATTACACAGACAGATTTAATATAATAAAGTTGCAGGCTAATTTTAAAATCAGCTGAAGAATACGTCATGTGCACATGCAGGACACAGGAGTTACTGAAAACTGACTTGTGACTCAGCAGAATTAAGTCACTGTGTCAGTAAGGGTGGAAAACTGTGGGTTTAGGAATGTCATTGTTGATATGGCTCATGTGGGGCTGGTTAAAAAGGAAAACCAAAGAATTTGGATGATTTTGAGTTCCCTGCAAACTTGAAGCTTAAACGGCAGAGCTTTTTCATGTGTGAGTTTCATGTGCTAGACATAAAGTGTCTATGTTTGAGGAGATTTGCTTACTAATGCCTGATGTACTTTCTGCTTATAAGCGGTCCATCAAGTTATTGCTCACAAGCTTTCATTATAATGCGAAAGCATGTGAATATCAAATAAAATCATATATTTTAGTACTCAACCTCTTTTTTATAACAGCTCTTACAATCCACAAAAGGTTCAGGGAATAAGTACATGAATAAATAAATAAACACACACACACACACACACACACACACACGTCTGGTTTATTATCCTTGTGGGGACTCTCCATAGGTGCAATGGTTTTTATACTCTCCACACTGTATTTTCTATCCCCTTACCCTAACCCTACCCCTAAACCTAACCCTTACAGAAAACTTTCTGCATTTTTACTTTGTCAAAATAACTCATTCTGTATGATTTATAAGCTTTTGTACCCATGGGGACCTCAAGCCAGTCCCCACAATGTCAAAAATTTCAGGTTTTACTATCCTTGTGGGGACATTTGGTCCCCACAATGTAGCAAAAACAAGTACACACATACACACACACACACACACACACATTTGTTTTTCTATCATGGTGGGGAACTTTTTGACTTCTGTTGTTTTATAATGAACTATTATACTGAATTGCACACTATACTCTCACACAATACCTCATCTTTTTGCCTTTTTATGTTATCATTAAGACATATCTGTTATGTTTATTAATATGTTTCCTCACAGGGAACTGTTGTCTGCTCCTCATAAATGATTTCAGATTTTATTATCCTGGTCGGGATGCATTACTATTCACTAACAGTCCATTTAAACTGGGTTTTTATGTGCATAGTAGTGCTGTCTAATGTTTTATACAGGAAAAGCAAATAAGATTTATGTCTAGACATCAAGGAAGATATTACTACATTTAAAGGGATAGTACACCCCAAAATGAAAATTCTGTCATTAATTACTCACCCTCATGTCGTTCCAAACCCGTAAGACCTTCATTCATCTTCAGAACATGAATTAAGATATTTAGGGTGATGCAAAGGAGAAGAATTGTTGAATAAAGTTGTTATTTTAGTTTTTTTGTGCATCAAAAAGTATTCTTGTAGCTTTATAAAATTATGGTTGAACCACTGATGTCACATGGACTATTTTGTTGATGTTCCTGGTACCTTTATGGGCCATACAGGGTCAGAAAGCTCTCAGATTTCATCAGAAATATCTTAATTTGTGTTCTAAAGACAAACAAAGGTCTTACAGGTTTGGATTGACCTAAGGGTGAGTAATTAATGACAGAATTTAATTGTTTGGTGAACTATCCCTTTAACCAAGTTCCCTGTTTGAAAAAAAGACTAAAGGCTTTGATTTAGTTTGTTAGTATTGGGATTTGGGCTGTAGTCAAGTTAAAAGGTATAATTCACCCTAAAATTAAAATGTTGTCATTATTAACTTACCGTCATGTTCTTTCACACCTGTATGAATTTCTAATGCAGAACACAAAAGAAAATATTAATAAGTTATAAGAATGTTATAAGAATAACAGTATTGGTTCCCACTGACTTCTATTTTGTCCAACAAAAGTCGTACAGGGTTGGAACGACATGAGGGTGAGTAAATGATGACATCATTTTCATTTTGAGTAAACTATCTCTTTACCAGAATCAAATTTAATATGATTTTACAAAATGCTTTTAGTCACAGACAGCATGACATACAGTGCAGACAATCAAATGAAGCAAAAAAAAGTGAAACTAGCTGAATAATGAACATCAAAATGTATCACAGTCTGATTTTTAATGTGTTACTCAGCAACTGTGCCTAAAACTGCATCGCTCCATTACTGGCCTGCAGTAAAAACTGCCTCATCCATACAAAAACACACACAGCAATTGATTGTAAGAGTTTGTACACAAGCAATTGCATTTTAGCCAAAAGCTGAGCCTTACAAATTCCAGAAGACTGACTGAGCCTACGCATATGCTACAACACCTGCATGTCCACACTATCAGCATCACAACACACTAACTCTACTTTAACACAAGTAAAACCATTTAAAAAGAAAGTGTGTACACCGTATGTCACTCACCCTGCTGTAAGTGTATCGTTTCATCTGAGACATGCTGCTCCTGCGTCGCCGTTGACAACGGTTCCTTGCCTTGCTTCAGCAACCAGCAAAGGCTTTTCAACCCCCCAACCCACTGTCTCTCTATCTCTATCTCTCTGTCTGTCTTTCTCTATCTCCACCTAACTCTCATCACTCAAGCCTTTGTCCATACGATGAGTATCAGAGATGTGCGTTTTGGTCCAGCTCCAAAACTGAACCCCCCAGAGGGGACACAGGGAGAGACACCAGAGGAGGTCCTACTGGATGTCTGAGCTCAGATGAACCCGCTAACATGTAAACTGTCAGAAGGACATTAGCATTAGATTCAGTTGAAATGAGAGATGTGTGTGTAAGTCTGTCTGACTGATCTGTGTTGGTAGGTGAGTGTGTGAGAGCAGCGCAACTGCGCTAATGTCTGCGCTGCCTTCTGCAGGAGAGAAAAAGAGGCAGAACTGGGTCCTAAAGCCCTCCAACACTAAATTATCATCACAATTACATTAACATGTAAATATGTTTAACACGTAAGTGTACTCTCTGAGTGATTAAAGGATAAACAGATTCTCACACACACATACTAAACGATAAGGCCTAATAACAGATGATTAAATTAATACAATTATATAAAAATTTATTAACTAAAGCTGAAATAAAAAAGCTAAATATGAAAATGGGAGAAAATGACAAAATCACATAAAAAATTACTAAAAACCTATACCAAAATTAAAATAAAAACTGTATAAAATTAAATATATATATTAAAAAAACACCTTGTTAAAAATATTTTACAAATATAAACAAAATATTGTTTTTTGCAGCTATAGCAAAATGATTTTCACATCATTTTGTAGAAAAACTCTAATAAAATAGTTCTAAAAGTTTACACAAATGTTCTGAATGTGTTTCTTGGTCTTATCAGTGACTTAAAAAAAACAAATTTTCATAACCACGTAAATTTGTTTTCTCAAAAACAAACATGTACATTCATGTAAATATAAGTTGATTAATTCAGACTTTAGCCATTAATATGTTTTTTAGATACTGAAAAAGCACAAATGTCAGGGCATTCAAAACTTCTCTTTTAGCATTTTGATTATATATTAAAGTAATTATTGTTATCAAATTATATTGAATTATTGGATAACACTTTACAATAAGGTTCATTATTTAACACTAGTTAACTACATTAGTTAACATGAACTAAGAATGAACAATACTTCTACAGCATTTATTAATCTTAGTTAATATTAATTTCAACATATAAAAGATTAATTTCAACATAAAAGCTAATGCATTACTAAAATAACAAGATGTGTTTGTTAACATTAGTTAATTCACTGTGAACTAACATGAACAAACAATGAACGACTATTTTATTAACTAACATTAACAAAGATTAATAAATAGTGTAATGTTCATTGTTTGTTCATCTTAGTTAATATATTTACTAGTGTTAACAAATGACATCTTATTGTAAAGTGTTACAAATTACTGTTATAAAGCTCTGATGGCAAAATTGCAACATTCTGCTGTAAAATATATTTGCATAATGATGCTAAACTGTATAACTGACCATCACAACAGGCAATAATTTAATCTCAAGTAAATATTTATGTCCTTTATTCACACGAATTCCTCCTCCTTTTCAAACCCGATGCTGTTGTACAGATTATGAGCATCCGTTTGGACCATAGAGGTGAAAAGCACCACTCTCTTCACATTATGTCTGGCAACAAACTCCAAAGCAGTTTTACAAAGAGCTTTCGCAAGGCCACGACCCCGAAACTCCTGTTTCACAGAGATCCTTTTCAGTTCCCAAGCACCTGGCTCCTCCACACAGGGCAAAATGCCCACTGTCCCGACAATAGACCCTTTCAGTTCTACAACCCAAAAGCAGCTCCTGCTTCCAGGCTGCATATAGGAGTTCCTGATGTCTAACAGATCCTCTCTGAGCCCAAGCTGAATCCCCTGCTCAAAAATATACTGCACTGCCATCCAAATAGCCAGGATAACCCCTCCGACACCCAAAATGCAGGTTAGGATCGAGCCAGAGAGGATATGGAGGAGAAGACAGACTCCACACAGCATACCTTGAATCCATGGTCGCTTCAGAGCCAGAAGATACACAGTTCCAACATGCTCTCTGAACCCAGTGGTGTATATTGTCCTCACAGCTGAGTAATCTGCATCCCGATACTCACGGATCTGATACCACATCATCAAGGCTTTTGAACTGAGATTAAAGTGGGATTGTAAGGAAAGCAGATGACAAGTTATAACAAAACAGTGATTGTTTAAAAGCTTACCATTATGCAGGCTTCTCCTGCCTGAACTGTTATTCATAGCCCAACCCTATCAAACAGAGACATAAAAGTTACCAAACTTGCTTTTATACAGTTCTAAGTGCAAAATGCTGCCCAAAAATGCAATTTTTAGTTATTAGTCTTTATAGTATGAAGTAAGAAATATTTGAGCTACATAAAAAGATGCCTATTCAGCTCCTGAATTTGGAACTTCCTGGAACCACATGATCTCTGCAAGTTCAGACCACTGATGTTGTTCACAGAGCTAATCAAACCCACTAAAAATCAGGTCGGGATGATAAAACCAACTCAGAACAGCTGCAAAATGTGAAAACAGTTCATTTATAAAAGTTTTTTTTTTATTGATTTATGTTATTACAACAAATTACATTTGGTTTTATTAGAACAAATCACTTCATTCAGATCCTGAGAGTCGTATAAACATTCAGTAACAGGACAATCACTTCATTCATTCTTTCATAAATTAAAAACACAGAATAGAAAAAAGACAAATACACAGAGATAATTCTGTTATTTCGTTAATAAGCTTGAACTATTAATAATGATGACTAATCGATGTCAGTGTCACGAAAGTGGAAATGTAACATCATTCACACTGCAAGCAGTTCCTGTTGAGCACCATCTGACAGTTCCAGAGCATTCACATCTCATGCCTCTCATTGACCAAATACAAATACTTGACTTACAGGAAACTACTGTTTTTTTTTTTTTTTGAGTCTTAGAAATAGACAGGCTATGTATAAATAAATATAAATGATCTTAACCAACACAATCTCAAGGACTACAGACATCATCTTCTCCAAGAACACATTCCTTAAATGTTTTGCTTTTATTTAAGATCGCTATATGGGTAATTCACCCCAACATTAATATTCTGTCATCATTTACTCATCATCTTGTCATTCCATAGGCTTTGGAACTTTGGTTAATCTTAAATATCTTCAAATTAAGATATTTTTGATTAAACCTAAGAGGTTTCTGTCCATTGAAAGCCCAGGTAACCAAAACTTAAGATTAAGAACTAATTAGATAACAAATCATTGTTTAGATATAAGTAAAAGCCTTTTTGGATCTTTTAGATTACCTAAACTTTTAATGGAGGGACAGAAACCTCTTAGGTTTCATTAGAAATATCTTAATTTGTGTTTTGAAGATGGAAAGACATGGTGAGACAAAATTTAAATTTTTAGGTGAACAATCCCAAATCAAAAACAATAATTGAATTTTTCTTATCTGAACATTTTTTCTTTATAAAACAACTGTTCCCTTTTCTCCAAGGTTGATTATTTAAATTTAATAGTAGCGGTGCTTTATTAGTAATCTAAGTCAGTGTTAAAAAGCCTTGGCAGTCTTGCTGAAGTTGAAGATCTCAACCTTAGTTCCGATGTAGTTTGAGGATGAGCTGATACTCCAACAATGTGAAATTAATCAGCTTGGCGATCACATCCGGAGCACTAAATTCGCTGACCTTCATGTAGCCCATGTGCTCATAGAGCTTCTGTGCATCTGTCTGGATCACCGAAGTGAGCAGCAGCACCCCTTGAAAACCACGTTCAAGAGCAAAGTCGGCCACCACACGGCACAGCGCTTTAGCGATGCCTTGTCCACGATGAGTCTTTTTAACCGACAGCCGCTTCAGTTCCAGGAAGCTCGGGTCTTTTTCTGCAGGCAAACAAGCTACTGTACCCACAACACGACCTTGGCTCTCAGCCACCCAGAAGCAGGTGTTTGGTGGGTCCAGGTAGGTCTCCTGAATGTGATTGAGATCTTGCTCAAGGCAGGTCTGGATGTACCTGTTAAACATGTAAGTCACACCCTGCCTGCCTGCGGCCAAAATCAGCGTGACTGCTAGTACAGGTAACAGGATGGACATGGAACTGGTCAGCAAAGCGCAAAACACACATCCCAACAACATCTGTGCTAGGGGCTGTTTGAGAATGTGCATGCAGGACGATGGGATGTGCTCACTCATCCCAATAGTAAAAACCTCCTTTACTTCTTCATGATCTTCCTTACGGTAGCGACGAATCTGGAACTCAGCCATGACCTTGAAATCAAGTGTGACATTAGAAATAATTACACAAGACTGTGTGTATCACACCTTATTACACCTGTCCTGTCATTATCATGTCTTGTAAGTGAACAACGTTTCAGATCTAGATACATTGATATAACTGATGGAAGTGTATTTACATAAATAACAGATTTTGCATTTACTTTACATAAAACGTTAGATAAGGAAGTACATCTCTCTTTGCCAGCCTTAGTGTTTGTACTTTTATCAAAAACACCGAATTATATAGTTGCACAGAAACTCACAGCAAATTACTCGATCACCCGCAGCCCTGATGTTGATAAGATGAGATTTCCAGGTTACTGACCTTAACTTAATGACTACGGGCTACCAGTGAGGAAATATATAAGGCATTTGTGTGTTTACGGAAGTGTTCAGAGCTTTATTTGCATTGGCATTTCAAAGAAATGTTAACTGTGACAAAATGCATCCAAATCATGCGAAATGAGGAGGCTTTTGAAGAAGCTTTTCCTCTGCATTTTCGTTATTTTTAAAACAAATAATACAGACTTACCTGTACCGTAAATGACCCTAGTAAATTTAATGCTTCACTTTGTTCCAACGGCAACGCTGCTTCTTTACTTTCAAATCGACAGTTTAAGAGGAAGCACTATCGCCATCCAATGGAGAGGAGGACAATAAAGATGCATTTGGATGAGCTTTACGGCAACTTTCTTTCTTTTCTTTCTACTCTACCGCTTTAGTGTGTTAAAACACTTAAACAATCTTTAGTCGATGTAATACAGCGGATGTGTGTTTGGGGGAGGGGGGTAATATTACTGGTTAGTAGTTAGTAGTAAGTAAAATCTGTTTTCCAGTAATTGTTGTCATTATGCTAGATGGGGGAAGGTTAATAGACAACATGTCCATTCTTTCTTTCTGATTCATTCATTATGATTAAGTGTTAGAATATTGGCTTAAAAGCATTTTAATATGTGGAAAAATAAAAGCTGGATTCACAACCGTGCTGTTACACAGATTTACTGAACCATGCAATTTTTAAACATTAATTTATAAAGATCACAATGTTTTGAGTTAAAGTCCAGATTAGTTAATGTTTAAAGGAACAGTTCACCAAAAAATGAAAATTCTGTCATTAATTACTCACCCTCATATCGTTCCAAACCCACAAGACTTCAGAACACAAATTAAGTTATTTCGATGAAATCTAAGAGCTTTCTGACCCTGTATAGACAGCAACACAACTGACACGTTCAAGGCCCAGAAAGGTAGTAAGGACATTGTTAAAATAGTCCATGTGACATCAGTGGTTCAATGTAATTTTATAAAGCTATGAAAATATACAAGAAATAACAACTTTTTTTAACCATTCATTCACCCTTGGAGAGTGCCAGGATGCTTATGCGTGCTTTCCTCTGAACGTTAACAAGGTGTAGCGCATGCATGTTGTGCATCAGCAGCACAATGTGCATGTGTTGTTTACATGCAGATCAAAGCCTGTGCATGCGTGGTACTCTCCAAAATGGCGTTAGGGTGACGCGGAGAAGAATTTTTTTTGGTGCTGTATAGCTGTATAGCTTCATAAAAGATGTATAGCTTCATAAAATAACAGTTGAACCACTGCCAGGCAGTGGAACAATATGGTCAAGCGTCAAATCCACTAGATAGCGGTAGTATAGGGTTGTTTGCAGTCTCTGAACATGTGAACACTAGCGCCATCGACTGGACTGAAAATAAATATTTTGGAATATGATATGATGTGATGAGGGAAAAAAAAGTGCACTTCAAGTAGAAAATAACAATGACGAGTGGCGTGGCAAGTCAGTCCCGGACCCATATGCAAAAACATGTGTAGCCTATAGGTTAATGTGGGCTCCAAAGCTCATTATTGTTGTCTTTTCTGAGGTAAATCACATTACATGACTATTCACATGCTGTATTACAGACGGTATAAATGCTTGTTAATAATATTTTTCTATCGTTTTCAAGTCTATTCATTATTTGTAGCGCGCCAATCACCCAATAATTTGGAGGGAAAAAACTTTAAAATAGCTGTGGTGCAGTTAAGAACATTTTCGAAGATGTATGTAAATCACATTCAAATAATAAATACAGAATGGCCATGAACGGGTTTCCCCATTATAAACTGTATCTATAAACTGTGTCTAATTTGCATATTAATGTTTTTGGGGCAACATACTATGTAATAATAAGTGTAATAATGGGAGTAATAATTGGCAAGATTTTCATAATAATATCTAATATTTCATAGCAATATTGAAATATAATTTCTTTCCCTATTCACTTGTGTCTCCCAAAATGTGCTTTAAGTCCCGGTGTCTTCTACAGTGGACATGTAGGAAACTGTTCTGTCCTGTCCTGTTTCATAACAAAAAGTCAGATTTTGATTTCCGTAACATTTTCCTAAAATGTTGTTTTATGACAAACAATTTGAAAATTAGTCAGATTTAAATGGGCATTACAAAATATTATCATATTTCCATAAGGGTGTTGAATTTGATCACTAAATTAATGTCAGCCATTTTTAAAAGCCAAGTAAAAGGAGAGGTCATGGTGAGCTTCCAAACATTTGGCATCTCTGAAAAGCCCTGAATGTGCTCTGTACAGGATCCAGATTTAAAACTGTGACATGTAAGGTCCTCTACCGAGGACAAAACTCCAAAGCTAGTAGTCAGGAGGATATACACTATCAGTCAAAAGTTTTTAAACGGTAAGATGTTTTTAAGGATCAAATAAATGCAATTGGTGAGCAGAAGAGACTTCTTCAAGTACATCAAAAAACAGTAACATTTTGAAATATGTGACCCTGGACCACAAAACCTTTCTTAAGTCGCTGTATATTTGTAGCAATAGCCAAAAATACATTGTATGGGTCAAAATTATTGATTTTTCTTTTATGGCAAAAATCATTAGGAAATAAAGATCATGTTCCATGAAGATATTTTGTAAAATTCCTACTGTAAATATATGAATATTAATTTTTGATTAGTAATATACATTGTTAAGAACTTTATTTGGACAACTTTAAAGGCAATTTTCTTAATATTTTGATTTGTTTACACCCTCAGATTCCAGTTGTATCTTGACCAAATATTGTCCTATCCTAACAAACCATACATCAGTGGAAAGTTTATTTATTCAGCTTTCAGATGATGTATAAATCTCAATTTTGATATACAATATATATATATACTACTAAATAACTGTTTTATACGGTCTTGTTTTGAAGCTTTTGAATGATTTATTTTTTACTTCAGCATTTATGATTTTTTTAATTCAGATCTTCATCAAAGAATCCTAAAAAAAGTACTCAACTGTTTTAAATATTGATACTGCTACTACTACTACTACTACTACTACTAATTATGTGTAATTATGTCGGCATTTATGGCCTAATATGTCAGCAGTGGCGGAAATCGGCCTTTCGCGACGACTTAATATGACGTCATAAAGAACGCGATCTCGAAAGAAGCGTTCTAAATGACTCTTGGTCAGTTTAGAGTTAAAGTTCAGCGGATGATGTACCTGTTCTCCTCTCGGTATTACTAGCACGTTTTTCTGTAGCAACTCCGTTGTACTTCACCTGCTGACCGGCACGAGTTAGTCGGTATAATTGCCCCCCCTGCGGCAAGTACTGCTCACTGCAGAGCCGAATGGCCTCCAGCTCCCCCTCTCTGGATGTCCAGCTCCACCTCTGTGTGAACTAATGGGTGGGGTTATGTTTAGGATAGGGTAAGGGGTAGGGTTAGGGTGTGGTTAGGTGTCTATCTCCACCCATTACCTCCAGCAAGGGGGAGCTAGAGCTCCAGCTCCTCCCATTTGGCTCTGCAGCGAGCACCCCTGCGGGGCTGTGGTTGTGTTTGTAGGTGTGCAGGGGGGGCCGTGTAGAGTCGCAAACGACTGGTGTGGTGTAGTGCGTTGTGTGTGGTGGTGGGGGGTGTAACACGATGATTAACAACAGGAGGGCAGGGTGGTTATTCTCTCTAATCAAACTAATTTTAATGGTTTATAGCAACCCCACCCGACCCCGCCCTTCATTAGTAATGGTTGTTAATCACGGTTAACACCTGCTATAAACCATATTCATGAGTAGATAGAAAGCAAATACATATTCAAAGTAATGAGGAAAATAAATTGCCAAAGAGTTCAGAATACATGAAATGATATTCAATGAAATGCAATAAACATAAGAGCTGAAACTTAAAGATTCTTGTGTTGTCTTGATTTAAATACTTCAAACTCATGATTCAACTCCAGCAAGATGTGATGCAGCATCCAAACATTTCAATGCATGTTACATAAACTTCAAAATACAGTAGACAGAATACAAAAGCAAATCCATGGACTGGACCGCTTTTTTTAAACAGGTGTGCTGACACAGAAAACAGCTGAATCAGACTACCTCTGTGTTTCCCTATTGATTTCAGTTCCTACAGCATCACAAATACCACTTTCATAAATTGCATCACCACATGCATTATTTTTACCTACTGCTAGATCACTTCTGAACATCTACAAACTTCCTGATTATCCTGGTGTCCTTCTGCCCTTCTGCATACATTTGTTTTTTTCCTTATGTTATAAATTTTTAACTGTTATATGACTCTCATCAGGAGATCAGCGTGTAGAGAAAAACAAAACTGAAGTATCCTGGTATATAATGAGTGGGTGTTTGGTGAAGTAAACATTCCTATAAATTGGAAAAAAAAATGCATGAGTGAATTTCGGCACATGTATTTGTTCATACTGTACAGTGTGTATCCAAATGATGTATGTAATGACAATATTAAATAATATAAATGTAAATGTAATTTATCCTAACATTTTCTACCCAATATTAGAATTTAAGAGAAACAGTTTAGTTCATTTTAAATTTATTTGTAAACTTCATCATAATACATATAATTTAAAAAGTTTTACAGTAAAAAAATGCCATATACAGCTAGTGAAATGTGACGGTGAAAAAAAGCAATCTAGAAAGATACGAAACGAAAACTAGAGATGAATATTTAAATAAATACTTTTTCACAAAAGTATGTGCAGTTTTGTTTTTTTTAGTTCTTTGTTAAAACACATTTTGCATTCCAGACCTTGTTCTAACTCAGTGGAAAGGAATGGATGTTTTAAATTCACACATTTTCCTCCCCTAATGAAACCACCTGTAGAAAAGATGCACGAAAGCACACATCAATTATCTTCGCTTTCATTCCCTATGGTTAGAGACTGTGCGAACATGATACGGTCTCACTCAAAAGGTGCTTCAGCATTGACATTTGGATGACAAAGCTGCTCAGAGACTCAGTGCTAGGCTGCCACTGCCACTGAGGAATTCCTCCTCACACAGCGCCGTATTGTTGCCTGCTCACATCAGACACTAACACTCATATCAGAACATCTAAGAAAAATCTCATTAAACAATATTATAAAAATCATGTTCTCCAGGACCATATGATTGTGTTATGTTTTTCCCAACAGCATATACAGTACAAGTCTAATATACAACAGTAGAAAAACCAACAGTGTCTGTCTCAAGTTTTTGGTATCTGGCACTGAAAACAATTGTTCCTTGTTTCTCTTCGTTTTCAGACGCTTCTTTCTTTCTAGCCCAGATTGATATCTCCAGCAAACAGGGTAATAAACAAAATTACAGTGAATCCGGTAAGCAGCCCAGCATTCTGGATAAGGAAGAATATAACCTTTCCTCGATAACCTTTGGCATGTGTTACCATGATACTGTTCATCTCTGGGAACTGGAAAAACATCAAACATTGTAATTAGAAATGCAAAGAAAGCTTTTACACAACTCTCTGGAATACCTGATTGGTCAATCGTAGGATTTTTTAAAGACTTCTTCCTGTTGTTTTCCTGTTGTTACTTTAGACTTTTTATTGTATCACAGCACTTGCTCACTCTTGTTTCTTACAAACACAACTGGTGGCGTCTTGCATCTCTTATTATAATATTACCGAATCTTAAAGGAGAAGTCCACTTCCAGAACAACAATTTACAAATAATTTACTCATCCCCTTGTCATGCACAATGTTCATGTCTTTCTTTCTTCAGTCATAAAGAAATGATGTTTTTTGAGGAAAACATTTCAGCATTTTTCTCCATATAATGGACTGATATGGTGCCCCGAGTTTGAACTTCCAAAATGCAGTTTAAATGCAGCTTCAAACGATCCCAAATGCAGTTGTAAATGATCCCAGCCGAGGAAGAAGGGTCTTATCTAGCATAACAATCGGTTCTTTTAATAAAAATAATACAATTTATATACTTTTTAATGCCAAATGCTCGTTTTGTCTTACTCTGCCTGAACTGTTTTTGTTCCGGTTCGTGACAGTTAGGGTATGTCGAAAAACTCCAATCCCATGTTCTCCCTCAACTTCAAAATTGTCCTATATCGCTGTTTTACCTTTTTTGTTAAGGGTGTTTGATCTTCTTTGCATGTTCACTTTGCAAAGACTGGGTCGGTATTTCTGCAGCGATGTAGGATGATTTTGAAATGATTTTTGAGGATTTCAGGATTTTCTGCATATAGTGGACTGCTATGGTGCCCCGATTTTAAACTTCCAAAATGCAGTTTAAATGCGGCTTCAAAGATCCCAAATGCATATGCAAACGATCCCAGCTGAGGAAGAAGGGTCTTATCTAGTGAAACAATCGGTTATTTTCATTTTAAAAAAATACAGTTGAAATACTTTTTAATGTCAAACGCTCTCTTCCTGAACTCTGTGTATTCTGGCTCAAGAGAGTTAGGGTATGTTGAAAAACTCCAATCGTATTTTTCTCCCTCATTTCAAAAATCATTTCAAAATCATCCTACATTGCTGCAGAAGTACCGACCCAGTCTTTGCAAAGTGAACATGCAAAGAAGATCAAACACCCTTAACAAAAAAGGTAAAACAGCGATATAGGACAATTTTGAAGTTGAGGGAGAACATGGGATTGGAGTTTTTTGACATACCCTGTCACGAACCGGAACAAAAACAGTTCAGGCAGAGTAAGACAAAACGAGCATTTGGCATTAAAAAGTATATACATTGTATTATTTTTATTAAAATAACCGATTGTTTCGCTAGATAAGACCCTTCTTCCTCAGCTGGGATCGTTTGCAACTGCATTTGGGATCTTTGAAGCCGCATTTAAACTGCATTTTGGAAGTTTAAAATCGGGGCACCATAGCAGTCCACTATATGCAGAAAATCCTGAAATGTTTAACTCAAAACACATAATTCCTTCAAGGCTGAAGAAAAAAAGACATGAACATCTTGGATGACAAGGGGGTAAATTTTTGTCCTGGAAGTGGACTGCTGCCATTTTGTTTTTGCAAGTGACCAATTGTTTTGTAATTCATGTGTTTTGAACATAAACTTGAAGAGATGACATGAAAGCGTTTAGTACTTTAGTACGCACATGCCGTGTGACAACCACTTTCTGTGCGCATGCTTTGGATGTGTGTGCTCAGAAAACCCTATATCAGAAGTTTAAACTAATATGGCTTTAAAACACATGATTTCAGCATGCTAGATGTAATAATCAAAACCAAACATGGTTTTGGTAGAATATCTGAGGTATGAGCTGTAAAGGCACAGCTCTATTCTGGAAAAGGGGCTCATTCGCATTTAAAGAGACGAAAACAGCGTGTTTCTGCTCTCACTTCATTTTAACATTAACCATAGTAACAAGATGTCTTACCATGTCTGCAAGGGAGATGTAGAGGAACATTCCACCAGCAATGGCAAAGATAGCATTTGGCGCAAAACTGCTACCCAGCAGGATCCCCAACGCAAGACCGAGATAACAGCACATCGCCGACAGCATATTAAAACACGCAGCCTGACCAACATTCATGCCCGAGTTCAGGAGAATCACAAAATCACCTACAGAGAGACAAAAAGAAAATCTGACTTAGAAAAAATGACATTATCTTTTGATGATAGAGTAGGTCTCAGTGTCTTGGTTTTACCCAGCTCATGAGGGAACTCTTCACAGAAGATGGCAATAGAGGTGCTGAAGCCGGTGAGTAGAGACAGTGTGAAGGACGCTCCGATGGCCAGACCGTCAATGAAGTTATGCACGGCATCACTGACAGTGATCATCCACGCCATAGTCTTTATATTTGACATTCCATTCCCTTTCAGCCAGTGACAAGTCAACATGCATGCATTCTGCACAAATTTAACAGAGAACAGACATTGTTAGAGGCAGTTCACACAAAACATGTTCTCAAAATATGTTCACAAGCTTTCAAAAAACACACGTTGGCTTTTCTTGTATTTTTGGAACAGTGTCATTCGGAAGATGCCACAATAAGACACAAGAGGTAAACACTGTTTTTTTCTTTTTAAACACATGCTAGACGGTCTAGAGTTCTGTATGAAGTTTTATAAAAAAGCATATCTAGATGCTTTTTTTAAACTCCACTGCCCATGATTTTAAACACAAAAACACATTCTTTGTGTTTGGCTGCTTCTACTGAGGAACGTTTAAAATAAGGCACTCATTTAAATGATGCTAAAAAGGGGAGAAGCAGTGCAATAGTCAAAGATGCTGGTCTAGAATGGAAACATGTTTTTACTTAAAGGGATAGTTCACCCAAAAAGGAAAATGACCCCTTGCTCACCTTCAAGCCATCCTAGGTATATATGCCTTTCTTTTTTCAGAAGAATACAATTAGAGTTATATTAAAAAAATGTCTTGGCTCTTCCAAGCTTTATAATGGCAGTGAATGTGTGTTGAGATTTTGAAGACCAAAAAAGTGCATCCATCAATCATAAAAAGTACTCCACACAGCTCCGGATAAAAAAAGGCCTTCTGATGTGAAACGACGCATTTGCAGTTTTTGCAGTTTTTTTGCAAGAAAATATCCATATTTAAAACTTTATAAACTGCAATCTCTAGCTTCCGCTTACTGTTGTACTCACTGAAATTGATATTTCTACATCATATGAAAGCTGAATAAATAAGCTTCCCATTAATGTATGGTTTGTGAGGATAGGACAGTATTTGGCCAGGATACAATCTTTTTGAAAATCTGGAATCTGAGGGTGCTAAAATCAAAATATTGTAAAAATCACCTTTAAAGTTGTCCAAATAAAGTTCTTAGCAATGCATATTACTAATCAAAAATTAAGTTTTGATATATTTTTTGACCCATACAATGTATTTTTGACTACAAATATACCCATGCTACTATTTTGTGCTCCAGGGTCACATATAAAGTCACAATTACAAGAAATATAGTCACAATTGTGGTATTTAAAGTTATATTTTGACATATAGGCCTGAAGTTGCTATTATGAGAAGTAAACTCAGGCTGTGTAGTCTAGTAGTTGTTTACAAAAAACTGCATAAAAAATACTTTAACTCTGTTCCTTCTAGTTTAAATATCATTAGATGGTGAATGAACATTTCTAAGAGAACTGAAGAAGACAAAGTAAACAAACAGCAGTTCAGCACATATCCACGTGCAAGATCAATACCGTGCTTCTGTAAATCATTCACCTTTAATCTAACATTTTTTGTGCTTTCACTACATCAGGAAATCATGCACATTTTCTGGACGATCTGGTAAACATTTCTGGGTAGTAACAAGGAAATAGCATTGTAGCATTACAGGAGAAATCCACTTCCCGAACAAAAAATGACAGATAATGTACTTGCCCCTTTAATCCAATTTACAATTTTAATCCCTTTAATCTTTTTTTCTTCAGTCGTAAAGAAATTATGTTTTTTGAGGAAAACATTTCAGGACTTTTGTCCATATAATAGACTGCTACGGTGCCCCAATTTTGAACTTCCAAAATGCAATTTAAATGTGGCTTCAAACAATCCCAAATGTGGTTGTAAACAATCCCAGCCGAGGAAGAAGGGTCTTATCTAGTGAAACAGTTGGTTATTTAGGTTATTATACAATTTATATACTTTTTAATGTCAAACACTCGCCTTGTCTCGCTCTCCCTGAACTGTTTTGTTCCGGTTCATGACAGTTAGGGTCAGTTGTCGAAAAACTCCCATCTCATGTTCTCCCTCAACTTCAAAATCATCCTATATCACTGTTTTACCTTTTTGCATTGCTCTTTGCATGTTCACTTTGCATAGACTGGGTCGGTACTTCTGCAGCAATGTTGGATGATTTTGAAATAATTTTTGACATTGAGGGAGAAAATACGATTGGAGTTTTTCGACATACCCTAACTGTCTTGAGCTATAATATAGTAGTCATCATTTGAAGTGAATCAAAAAGGTTAATCAAAGTTGTCCTAAGACAAAAACAGGTGTTGTTTTAATTTTAGAACAACTTTGATAAAAAGTTCTGATCCACTTAAAATGTTGACTACTGTACACAGAGTTCAGGGAGACCAAGACAAGACGAGCCTTTGAGATTTAAAAGTATTTAAACTGTATTTTTTAAAATGAAAATAACCGATCGTTTCGCTAGATAAGACCCTTCTTGCTCGGTTGGGATTGTTTGAAGTCGAATTTAAACTGCATTTTGGAAGTTCAAAATCGGGGCACCATATCAGTCTATTATATGGAGAAAAATCCTGAAATGATTTCCTCAAAAAACAATTTCTTTACGGCTGAAGAAAGAAAGACATGAACATCTTGGATGACAATGGGGTGAGTACATTATTTGTAATTTTTTTGTTCTGGAAGTGGACTTCTCCTTTAATGATCAAAATCCTAGATGTTTATTTGATCATGTATATAAATGCATTATGAATTCTGTGTTTTACCTTTTCAACAGTTGGACTCTCAATTGGGTTGCTGGGCTTTTCACTGATAGAGTTTATATCATGATTAGTGTTGTTTGTGATGATGTCACCGCAGATGTTGTTTATGACAACGTCATTGCTGAAGGTGTTGATGTTGACATCAGCTGACTGCAAGGGAGGAAAATGACTGTGTCCCATCTGCAGTGGAGGTGAACCATTGCGTTAGGCATGAAAACAGCTCAATCTGTTCTAGTGAATAATATCCACATGTACAAGCTCTTACCTCTGCATCTGCTTTCAGCACTATCTGTAAAACCCGTTCAGTGAAGAACAAAATGTAAAATCCACCAAAAATCCCAACTACGTTTAGCACATAGTCATCATCTTTGGGATCTAAGCCAAGGGCCTGTTCAGTTGGCAAAAAAACATAAAAATTAGGAGATTTTGGCCAATCTGATAACGATAGTGTTTTTCTATCTAAACCTTTGTAAGCTATTTTATCTCCCAAATATCATCTCTTAATCTCATTGTAACTCCTTCTTACCTCGGGGATAAGTTGCAGTACAGCATTTGAAAACAGCGTCCCAATAGCCAGTCCAATGAAGTACGTCAAGACTTTTGGAAAATATGTTTTTTTAGTCAAAGGCACTAGAAATAACCCCACCAGAGCGGCCAAGTTTATCACGGTCACGGCCAGGAAACCATAACCCCAAACTACAGGAAGGAAGAAACAGATTTACACATATATTGAGGCATATTAAATTGATTTCCATCAACTCAATTCAAGAAGTGAGAAAAAAAAACAGTTGTTTTAGTTTATCACAACTTACTGTAGTTCTACTTTGCATCCCAATACAGAAACCTAATGCAGGAAGTGTATTAGATTTCAGTACTGGGATGCGGTGAAGTAAACTATTATCTCTTGTATAGTCTGTTAGTGAGGACATCATTACCATACGAAATAGGATCAGACAAAGGTTGTTTTTTCTGAATGAGAAATGAGAAACTGATGTCGCACAGTACGAATCCTTAAACAAAATGACTGAGTCAACAATATGATGATGGATCATGGAAAATCCACTTATCAGTTCAAGTATTTGCTCTCTAAAAAAATCTTTGTGTAATGTGTGGTGTGATAAAAATATTAAATTTTAACCATCATGATTCATAAGCAAAAAAAAAAAACACATGATTACACAAAAGTGTGCAATTCTTAGTTGAGTTCTATAGATAGACAAGAAAATGTATTATGAATACACAGTACACCCAAAATAATCAATCTGTAACTCCCTCATGTAATGATAAAATATGTTGACATGATCTTCAGAGGTTTTATTGTAATCTCTGCCTATTTCCTCATTACTCAAAATGTATTTTCCCGACTCCATACAGCACATTTGATTTTAGCTTCCGTCAAGATGAAGGCATTTGCGGTAATCAGACTCACCTTTGTAATCAGGTAACACTGAGGTTTCATTAACGTTTGAGGGGGTGTGAGGGCAGGAAGGAAGCACGACCTGATGGAGAATAGCTGGACACATCATCTCCAGATCACTGAGACTGACTGCAGAAGCATTGCCCAATCCAAAGGCAGACAACAGCTCTGACAATGAAGGACACTATTAAATAAAAAAGAAAAAAATTAAACATCTGTGTCAAGTATTGTCATGTGGCACTGATTCTTGAGACAAATTTTAAATATCTCCTATTACTAGTTAACAACACCAAATAAACTGAAAATAATGTTTGATATGCAAAATTTGGTTTGGTGACAATTCCATACTTGAAACTATCACCAACTATCAGTTTATGTTAATTTATTCAGAGGTGTTCAAACTTCATTGAAAAACCAACAATACACACCGAAAGAACCACAAAAAAAAAATGTACACAAAAAAATAAGTAAAACAAAAATACATCACTATGCAACTATGCTGATAGCTGATAGTTAAAATAAACATTTTATATTATTGTAAAGAATCTATTTCAATTGATTCAAGTATTGCATAATGGACTATGCACTTAAAATTTTATATATATAAATAAACACTACCAGTCAAAAGTTTTTGAACAGTAAGACTGATGTTTTTTTAAAAAAGTCTCTTCTGCTCACCAAGCCTGCATTGAGTTGATCCAAAGTACAATGAAAACAGTACAATTTTGAAATATTTTAAATAACTATTTCCTATTTGAATAGATTTTAAAATGTTTTTGTGATTTTAAAGCTGAATTTTTAGCTTCATTACTCCAGTCACGACATTTAAAACATTTATCATTTTTATTATTATGTTACAAACAAACGAGTAGAATTTTTCTCAGGTTTCTTTGAATTAAAAAAAGTTCAGAAGAACAGCATTTATTGGAAATAGAAATCTTTTGTAACATTATAAACGTCTTTATCAGCACTTTTGATCAATTTAAAGCATCCTTGCTAAATAAAAGAATTAATTTCTGACTTCAAGCTTTTAAATGGTATAGTGTATAATGTTACAAAAGCTTTTCATTTCAGTTAGATGCTGATATTTGGATCTTTCTATTGTCAAAGAATCCTGAAAAAAATGTACTGTTTTAAATATGGATAATAATAATTATAATGATTTCTGAAGGATCATTTGACACTGAAAACTGGAGTAACGATGCTGAAAATTTAGCTTTGGTCACAAGAATAAATTACATTTTAAAATGTATGCAAATAGAAAAAAGTTATTTCACAATATTACTGATTTTGCTGTATTTTGGATCAAATATGCAGGCTTGGTGAGCAGAAGAGACTTCTTTAAAATCTTACTGTTCAAAAACTTTTGACTGGTAGACCAACATTTAGATAATCATTTGACAGGTTGTTATTTCTGCTACCTACATTGAGTATGTAAAAAAACAGCTTGTGGGACAGTGGAAGCAGGAGATGCACTTAAACAGAAAAAACGCTCAACACGTTGAACATTAATTTATGAATATTCTCTTTAGTTTTCACTTGTGTTGCTTGTTTGTTGTAGTAGAAAACTAGAAAACAAACAGATGTAAACGTTCCACTTGCACTGTTATGTAACAATGGGAAAAATCCTAACAGAAACAATTAAACGTAATGTGTCTCAGATGGGACACATCCTTATTACCTCTCTGTCCCGCAGCGGACTGGCGTCATCATCGACAGATGCGGCGCGGCGGCTGGTAATGAGGCGCAGAAAGTTTTCCAGGTTTCCTGTGGACAGCGAGTCGCTTTCACCGTAGAAGCGCAAAATATTTTGAAGAAAACTTTCCTCCATATTTCTATCCTTTCGATATGAATAACTTTACCGAAGAACTATCCAAAAACAAGTAGGCTATAAAGCAGTCGACGGTCAGGACGGATGGAAACCACATGCACTCATTGGAACTAATGACAGAAGCCGCAGGTTTATAAAGGAGAATCTCCGATATTTCATTTCCTTTTCAGAAATGATTTGAAATCTCCCGGACGTGGGAGGAACAACTTTTTTTGACAGCTTTACTAATCAGTCGCAATCAGTGATAGTGGACGCGCCCTCTTCATCCCTCAGCAGAGATCACGGGAGGAACTCCTGCTGCACGGCCGGGCAAAGAACGGCACCGTGCTGCCGCCCAACCACCGCTACCACCAGCCGGATAACTGCCATCACTCCCTGTGTCAATGACGCCTTTGTTTGCTCTTTTCCAGACATTCTTGCAACGTGTTCAGGTCTGACTTGAGTAACTTTCATGATCTCATAGTAAAAGGACATTACAGCCATTGAAAAGAATAGAACCTCAATATTTACACATTTCACAACAAAGCCAATTTTTATCAACATTACTGAGCAACCATGACTTGGTGTTTTTCGAAAACGGTCACATTATTAAGTAAAAAATAAAAATATATAAGTATTAAATATTTAATATTATTATAAAGAATTTATTTCAGTTGATTTAGATATTCGATAACAATGGACTTTGCACTTAAAATATAATATATATATATATATATATACTACCGTTCAAAAGTTTGGGGTCAGTACATTTTTATTGTTTTTTTTTTTTTTTTTTTAGAAATTAATACTTTTACTCACCAAGGATGTATTAAGTTAATAATTAAAAGTTTATTAAAAGTTAATAATAAATAATTTACATTGTTATAAAATATTTATATTTTGAATAAATACTGTACTTTTTAAACTTGTTATTCATGAAAGAATCCTGAAAAAAAAATTACAGGTTCCAAAAAATATTTGGCAGCACAACTGTTGATATTATCCAACATTGATCATTCTAATAATAAATCCGCATATTAGAATGATTTCTGAAGGATCATGTGACACTTAAGACTGGAGTAACAGCTGATAAAAATTCAGCTTTTCATCACAGGAATAAATTCTATTTTAAAGTATGTTAAAATAAAAAACATTATTTTATATTGTAAAAACATTTTGCAATATTACTGTTTTTTTTTTCTATATTTTTAATCAAATAAATGCAGCCTTGATGAGCATAAGAGACTACTTTAAAGACTATTACAAGCCTTACTGACCCCAAACTTTTGAACGGTAGTGTACACTCATGTGAAAAAGTTTGGACACCCTATTGAATTCCATGGTTTTGTGTATCAGGACGTCATTAAAAAAAAACTGGTCCTTGGCTGGTCTTAAAATTTTGAAAATAAAACCTCAGATGAACAACACCACATGACAAATTGCACTGTGTCATTATTTACTGAACAAAAATAAAGCCAAAATGTAAAAGCCATGTGTGACAAAGTTAGGACACCCTTACTGTTAACATTGGAATTAAGAAGGTAAATAACAGTCAAGCACTGCTAATCAAATACCTTTGATTAACTGATCATCAGCAAGTCTGAGCGCTTCTATAAACGCAAAAGCTTTGGCAGTTTGCTGGTCTGGAGTCTTCAGGTGTGTGTTAACACAATGCCAAGGAGGTAAGACATCAGCAATCATCTTAGAGAAGCAATTGCTGCTGCCATCAATCTGAGAAGAGTAATACGGCCATTTCCAAACAATCTGAAGTTTATTCACAAGCGGAAGACATTTAAAACAGACACCTCTCCTTCCAGGAGTGGGCGTCCCAGAAAATTCACCACAAGATCAGACCGTGTAAAGCTCAGAGAAATGGCAGACAACCCAAGAACTACACCTCAGACTCTACAGGCCTCAGTTAACATGTTAAATGATAAAGTTCATGACAATACCATTAGAAAAATATGGGACAAAAATGGCATGTTTGGAAAGCCTAGCAGAAAAAAAGCCTCTTCTATCTAAAAAAACATTGCAGCACGGTTTAGGTCTGCAAAGTTGCATCTGAACAAAACACAAGTCTTCTAGAATAATGTCCTTTGAACAGACGAGACCGAAGTGGAGATGTTTGGCCATAATGCACAGCGCCAAGTTTGGTGAAAACCTAAAGAGCACATCAGCACAAACATCTCATACCAAAAGACAAGCATGCTGGAGGAGGGCTGATCATTTTGGGCTTGTTTTGTAGCCACAGGACCTGGGCACCTCACTGTCATTGAGTTGGCCATGAACTCCTCTGTATATCAAAGTATTCTAGAGTCAAATGCGAGGGCATCTGTCTAAAGTTGGGCCAAATTTGGGTCATGCAACAGGACAATGATCCCAAGCACACCAGCAAATCTACAACAGAATGACTGAAAAGAAAAGAATCAAGGTGTTGCCATAGCCCAGTCAAAGTCCAGAGCTCATCCTGGCTCAAATGCTGTAGTGAGAGCTGTGCATAAGCAAATGCCCACAAACCTCAATAAACTGGAGCAATGTTGAAAAGAAGAGTGGTCCAAATTCCTCTAGAATAATGTGAGAGACTGATAAAGTCACACAGAAAATGAATGCTTCAAGTTATTGCTGCTAAAAGTGGATCTACAGGCAGTTGACTCATAGGGTGTCCTAACTTTGTCACACATGGTTTTTCCATCTTGGCTTTATTTTTCTTAAATAAATAATGACACTGTGTAATATGTCATCTGATGATGTTTATCTGAGGATTTATTTTCCAAATTTTAAGACCTGCCAAGGACCAGATAATTTTTTATTATGTCCTGATACAGAAAACCCTAGAATTTAATAGGGTGTCCTAACTTTTTCACATGACTGTATATATACACACTGCCGAACCTGATTCCTGATTTTACGAAGTATGACATGTTCCTGGATCAACATCTTTGTTGACCCTGGAACAACACTGTGATTAACCAATCAGATTTAAAAAAACAGTTTATAGTTTTTGTGAAGTTCAGGCTTACAATCAGTGTTTGGTGGTTGTACATCAGTGTTATTCATCTATCATTTCCTCTGATTTTAGGGATTACTCATGGCTAAGTTTAGGTTTAGGTGTAGGGATGTGGTCAAGATTAAAATTTTGGATTAAAATGTTGTTCCAGGGTCAACAAAATATGTCAGGAACACATCTAACTCAGCAAAATTAGGACGTGCTTTTTACTATTTAAAATAACTTTTTTCTATTAGAATTTTAAAACCTAATTTATTCCTGTGATCAAAGCTAAACTTTCAGCATCATTACTCCAGTCTTCAGTGTCACACGATCCTTCAGAAATCATTCTAATATGCTGATTTGCTGTTTAAGAAACATTTTTTTATTATGATGATCAATATTTAAAACAGCCGAGTACCTTTTTTCCAGAATTCTTTGATGAATAGAAAGATCCAAAGATCAGCATTTGTCTGAAATAAAAAGCTTCTTTGACATTATACACTATAGCACATAAAGGTATATTTAGGAAAGAAATTATAGAACTACAGAACTACTTTAGAACTATATAAACTAGAAACTATAGAACTACTTTTATATAGCAAGGGTGATCTAAATACATCAAAAGTGATGATAGACATTCATTACGTTACAAAAGATTTCTATTTCAGATAAATGCTGTTCTTCTGAACTTTCTATTTATCAAAGAAACCCAAAAAAATTATACTCAGCTGTTTTCAACACAATAATAATAAATGTTTTTGAGCAGCAAATCAGAATATTACAATGGTTTCTGAAGGATCACGTGGAGTAATGATGCTAAAAATTCTGCTTTGAAATCACAGGAATAAATTGCATTTTTAAATATATTTAAATAGAAAACAGTTATTTTAAATAGTAAAAATATTGTAGAACTTTGTTGTTTTTGCTTTAATTTGGATCAAATAAATACAGGCTTGGTGAGCAGAAGACTTCTTTAAAAAACATTGAAAAACTTTGTTTAAAAATCTTTTATTAATTTAATCTGTGTAGTTGATTTTAAAGAAGCTGTCAAGCTGGCAGACAACTTGACAAGAATATTTTAAAATCAGTAGACATCCCTGAGAGATGTGATATGAAGATTTGCAGTGATTTCTTCAGCAGTGGTGTTTCTCCATGCTCCAAAAATAACTGTGGCTTTCTTAGACAGCATCAGGAAGCCATTGACATCAAAGTGACCGGGAATATCGTCAACATCCAGCCAAACATATACAGCAGGAAAGGAGCAGTGCAGAGTCACAAAAAAGTTCAGTACAACTTCTGTGTCCTTTACAGTAAACTGCAGTACACAAATAAAATAAACCTGTCAGTCAGCTGAGGGATTAGATCTCTTAAGAACAAGCATCTGCATTCAGTAACATCTCTGTTTGTGAGGAAACACATTTTAGGAATGTGGTAAATGAGGTAATTAGTTAAGGTGGATGTGTTTGTGAATGGTTCTTACCGTGATGTTGGGTTTCTGCAAACCCTCTGCATGCCGTGGAGAGCTGAGGAAGATGTGATTGTGAGGGCTGATCATTTGATTATCTGGACTACTGAGATGAAAAACAGGTATGCATGAGCGCCGGGTGCAGTTCCCACACTGTGTCAGGAGAGCAGATATAGGATGCTGAAACACAAGGGTGCTTCCTCCTGCTTTTATTGTAGTCACATTGGACTCTAAAGAACACACAGCGTTAAAGCTGCTCCAGCTGTGTAGTTTCACCTGTGAACATGAGTATAACATGACAAATACTGGTCAAAATTCATAAACGGATGGAAGTAAACACAAAAAGATAAAACATGGTTATGCTATAGCACTTTAAAGTCTTGAGGTACAAAACGAGGTCTGTCCAAAACAAAGAATTCGGATGCTATTTCTAATTTAGAGATATAGTATGAATGTTTTTGTTAAATGAATTTCTTGCCCATAGTTTGCTGAAAATATACTCACTCTCAGTCCATCACAGATAAGTTTGTTTATTCATCAGAGCAGATTTGGAGAAATTTAGCATTATATCACTTGCTCACCAGTGGATCCTCTGCAGTGAATGGGTGCCATCAGAAAGAGAGTCCAAACAGCTGATAATAACAATCGACAAGTAATTCACAAAAATTTAGTCTATCGAATATCTTGTGAAGTGAAAATCTGTGTTTGTAATAAACATATCCATCTGCTTCTGGCCAAAATACAAGTCCATAATCCATAATAACACTTCCTCCAGAGGAAAAGTCCATCAACTGTTGTCCTCTCAAATCAGAGTTTTTGACTGTGAACAGTGCTTAATTTGTGCTTAATTCTCTCTTGATTCACTGGAGAAAGAATATAATGGATAGAGGAGCTGGAAGCAACGATTTGAAGTTAAAGGAGAAGTTTACTTCCAGAACAAAAATTTCCAGATAATGTACTCAACCCCCTTGTCATCCAAGATGTTTGTGTCTTTCTTTCTTTAGTCAATAAGAAATTATGTTTCTTGAGGAAAACATTTCAGGAATTATCTCCATATAGTGGAGTTCAATGGTGTCCCCAAGTTTGAACTTCCAAAATGCAGCTTCAAATGGCTCTAAACGATCCCAGCGGAAGAAGAAGGGTCTTATCTAGCAAAACGATCGTCCATTTTCTAAACAAATTGACAGTTTATGTACTGTTTAAACCTCAGACACTCTAGGTATGCGTGAACTCAGTTTTTTTCCCGGGTCATATGGTCAATACAGTTAGGGTATGTCATCATACGTCGCTGCAGAAGTACAGACACAAAGAACATCAAATGCCCTTTACAAAAAAAAAAAGAAAAAAGGGTAAAACATGTAGGATAATTTTGACGTTGAAGAAAACAAGATGGGAGTTTTTCGACATACCCTAACTGTACTGACCCAGATTACACAAACTACACATACACATCACATCGTAGAGACGAGACAAGACGAGCATTTGAGTTTAAGAGGTATATAATTGTCAATTTGTTTCGGGAAATGACCAATTGTTTCGCTAGATAAAACCCTTCTTCCTCAGCTGGGATCGTTTAGTTTAAGCTGCATTTAAACTGCATTTTGGTTCAAACTAGCAGGCACCGTTGAAGTCCACTATATGGAGAACATTCCTGAAATGTTTTCCTCAAGAAACAGAATTTCTTATCGACTGAAGAAAGAAAGACATGAACATCTTTGATGACAAGGGAGTGAGTAAATTATCTGTAATTTTTTGTTCTGGATGTGAACTTCTCCTTTAAAAACAGCTTAATGATGGACTTATTACTAACAAACAGCTTTTCACTGTTTGTTAATTGATGGACTGGAATCGTGTGGATTTTTGTGATTTTTTTAACAGCTGTTTGGACTCTCATTCTGACGGCACCCATTCACTGCAGATGATCCACTGGTGAGCAAGTGACGTAATGCTAAATTTCTCCAAATCTGTTCCGATAAAGAAGAAACAAACTCATCTACATTTTGGATGACCTGAAGGCGAGTATACTTTCAGCAATTTTCCATTTTTAGGTAAACTATAAAATGTCATACAATTTTAATCTAACATTCTTTGCCATAGATGATCATTATATACTGTAATAACAAAAAAACAACAGTTAAATGTGTTACGAAGCACTACCATCTTACCTTAGCTTTGACATTGTGCTGCTCAGAGTGATTGTCAGAGACGGCATAGATGAGCAGGTCTCCCTTATCCTCAACCCCCACTGAGAGTATAGGAGCATAAAAATCTGCAGCCCAGTGGTGTAGCATTTTCCATTTACCACCAAACTCTAAATGTACAAGAGATTTCCCAGTCAAGAAGCATACTTTGACACTGCATGCACACGTCCACATATAAATGACAAATTACTTTTAGTAAGCAAGAGTGCTTTCTTCTATATAGAGATGAAGAGTGGTGGTCATGTACATGATTCATTTACCTACAGAGGACCAGGAGGGTCCCTGCCAAATATCATTGAGCTGCCAGTAAAGGGTGCCCATCGTATGACCTTTGCCCTCAACGATGTCACTGCGGCTGCGGCGGTAGAATTCTGTTTGGCTCTTCACACACTGTGCCTGCATTACCTGTTCAAACCAAAGTGTGTCATATCGGGCATGTAAATTAAGTCCTGGAAAAAATTTGAGATATACACTACTGTTCAAAAGTTTGGGGATGGTAAGATTTTCATTTCTTACGCTCACCAAGGATGCATTTATTTGATCAAAAATATAATAAAAACACTAATATTGTGAAATAGTATTACTATTTAAAATAACCGTTTTCTATTTTAGTACATCTTAAAGGGATAGTTAACCCAAAAATGAAAAATCTGTCATTAATTACTCACCCCCATGTCGTTCCAAACCTGTAAGACCTTCATTTAACTTTGAAACACAAAGTAAGATTTTTTTCTTTTTTTTTAATGAAATCCAAGAGCTTTTTGACCCTGTACAGACAGCAATGCAACTGAAACGTTCAAGGCCCAGAAAGGTAGTAAGGACATTGTTAAAAAAGTCAGTGTGACATCAGTGGTTCAACCGTAATTTTATGACGCTACGAGAATAAAGTCATTATTAGTTTTTTTTTTGCGCACAAAAATATTCTCATAGTTTCATAAAATTACAGTTGAACCACTGATGTCACATGGACTATTTTAACGACGTCCTTACTATTTTTCTAGGGGGTTTAAAATTTCAGTTGCATTGCTGTCTATGCAGGGTCAGAAAGTTTTTGGATTTCATCAAAATATCTTACTTTGTGTTCTGAAGATGAACAAAGGTCTTATGGGTTTGGAACGACATGAGGGTGAGGGTGAGGGTGACATGAGTAATTATTGACAGAATTTTCATTTTTGGGTGAACTATCCCTTTAAAGTGTAGCTGCTTCCTGTGATGTTACAGCTTAAAGGAACACTCCACTTTTTTTTTTTGAAAATAGGCTCATTGTCCAACTCCCCTAGAATTAAACAGTTGAGTTTCACAGTTTTCGAATCCATTCAGCTGATCTCTGGGTGTGGCGGCAGCACTTTTAGCATAGTTTAGCATAGATCATTGAATCAGATTACAATCACTCCTGGACCTCTGAATCAGATACTCTCATTCTGCCGTAAAAATCAAGTAACTTGCTGCGTAATATCATTGCGCCTGCATTTTTGAGCGAGATGCTATCGGTCTTATCTGATTCAATGATCTATGCTAAGCTATGCTAAAAGTGCTACCGCCAGACCCGGAGATCAGCTGAATGGATTCGAAAACGGTTAAACTCAACTGTTTAACTCTAGGGGAGTTGGAAAATGAGCCTATTTTAAGAAAAAGTGGAGTGTTCCTTTAAAGGTGATATGTGTGTGCTCACCTGAGTGATATAAATAGTGTCTCTGTATCTCTGCACTGGGTCTGTGCTGTTAGGGAGAATGTAATGTAGCTCTGCTTGCTTAAGCATCTGTTGATTTCCATCTGCATGATGCTGCCGATGAGCTGAGAAATTGCTGCTGAAATCCCAGTCTGAAGACTCTGAAATCTGATTAGAGGGGAGAAGTTGAAAAACATAAGGGTTTAATGATGTTACATTCAACTTTGAAAAAGACACATGCTTAATTGTACCTAATGTGCACTTGTAGTGTACTTCAAATCTATATCATATTTATATAAAAAGTGACACTGGACCACAAAACCAGTCAAAAGAGTCTTTTTTTTAAAACTGAGATTTACACATCATCTGAAAGCTGAATAAATAAGCTTTCCATTGATGTATTCCACTGATTGTTTGTTAGGATAGGACAATGTTTGGCCGCGATACAGTACAACTATTTGAAAATCTGGAATCTGAGGGTGCAAATAAAAAATATATATATATATACTGAGAAAATTGCCTTTGAAGTTGAAGTCCTTAGCAATGCATATCACTAATCAAAAATTAAGTTTTGATATATTTACAGTGGGAAATTTACAAAATATCTTCATGGAACATGATCTTTACTTACTAGCCTAATGATTTTTGGCATAAAAGAAAAATCAATCATTTTAACCCATACAATGTATTTTTGGCTATTGCTACAAATATACCCGTGGTACTTGAGACTGGTTTTGAGGTCTAGGTTGTGACCCTGGACCACACTTTCATTACACTTTCATTACACTAACTCACAACATAGGTGTTTCATACTGCGACTGTTACCTTACTAAGTGTGGAAAATGAAGGCCAGGACTGGAAGCCATATTCGGAGGCAAAGCGTGTGCGAGGGAAAACAGTCCAGTCCCAGCAATCGTTGTAATAACTGTAGTAGTGTGTGTCTCCATAGTGGGGGTCATAGGGGTCCTTAGCCACCCAGCCTTCCTTCTCAGACTCAACCCCATTGGTTGGGCTGGACACTAGAAAAGGACGGGTGCTGTCCTCCTGAATTAAAGCAAAGCATCCTTTGATAAAGGCTTAAGATGGCACTTTAATCTTAGTTTGTGTGTGTATGTCAGTCTCACCTGCAGCACAATGTCTCTGATGTTCTCAACATACAGATTGACATAGTCTTTCACGTACAGTGGTCGCTCAGCAACAGGTATGTTGAACCAGTCAGTTGCTATGGCAGCTTCATTCTCATTGTTTCCACTCCAAATGACCACAGAGGGGTGAGATTTCAACCGTCGGACCTGAAAAAATATTATTATAATTGTGAACAATAACCAGTCAATGATGCTCACTTTCTTTCATTTGAATCTAAAATTTATTTTAAAAAATGCAATTCACACACACATTAAATACACATTTTCTATGATGAGAATGCTTTTCATTTTTGAAATATTTTTCATTTTGTAATATTTTGGGGGCTTATAGTCAAACATGTGTCAAACAGGCCTGGCTTTTATAATTAAGAAATGTTTTGTATTATTTTTTAGGAAAAAAGCATTCTATTAAAACTGCTTCTCTTAATATTTGAGAAATATCTGACCCTTGCAGCAGTGTTATTAGTATTATGTATCATAATTATCATAGTACTTGGTACTATTTTACTTATTCATATTTTTGATTAGCTTTTATTTTTATATTTTTAGTTTTCATTTTAGTTTAAATTTCAGGAATTCTGTTTTGGAGTTTTTATTAGGTTTTGTTTTTTTTTTCTAGATTTATATTTAGCTTTTATTTATTTTATTTCAGTTTTAGTAATTTTAGTACTTAAAAAATAAGTTTTGGTTTCATTTTTTAATCTAATATTTATATTTTATTTATAATATAATATTTTATATATGTTTTCATTTTATTTCAATTATCAACCATTTTACTTCATATTTTTGATTAGCTTTTATTTTTATATTTTCAGTTTTATTTTTAATTTTAGTTTAATTTCAAGAATTTTGCTCTGGAGTTTTTAAAAGGTTTTGTTTTTTTAGATTCATATGTAGCTTAAATTTATTTTATTTCCGTTTTAGTAATTTTAGTACTCAAAAAATGTTTGAGTTAACTTTTTTCATCCAATATTTAATATTTTATATGTAATATAACATTTCATATATGTTTCTGTTTTATTTCAATCAACAACCATTTTACTTATTCTTTGATTTGGTTTGATTAGCTTTTATTTCTAAACTTTCAGTTGTAAATTTAATTTTAGTTAAATTTTTAGGATTTTTTCATTGGGTTTTGTTTTTTTACATTTATATTTAGCTTTAATTTATTTTTATTTCAATTATAGTAATGTTAGTACTTACTAAAAAAATAAGCTTTAGTTTAGATCTATTTTCATGTAATATTTATATTTTATATATGTTTCAGTTTCATTTCAGTTCATTTGTTTCTATATTTTCATTAGAAATAGAGAAATGGAGATTAATTTTCAGGAATTTTGTTCCGGAGTTTTTAATTAGATTTGGCTTTTAGCTGTAATTTAGATGTAGCTGTAATTTATTTTATATTTATATTTCATTTATTTTATTTCAGTTCTAGCAATTTTACTTACTAAAAAATTTATAAAAAACTATAAACTAAACTACAAAAATATAACTTATAAGTTATAGTTTAATTGTTTTCATTTAATATTTATATTTTATATATAATATAATATTTTGTACACTCACTGTATTCAAGACACAGGGAAAAAAAATTAATATATTTATTCACCACATTAAAGTTTAAGATCTTTCCATTTAAACTTTTCTTGAAAATGTTTTTTTTTTCCCTAAACATTCTCATATGTCATTAACCTTTTTATTTGTCATTTATTTGAGGTGTACATCATATATAAGAGTGCTTTGTATGCAGACCTGCTGAGTGACCTCCTCCCTCACTGTCTCAATAAAATCCTTTTCTGTAGGGTACAATGCACAGGCAAACATGAAGTCCTGCCAAATCTGACATAAGAGCAAACAAATAATCAAACCAGTTATCATTTAAAGCATATCACAGGTGGAGGATGTCATATAATAATCTTACCATGATTCCATACATATCACACAGGCTGTAGAAGATGTCTTGCTCATACACTCCACCACCCCACACTCTTAAAGCATTCATATTCGCCTTCTGTGCAGACCGGAGCAGAATTGTGATCCTGCAATGCCAATACAGAAACATAACAAGATGACTAAAGTTTCAAAGGGATTTCACAATAAACAGAATTCAGTCTGGCCACTGAACTAGGTTGTTTTAAGCTGTAAATCTACTCACATATCAGTGGTAACCTCGTCCTGAAAGGCATGAACAGGAATCCAGTTTGACCCCTTCAGGAAAATTGGTTTCCCATTGATCCTGAAGTAAAAGCTGAGGCCAGGGGATGAGGGTACAGGCTCCTGGACCAACTCCACCGTGCGGAAAGCAACCTGAAACAGAAAACCACAACACAAGAGTTAAATGATGCAGATTGAGAAAAATATATATATAAATGTATAAACAGAGAGAGACATTACCAATCGGTCTGCATTAAATGTCTCTCCACCCTCCAATTTGACATCTATCGTCAGGAAATATAAAGCCTGATCTCCATGTCCAAATGGCCACCACAGACTGACACTCTTAAAGTGAACACATCAGTTATGATCATATATATCAAGGTTATTATTGTTAACTAAAACTAAAACCATAAAGCATATTTTAAAAATAAAATAAACATTAACTAAAAAAACTATTTCAACCATTTACCAAGGCAATATTTCATTTTGTTTAACTTGATTAAAACAACTACAACTGAAATAAAAAAAATAATAAAAACTCTGTAAGACATATTTAAAACAAAAAAATAAAAAACAATGGCAGAAACACTAAACATAAAAACACTAAAACTAAAAAAAAAAAAGGAAACTTACAACTCTTTTTTTTCTTAGAACTGCATGATATGAACTTGCAATTTATATAATTTCTTTATGCTATTTCTCAGATTTAATTTTATTTGTCAGATTTTCAGAAAAAAAAGTTAAAATTGGGATTTTATATCTTAAAAAATTCTGAATTTATAACTCGCAATGTTTATTTGAGTTTTATTCAGAGTTTACTTTGTGCAATTCTGAGAAAAAAAGTCGAAATTGTGAGTTTATATCATGCAACTTAGAGAAAAAAAAAGTCAAAATTGGGGAGTTATATCTCGCAATTCTGATTGTATAACTCGCAATTGCGAATTTCACACAATTCTGAGAAAAAAAGTCAGATTTGTGAGTTTATATCTTGATATTATGACTTCATAACTTGCAGCTGAGTTTATTTCACACAATTCTGAGTAAAAAGTCAAACTTGCCAGTTTATATCCCTAAATTCTGACTTTATATCTCGCAAATCTGATTTTTTAAACTCACAATTGCTAGTTTATATCTCATAATTCTGAAAAAAGTCAGAATTGCAAGTTTGTGTCATGCAATTCTGAGAAAAAAACAGAATTGCGAGATGTAAACTTCTAATGGCGAGAAAAAACCCTCAGAACTGTGAGATAAAAAGTCGCAAACACATTTTTTTTTAGTTGTGGAAACAGGCTTCCATTTAAAAAAAAAAAAATACACAAATAAGAAAACACACAAATAAAAATTCATTTAAAAATACTAATGAAATACTATAATGGTATCCCTAACTATAATAATATCTCAATGATACTAAAATAACAATGATAAATTTGATATTTCCTTTGGAATCTATGTTTAAATACAATACGGATTTGTCATAAGCAAACTAGAACTGATCTCACCTGATTGATCTGTAAGATAAAGGAATTTTTACTCTGCCCAGGTGTGAGAGAGAGTTGAAATTCTGCCTCTGACTGCAATAATGGCATGGACACATAGACAAGTCCCTTAGATGCAACAAAAACATCAAAGAACAATTCCACTTCAACATTCCAGCTTGAATGTTTAGAATCTGGATATAGAGAAAGACAGAAATGTAGAGAAACAGGGCAAGAATAAAGAAGAATGAGGGATTTGCATATTATGTTGACTTGTTTTGCTATTATATTAATGTGTAAAATCCATTCTCCTTCATATGCAAATATGCGTTTACCATATTTTGGACTTGTAGTATAACTTAGAACCCTTAAAGTGTCAAAGACTTCCAAACGAACTTCCTTCCAGATGCCCAGAGTGGGGAAAGAAGGACCCCAGTCCCAGCTAAATGAGCTTTGAGCCTGAAAATTGGATATATGTTTAACCTCAGCACTTCAACAACAACAAAAAAAGAGGTTGGGTTTATGAGTGTGACATTGTTTGTACCTTTCTGATAAAGTTTACATGACACTCTCCTTTCTGTACAGGAGGAGGACAATCAGGTGGTACCCTGTAGTCAGTGTGGGCACGATTCCTCTGAGATGCATATGTCACAGCTGACATAATCCACACCTGGAGAATATTCTCTTTATCCTTCAGCAATCCAGTGACTTCAAAATCCTGAAGAAAATAATATTATGATTTCAACATTATAAAAAAAAAAGGATAATCTTTGTTATTATTACTATTATTATGATAGAGTCTATAAACACACATATGTGACCCTGGACCACAAAACCAGTCTTAAGTCGCTGGGGTTTATTTGTAGCAATAGCCAAAAATACATTGTATGGGTCAAAATTACTGATTTTTCTTTTATGGCAAAAATCATTAGGAAATTAAGTAAAGATCATGTTCCATGAAGATATTTTGTACAATTCCTACTATTAATGTATGAAAACTTACTTTTTGATTAGTAATATGCATTGCTAAGAACATTATTTGAACTTTAAAGGTGATTTTCTCAATATTTAGATTTTTTTGCACCCTCAGATTCCAGATTTTTAAATAGTTGTATCTCGGCCAAATATTGTCCTAACAAACTATACATCAATGAAAAGCTTATTTATTCAGCTTTCAGATGATGCATAAATCTCAATTTTGACCCTTACGACTGGTTTTGTGATCCAGGGTCACATATAAAGAACAATTTATAAACACTTATTCATTTACATATCTGCGGAACATGTTGTCTGTCTTTCCAATGGTGACTCCATTCAGAGAAATGGTAGAAACTGTGTCGACTCCTTCAAACACTAGGACGGCTTTCCCTTTTCCTCTGCAAAAAGTACTTTATATTTATTCTGTGGTACTGTCTAAATATAACACTCTACACTGTGTGCATAATTATTAGGCATGTTGATAATATGGTCATTTTTTTTTTCCAAGCACATTTTACCAATTCCAAACCACAACAATCTTAATAACTACTATTAATTTTGTATTTAATCATTTGTAAGTGATATAACTGTCCATGAAGGCTGGAAGTGAAAAACTCCTTATATTCAGGTGTGCATAATTATTAGGCATGTTTTCTTTTACAGATAAAATGAGCCAAAAAAGAGATTTAACCCAGACTGAAAAGTCCAAATTATTAAATGCCCATGAGAAGAATGCAATACTAATGCATTACAAGAATTTGCAAAGTTAAGGCTTGACCATTGGACAGTGAAATGCTTGTTGAGTCTGCATGGTCAGAAAAAACAGGCGGAGAAGAAAAGATGCATGTTAACTGCAAAAGAATTAGGAATTAAGGTGAAGAATTAGGTGTGACACCATCAGGGACCGTTTAGTCTCCAGCGCCACCATTTTCCAGAACTGCAACCTACCTGGAGTCTTCAGAAGTACAATGTGTCAGGTTCTCAGAGACTTTGCTTGGTAAAAAATCCTAAAAAATGCCCCTGACTTAATAAGAATAACAAGCTGACGTGTTGTGAAATACATGAAGACAGTTTGGTTTTTTTTATAGGCTTTATAGACAGATAAGTTGAGAGTGACTCTTGAAGGACAAGCATCACATTCTCTTGTACCTCTGATTCAAGAATTTATCTTCCAAAATCTGGCAGTAAGTTTTGGGAGTTCATGTTTAGTCTCCTATCCTGAAAAGTCTGACTTGCAGAGATGGACTAAAATGAACTCCCAAAACTTACTGCCAGATTTTGGAAGATAAATTCTTGAATCAGAGGTACAAGAGAATGTGATGCTTGTCCTTCAAGAGTCACTCTCAACTTATCTGTCTATAAAGCCTATAAAAAAAACCAAACTGTCTTCATGTATTTCACAACACGTCAGCTTGTTATTCTTATTAAGTCAGGGGCATTTTTTTTTAGGATTTTTTACCAAGCAAAGTCTTTGAGAACCTGACACATTGCACTTCTGAAGACTCCAGGTAGGTTGCAGTTCTGGAAAATGGTGGCGCTGGAGACTAAACGGTTCCTGATGGTGTCACACCTAATTCTTCACCTTAATTCCTAATTCTTTTGCAGTTAACATGCATCTTTTCTTCTCCACCTGTTTTTTCTGACCATGCAGACTCAACAAGCATTTCACTGTCCAATGGTCAAGCCTTAACTTTGCAAATTCTTGTAATGCATTAGTATTGCATTCTTCTCATGGGCATTTAATAATTTGGACTTTTCAGTCTGGGTTAAATCTCTTTTTTGGCTCATTTTACCTGTAAAAGAAAACATGCCTAATAATTATGCACACCTGAATATAAGGAGTTTTTCACTTCCAGCCATCACGGACAATTGTATATCGCATATAAATGATAAAATACAAAATTAACAGTAGTTATTAAGACTGATGTGGTTTGGAATTGGTAAAATGTGTTTGGAAAAAAAATATGACCAGAATATCAACATGCCTAATAATTCTGCACACAGTGTAGATGTATGAGACAAATCAGAGGGCAGGTTTAGTTGGACTTGGAGGGTTGTTGACTCACCTAACATGAGTAGGTACTGTGAATGATGTAGTGTAAGTCCAGTTGTCAAGTGAAATCCATCTGTAGGCCAGGTCATTAAACCTATAATATGGATCCTGTTGACACAGAATGTTTTTAGGAATATTAATTTCACACAGTTTGGACTGTTAAGAATGACTTGCTTGTTTGTGTATACCGAAATGAACCCCTGACGCTGCAGAGCAGTATGAACACAGCCAGGCACCTCCGCACCGAGAGAAACAGACGAGTTTGAGTTCAGCAGCTGCCATTTCCCGTTCAGAGAGATAATATCAACTCCCAACTCTTTAGACGCAACTGCAGTGTCCAGAAAATGGACTTCTAGAAAGTAAAAGCACGCAAAATACCATACTACATGATTCATGTTTATTGATCATGGCAGACTTGACACTACCAAAGTCATTTCTATATATATTATATTGTTGAATCACGAGACGTAAAGCCATAAACACATCGCCCTAATGTTTCCTGAGGCACTTCCCGGTTGAAATCAAAACGCAAGAGCGATCAGCTGCTCTCTCACGTGGACGCATAAACATCCGGTGGCGTTTAAGTTAAGAGTATGTGGATGTAAAATATTCTAAAAAACGAATTAAAATGTATTAATTGTATTTAAATATAATGATAGAATGTAAACAATTTCTGAAAATAAATTGAATGTAATTAAATGTAGTAGCGAAAATAACTAGCTAGGGCTTTTATTATGCCTGCACTGCTACCTATTTCAATTCACCGATTGTTCAGTTATTTTTATATAAATGGCGTTTTATGTACACTACCAGTCAAAAGTTTTTGATCAGTAAGATTTTTAATTATTTAAAAAAAAAGTCTTCTACTCACCAAGCCTGCATTTATTTGATCCCAAATACAGCAAAAGCAGTAATATTGTGAAATATTTTTTTTCTATTTAAAATATATTTTAAAATGTAATTTATTCCTGTGATCAAAGCTGAATTTTCAGCATCATTACTCCAGTGTTCAGTGTCACATGGTCCTTCAGAATTCATTCTAATTTGCTGATTTGCTGTTTAAAAAACATTTATTATTATTATTATCAAAATATTAAACCGTTGAGTACATTTTTTCAGGATTCTTTGATGAATAGAAAGATCCAAAGATCAGAATTTTTCTAAAACAAAAAGCTTTTGTAACATTATACACTGTACCATTCAAATGCTTGAGATCAGTATCATTTTTTAATTATTTTTTTATTTTTTTGGAAAAGCAATTATAGAAATTAATTATTTTATTTAGCAAGGATGCATTAAATTGATCAAAAGTGATAAAGACATTTACAATGTTACAAAAGATTTCTATTTCAGTTAAATGTTGTTCCTCTGAACTTTCTTTTCATCAAAGAAACCTGAAAAAAAAAAATCTATTCAGCTGTTTTCAACATCATAAATGCTGTTTGAGCAGCAAATCAGAATATTATAATGATTTCTGAAGAATCATGTGACTGGAGTAATGATGCAAATTCAACTTTGAAATCACAGGAATACATTTTAAATTGTAATATTATAATTCATAATTATAATTAATTTGAAAATATATTCAAATAGAAAATAGTTATTTTAAATAGTAAAAATATTTCAAAATGTCACTGCTTTTCCTGTACTTTGAATCAAATAAATGCAGACTTGTGAGCAGAAAAGACTTTTTAAAACTTTTTTAAAACATTAAAAATCTTACTGTTCAAAAACTTTTGACTGGTAGAGTATTTGAACACAGGAAAGCATTCATGCCCTTTAAAACAAGAAATATGAGTCTGTCAGCGGAAGTGAACAAAAATGACAAAAATAACTTGCTGAGATGTTGTCTTACGATATAAAATTCTCTAAGAGAAATATAAATTTGTCCTTATCCAACCTTACTGAGTACACTAATAATCATCTGATTAATTCTAAATGATTTGTGACCTTAAATGGTAATTTCAAGTGATTTCAACCACTTTCCATATGTCATATATGTGAAAAAACAGTCTAATCAATGTTCATCTGAATACAGACAAACAGAAAAACACAATCACACAGCATGAGTTATACATCTTTATTGAAAGGAAAAAAGTAGCGGGATTTTAAATAGATATTTAAGCCAATCAAGTGAGTTGTATCTCAGTGTCACGGCTGTGAAAAGTTGGGCCAAGAGCTGATCAGCATGTTGTAAATCTTTACAATCAAACAGAACATAGGAATCAGTCTCAATCTCCCACTGATGTACAACATCAGACCTTTTCTCCTGTGTTTGCATGCACTCCAGGAGTAAGGCCCCAAAAAAGCAGAACAACCTAAAGACATTCTCTCTCCGAGCGGCTCAGAGAGAACACACTCTGGTCATACAAGGCATGACGTGTTGTGGAGTGAGAGGAGTTGATTGGTAAAGATCAAAGATAGGCAGAGCTGAGAGTGGAGGGATGTCCGTCAGACTGGCGAGGTCCATTTCAAGATTTTGTAGTGTGGAAAGGCCACGAGCAGGCCTGCATTCCGGTTTGAGCAGAAAACTGGGGTTGTGCCTCCATAAGAGACAGATGGAGAAATATGGTCTTGCAACAGTGTCCAAAACATGAGAGAACAAACAGTGTATAAATGTGTCCATCCAACATCACATGGCATATTTCTGAGTCCATTCCCGCGCTATTCTGTTGTATCTGCAAAAAAGACAATAAAAAACATTAGACATTTGAAATTGTGACCCTTCATGCAGCCAAAATGCAGTTTAGTTTCTAACCTTTCTGATCACTCCAGTTACTATGTAATTTCTTGTCTATGTTAATGGTACTTCAGTTTATCACCTTCTAAAATATTTTTACTTAAAGATTTAAGGCAAGACACCCAAGATGAATAGAGGAAAAATTAGTGTTTTCATGACGCGTCATCAATCGGCCATATTGGCAGCACTGAATGTAAACAATGCCACTGAAAAGAATAAAACTCGCATATTTTACTGATTATTGCACCTTAAAAAGGTCAATCATTGTCATGTTTTGGGCTGTACTAATCGGTCGGACCAGGAAAAACATTTGGTGTACTATACAGACTGACAAATGTTATAACAAATCAAAGAGAAGAGTGCAAAAAACTGTCTGAGGAACAAAAGGTGTTTGTGGTTGGCCAAACTGCACCAGGATTTCCAGGGCAAGAATCTTGACAACATTCGTGTTTGTTCTATTAGGCTAATATCTTAATTATACTGCTTGTACGACCCTTTACCACCTACTAACTTTAGTTTGTCAATATACTGCATCCTTTCCTGCTTACTAAGTCCTTCTCTATATGATTTAGCAGCTTCCACACATTTTTTTCATGGTTTAGACAGCATTAATTAGTAGACAACATATTCAGTGGTACATTAACCATGCAATCAATGCTGTTGTTTACATCCGAGTATCTCCAATATGGCCGTGCATCAGGGTAACTGACCAAATTGTGATGTAAGTGCAAACCCTCTGTAAGCATAACCATAGTTGATTGATTACATTAAAAATTGCAAAAAAAAAGAAAAAAAAAAAAAAATTGCAAAAAAAAGGGGGGGGTATTACATGTTTTTTGAAATTTTATATTTAATTATTCAAATTATCCAACCAAATATGCACTTATTTCTCATATACATACATTTCCTGAAATTGAACAATCGATAAATGCTGTTAGCAGCCAAAAAATGAAAATAAATTAAATAAATTAAAAAAAAAATGTTTTGGAATAACTACTTGTACAAAATCAGGTGAATAATATGTGACCAAACCTAGGTCTGGGCAATATGGCCAATTTTTTTTTTTTTTTTTTTTTTTTTATTCATATCAGTCCATATCAATAATTATCATGATAAACTACAATTTTTTCTTTCTTTCAAGTTTAAAGGCAGATTTTTGCTACAATGTGAAAGTTGTAAAAACCAAATGGTTAAATGTGGCTTTATGATCAGAACATGACAAACACTTCATGTTGTTTTAAATCCTTCGCACTTTTTAAGTCATTTTTCCTTAACAAAATAAATATCTTAATAGAAAAAACAATTTCTTAGTTCTGTATGTTTTAATGAGTAAATGAGTAATGAGGTTTGTGCACACATGCAGATGTAGATTTATGTTCATTATCAAAATCAGTAATATCTGTAAAAATTGTAGCAACTTCATTTTTATATGGTGAAATTTAATTATTCTGACTGTTTGAGTTGTTTTGTTTAATTAACCATTGCTCTTCGATAGTATCATCCATAGATCATCATAATAAGTTAAAACAACAAAAATAGCACCTCAATACCATGGTAAAAATGTAATATGGTTCCTAGGTATTTGTATGAAAAACAGTAGTCTAAATACATTTAGTATGCATAAACACTATAATTTAATCACAAAAAAATACTATAATTATATTCCATTACTCTACATTAATAAAATAATCAAATTCGACACAAATACACCTACATTTCTGACACCATACCACTGTACAGTTAGTGCTACTACAGTAAATCTATGGTAAATGATGGCATTTTGTAGATTAAAAAAACCTTCTGACTGTATTGTTGTTTCAGTAACAGTGTTTCTCCTGTTTGTTTCATCTGGCTATAAACCGTCATTTGTTTCACTGAATTCAAGTGCTTCACACTGGCACTGTTTAGTGACAGCATCTCCTCTAGTCAGGGTTGCCAGGTTTTTACAACAAAACACACCCAATTGCTATACAAAACTAGCCCAAAAGTAACCCAATTGGGGTCTCCCATTAAAAATCGCATTCCAGGGGATAAAACACACGTTTTTGTGTCAGGGTTCCCCTGGTAAATTCACATTTCAAAGGCTAAATGACGTTACTGGGGTCGCTTCAACCAGCGGTCATCAAAAACTACCCGCGGCAACAGCGTAAAAGTAGCCCAATAACTTAGCAACAGTGGCTCTAGTAGTTCACGCCATGCTGCCATTTGAACTTTGATCAGAGCGGATAAACGGTCCGAGTGGCACGCTTTGACTAACATTGTATCGCACATTAATTCTTGTTATTGTTTATCGTTAAATTCATATTGCGTGATGATTATCGTTATTGATTTATCACGCAGCCCTAACCAAACCCTTCTGTAAAACCCTGAATGGGGGAAAAACAGTGTTAAGTTCGATGTATGTAAGTGTTGCTTGGTTTAGAAGGAAATTATGCTCTCAATAATGGTGGAGGACTGTCTTGCGAGAGAAGAAATGGTTAAAGTCATTATTTTTGTTTTATTTGCACACAAAAATTATTCACTTAGCTTTATAAAATTAAGGTTGAACCACTGATGTCACATGGACTATTTTATCTATGTCTATCTTTCTGGGCTTTGAACGTGGTAGTTGCGTTGCTGTCTGTGTAGGGTCAGAAAGCTCTCTGATTTCATCAAAAATATATTAATTTGTGTTCAAAGATGAACAAAGGTCTTACGGGTTTGGAACGACATGAGGGTGAATAATTAATGACAGAATAGTTATTTTTGGGTGAACTATTTCTTTAAAGATATATATAAAATAAACACTTAAGTTTTTTTTTAGTCTGAACACATTATGAAAAGCCAAATAACCCCAAATCTCAAATGAAACAATGTTTTGCCTGTAGTATCTTGCCTTAATGTGTAATATTAATTTCTACTAGCATCCTGATGCTTTTCATGCAGTGCTAGAACTAGCTCACACAAACCAAAAATGCTCAGCCATTACAATTTACAGCTCTAACATTTTTCACCTACTTAAAAAAAAGTCATGCTGCTGTAAGACTTTATGGCTGATTGAAAGCCATGCTTACTGCAAGGTTTAATGCAGGACTGTATAAACCCTAACAAACCACAAGACACTGCATTTGAGAAAGATAAAGCATATCTGACTTTTCACTTGAAAGCATTCTGTGCTTTTCTCAGTCATTTCAGAAGAGACATGATAGCATGTATTAGTGATGCACACCTGCTGTGGCCACACGCTCATGCTGCACCACACCGGAAGCAACAGTTTGCAGTGCTTCACTCTCTCTACAGTACCTCTAATGTTCACAATGCAGAGTTGGCTTTCACCTACAGCATGGCATATTTCTCTGTCCATTCCTTTGCCATTCTATTATACCTGATAGAGCACGGTGTGTTAGAAAAAAAAAGGTCTGTTCACTGCTATTATAATTGCATGCCTTTTGTCGATCTGTAAATCACTGTAGTCCTTGCTGTTCTGACAGAGCTTTTTTGTGTCTTAAAATGATGCTCACAACAAAGTCACTTCAGAAAAAAAGGACATAAGTTGCCCTTATTAACTAATTAAATTCAATTTTTTTTTACAACAGTCAAATGTTGTTAAATGAAGGTTTGGTGTTAATATAATCGGTGATAAACTGCTGTAATATGTCTAAAAAAACATTTACAATACCAGGCAAAAGAACAGTACGATTTTTTTTTCTCTGCTCACCAAGCCTGCATTTATTTAATCCAAAGTACAGTAAAAGCAGTACAATTTCGATTTTTTTTTACCATTTAAAATAATTGCTTTCTATTTGAATAAACTTTAAAATGTAATTTATTCCTGTGATCATAAAGATGAATTACTCACATCATCCTTTAGAAATCAGTCTGATTTGCTGCTCAAAAAACATTTATTACTATTATGTCGTTGTTGAAAACAGCCAAGTAGAATTTTTTTCAAGTCTTTTTTGATGAACACAAAGTCTGAAGAACAGCACTTCTCTGAAACAGAAATCTTCTGTAACATAACAAATGTCTTTAACATCACTTTTGATCCATTTAAAGCATTCTTGCTAAATAAAACTATTCATTTCTATAATTTCTTTCAATTATACTGACTCCAGGCTTTTGAATGGTATAGTCTATAATGTTACAAATGTTTTTTGTTTTTTTTTATTTCAGATAAATGCTGATCTTTGGATCTTTCTATTCATTAAAGAATCCCGAACAAAATGTACTGTTTTAAATATCTCAACTGTTAAATATTGATAATAATAATAATAATAATAATAATAAATGTTTCATGAACAGCAAATCAGAATATTAGAATAATTTCTGAAGGATCATGTGACACTAAAGACTGGAGTAATGATGCTGAAAATTTAGCTTTGATCACAATCACATTATAAAATTCAAATAGAAAGCAGTTATTTTAGTAAAAATATTTCACAATGTCACAGCTTTTGCTATATTTTAAATCAAATAAATGCAGGATCGGTAAGCAGAAAAGACTTCTTTAAAAACATGAAAAATGACTGGTAGTAGTGTGATTTTTCTGGTCTTGCAAAAATTGTATGAGACACACTAGATTAAAAAAATTAGTTGTAAGGTAGAAGATATTTACAAAGTAAAAATGTAAAAATATTTCAAAAAAAATGTTAAAATGAATACTAATTAACAAATAAAAATTTGTATTTATACCAGATGTGAACATGTATGTAAGAGAAAGTATAATATTTGCGTGCATCAGTTTGTACTTACTTCTCTGTGTCTGTTTTATAGATTCGGGCAATCTCTGGCACAAGAGGGTCGTCTGGATTGGGGTCACATAAGAGTGAGCAGATGGACAGGAGAACTAAAGAAAAAAGCACAATATGTACAAACACCACGTCATTGACATATAACATGGGATTTAATTACACAAATTATCAGGTTGCTTGTCCAATCAAATTAGCCAACCGGAGCTACCTTATGTATCTGTTATAGGCCTAATGTGTTTCAAGTATTAGGATTAATTGTTCCTAACCATTTTCTAATAAAGAAACACCTATTATTGTGTGCATGTACCTTTAGAAATAGTAAGTGCAGGAGACCACTGGGACCTGAGGATATCCAGACAAATGCTGCCATTACTGTTTATGTTGGGATGGTAGATTCTTGTAGTAAATGCAACCTAACACAGAAAACAAATGTTACACACATCTACAGGCAAACATGCAAAAAAAAAAAGGTTTTGAAAATTTTCCTACCTTTGGTGGTTTAAAGGGGTAATCTGTTGGGAAGTGTATGGTTAGGAAAAAAACGCCACCCTGATATGGACTTTCATTCTGTTTTTAAATAAAAAAGGGAGAAAAATTACCTTTAGTACATTTGCACTTCTGTTTGGGGTCAGTAGGATTTTCATTTTAATTTCAAGGTTTTTATTTAATATAAATGAACACTTTAATTTAGCAAGGACGCATTACAATGATTAAAAAAGACTCTAAAGACATTTATAATATTACAAAAAAAAAGTCAATTTAAAAAAATTAGAGATGCACAGATTGATCGGCCAGGGATCGGAATTAGCCGGTTTTCCACATGATCGGGCAGGACCGATGACCGGCTGGTCAGTCTGCTGATTCTGAGCCGATCCGTTTTGATGTCACACTTATGGCAATTGATAATGTATTTATTAGAGGTCAACCGATGTATCGGTTTTGCCGATGAATCGGCACCGATAGTTGATTGGCGGAACTATCGGTTATCGGCAAAAATCCATGCCGACAGTTTTTTCCGGGTTGGGTCCATTGCTGGAGTGGCTAAGAAGGTCATTATTATACAGCAAAGTCCCTATAGTCTTTGTTATACAGCAGGAGAGCGGCCTCTAGTGGCAATGAACTAACTGTAATGATCAATATATAATTAATATTAATATTTTTATTCATTTACAAAGTGTGGTTCAGTAGGCTACTTTTTTTTAAATAGTAGAGCACTATTTATTTTCTGTTCAGTATCCATTTTAACAACTATCCGTAGATTAATTGGTTTCAGGCAATGTGGTCCAACCTAGTTATCGGTATCGGTAAAATCCAATATCGGTCGACCTCTAATATTTATGTCACGACAGATGAAGCTTGCAGCTTAAAATGAATATGTGAGAGAGACTCGTGCAGAAATCAAAACAAATGAGCACAACATCACTCAAAGAAAGTTATAGATGCATACTGCGGTAGAAAAAAAAAATTATACTATGATTTAGGTACACAACATTGCATGACCAACATGATTCCCTAAATATTAACACGACTGCAATGTGACACTGATTTTATACAATAGCAATTCAATAAACAAGAAGTTTAAATTAAGCAGCTTACATTTTATACACAATATTGAATGTTTTTGCTTAATTTCGTTACAGAAAATAGTTCCAATCAAAGCCACAGCAAAACTGCTGCATGACTCTGAGCAGCACAGCAGTGTTTCATTAATGAATCCACATTTTTTAATGATTCAGAAACATATGCATAAAGACTAAATGCATTTTTCACAACATTTTTTTTTTTTTTATTTAAAAAAATATATTTAAAACATTCATTTATAAAATTATTTATGCATATGGAATTTTGCAGTGCAAATGCAATTATAGAGAATATCTGTATTTTATTACAGTTTGTTGAGGGGGAGATTGTAATTGTAATAATTTTTTATTATGTACATTTTCTGGCATTGGAAAAAAAGTATATATTTTTGTTTGTATATGCTGTATATTACACTTCTTAGAAAGAACAATGAACAAAAAAAAAATCGGTATCAACAGGTCACACTTACAAAAAAAAAAAAAAAAAATCAGAATCGGCCAAGAAAATTGCAATCAGTGCATCTCTAAAAAAATGCTGTTTATTTATCAGAGAATCCTTAAAAAATGGTTTCCACAAAAATATTAAACAGCATAACTGTTCTCAACATTAATAATAATTGCCATATTAGAATGACTTCTGAAGGATCATGTGCCACTGATGACTGGAGTAGTGGCTGTTGAAAATTCAGCTTTGCCAACACAGGAATAAATTATATTTAAAACATATTATAATACAAAACAGTTGTTTTAAATTGTAATAATATTTCAAAATATAGCTGTTTTTACTGTGTTTTTGATCAAATAAATGCAGCCTTTGTCAGTATAAAAGACAATGTAAACAAATGTTTGAACTGTAATGTACATTATGCTATTTAGTAACACGCTTCTACAGCAATGTTTTTATTGCACTCACCGGCCCCATGATTGTTGCCTGCCAGTGGAACACTGCAGGAGAGATTGCATGTACAGCATCAGTTTACAGCAAATACACACGGCCGTAAACACCACACAACATATGTAAAGTCTGCGATCTCACCATCATCCCCCACCGGACCTGCTGAACACTGTGCAGGAGGATCACGTGCCAAATCATTCAATTCCTACAGAGAAGAGTCGGAAGGAGATTTCATGAAACACAAGCATGCACAACCACCGAAAAGACACCGATTTCTCCGTAACGAAGGGTCAATAATGGTGCTTTGCTCTTTTATCACTATGGTGACAGCAAGATGAAACCAGCAGATTGAATGTTTAGCAGCACAGTGTATTTATAGTTCCAGAGAGGTCATGAGGGAGAAGAGCTGGAACACAACCTGAACGAGCCCACAGGCATGTCCGTCTGCGCTCCCTACTTTAAGAGCACTACGTTTATTTTTATTTCAACACGTCTGTTCAGTGGGAAGACACCTGAGGGTATTTCATAACCGGGGGGGTAGAAAACCGTCATCGTTCGGGAGCTTTTCTATTGCACAACTACACACAGATACTTCAAAACTTCACAACACACTGAAACAGGAGGGGAGACTGTTTGAGAAGTTTACTTCATAGTATGGTTACAAAACTATTTAGGATCTCAAACTGAACCTTAAAGGTCAGCTTAAAGATGAGACATCAACACGTTTATGAATGATCATATTAACACAGACTTTAAATATAATAAAGATTTTCAGACATTTTTAGTTTTTGTTTCGTTTCATAAGACCATGGTAAAAAAAAAGCACTGTCAAAATGCCAATACTGAAGTAATCATTTTATTATTAGTTAAATATTAACGGAAGATTTATCATTTGTAATTTACACATTTTATAATACCACCTATGACATCGAGACTGTCTTACGTAAATAATTATCAGCTGTCAAGACCTTTAGTCACACTCGTTGACAATGGTACGTTAAAATTGTATACACATACTTATATAAAAGTATTATAAAAACGACAGGTTTGATGTCGATAATTAATAAAAATACAAAAAACCTTCGTCTCTTGTATTAGAAACACACAGACATTGAACAATACGCCGACACGCTGTTAGATCACGAACATATTTAATGTTACACCGGCTTATAATATGTCTGGCTGATATATTCATACTCAGTATAATTTCCCACTTACCTTATGGATTCGTTTAAGCGCCATCTTCCCACTGGGTGCAGTAGTGGCTCCTGAATAACTAGCGCCCTATATCTCGCTCTCTTTCTCAATATGTGAGCTAACCTGAGAGCTAGCCAGCTGCCTAGATAAAAAGTAACATTAAAAACGTCAGGATGTCAAAAATATATCTTACATTCAACGTCTACAAAAATGATATGGCAATCGAACGCGTGAATACAGACAGGCCCTGATCCCTGTCGGTGACTGTAATGCTGATGTGTGTACACTTCTCTTTCAGTTTGTCTGAGCTGACAAGATGTCCGTGAGCTTGTTGTTAGCCACTTCTTCTTCGCGGTGCGGATAAAACGGTGAGTTATAGCGCGGTAATGAGCTGTGCGCCACCGCGAGCGCTGGATGACAACCCTGGCCGCGCTAATAAATAAAACTTAAAAAATATGGATGTTTTTACAAATCAAAACTTAAAAATGGCCAGTAAGGAGAACTGTAAAGGGGTTATCCAGAAGCATGTTACGTACTTCCCTGGAAACTGAAGGTTTCTCTTGAACTACAGGTAAATGAGATGAAATGCAAAGATAGTGGTCATGGTACAGTGAAACCCAGACAATAGCAGACTTTGAAAAAGCAACAGGGAAATTTGTGGAAAGTAAGTGACTACACTAGAAGGCCTTGAATTGAAAAAGAGTTCAATTACAATTCTGCCTAAATCTACAATTCTATGGTACAAAGATGGCATCAAATGATAATTCCACTGTACATTTAATGTGTATCATGGCAGGTCTAAGGTCATAGGGTTTGACTAAGGTCTTATATGGTAGTGGTTCTCAACCTTTTCCAGTTGTTGTTGAATAACTGGATAAGGAATATGGATGATGATTAATGCATGCATATATATATATATATATATATATGACGAGTTCAAATGCAAAACCAGCTAAAAGCCATCTTCGTCGTCAAAAATGAGATAATGATACTGAGTGAATGCTCCTGACACATAGTACACGTCCATCAAATAATTTTACTTCAAACTTGCTAAATTCCAGCCTCAGCCCATTCAGAAATGCCAGTACTTACATACAAACCTATACAAAGTAGCCAGAAAGAAATTTTAAAGAAATACGTCAGATGGATTTAGCTGGTTTTGCATCTATCTATCTATCTATCTATCTATCTATATATATATATATATATATATATACACATATATATACATACATATATATACTGTATATGTACACTGCCCTCCAAAAGTCAGACATGCCCCTTTGCCAGGTGTGATGCCTGGTTACTGTGTTTCTATGTATAAACTGTTTATGTAATAAAATATGTTTTCGTAGTTTCGTAGCTGTCCCTTATACGTGCAAAATTATCACAAATTAAAAAGGATTCATGCCAATATTGTCCAAAACCCCACTTTTCCAGGGTGTTTTGGAGGGCAGTGTATATATATATATATATATATATATATATAGATATATAGATATAGATATATAGATATAGATATATAAGATCATATATATATATATATTTATATATATATATGTGACCCTGGACCACATAACCAGTCATAAGTGTCAGTTTTTCAAAATTGAGCTTTATACATCATCTGAAAGCTGAATAAATAAGCTTTCCATCGATGTATGGTTTGTTAGGATAAGACAATATCTGGTCGAGATGCAGCTATTTCAGTATCTGGAATCTGAGGGTGCAAAAAAATCAAAATATTGAGAAAATCGGCTTTAAAGTTGTCCAAATTAAGTTCTTTGCAAAGCATATTACTAATCAAAAATTAAGTTTTGATATATTTACAGTAGGAAAATTACAAAATATCTTCATGGAACATGATCTTTACTTAATTTCCTAACGATTTTTGGCACAAAAGAAAAATCTATAATTTTGACCCCTACAATGTATTTTTGGCTATTGCTACAAATATACCCCAGTGACTTAAGACTGGTTTTGTGGTCCAGGGTCACATATATATAACAAATTCATCTTAATAATGTCAGGTAACTTTGATAGAAAGGTATGTAATGAATTGCAATCAACCAAAACTTCAGACAGCTGTTAGTATGAGAATACTATTTATATTTAATATATATTTTTTTAATATTAAAAAAAAAAAAAAATATATATATATATATATATATATATAGTAAAATAGTATTTCAGTGTAAAATAACTGTTTTCTATTTGAATATATTTTAAACATAATAGAACAAACATTTAGAACAGCATTCATTTAAAATAGAAATCTTTTGTAACAATAAAAACTACCATTTTAAAAGTTTGTGGTTAGTAAATTTTTATTCTTTTTTTGAAAGAAATGAATAATTTTATTTAGCAAGACTTATATTGTTGAAAATGTTTGTATTTTGAATAAATGCTGTTCTTTTAAACTTTTTATTCATCAGAGAATCCTGAAAAAAATCACGTTCCCAAAAAAAAAAAAAAAAAAAAAATTAAGCAGCACAACTGTTTCCAACATTGATAATAAAAGTAATAAATCAGCATATTAGAACGATTTCATCATGAAGTATCATGTGACACTGAAGACTGGAGTAATGGAGTAAACCATTATTTTAAACTTCAATAATATTTCACAATATTACATTTTTTTCTGTATTTTGACGAAGTAAATGCTTTTTCATTTAGGATTGGAGGGAGTATATTAAAATAAGAAATATCTTGACTTTTACTTCTTTTGGCTTTTTAATTCTTGTTTTGTCTTATATTAAATCATCTTAATTCATAATTTTAAATAATTGTGAGGCCTCCTGGTTGAAAACCACTAATCTATATATATTTTTTTTGTGATAAACTTGTATTAAATGATCATCATATTCATTGTATTTAAATGCTATTTCAAGGTACAAAGAACAAAAATAACATTACCAGATTTTAATCACCAGCATACTGCTAACTGCTGTATATTGGACATTTATAAGTTCACTTAAGTAAGTAACGCAGTAACAAAACTTAAATGGCTTATATCAAAGCACCTGTGCATTAAATAAATACACAAATAATAAATATCAGCCAGCAATAATGTAGGTTGTTTTAATTACCATACAACATTAAGGCGATAGAACAAACAGTGAACTCGACACAGAACTTTCTCCAAATCACACAGATAAAAATGAAACTGGGCATAAGTAAAACAACTTTTCAATCAGTGTGACTGTATAAGCTTTTAATCGTTATTCTCTGCTCTGTTAAACATAGCCTCAACTGGAATCTCCCCAATAACAATGATTTGATCTTTGCTTTATGCACAGCTCGCAACTTCATTGATCGTCTTATCCATTCATTCTGGCAGAACTCATCCACAAACAACGTAATTGAGAGAATAATCACTGCGACTCCTTCATTACAACTACATAATGTCAGTTCAAATAAAAGCGCACAATGGAGCAATACAGAAAAGTCAGAGGCACAGATATCAACAGATCTGCATTATGAATAAATGAATGAATGAATGAATGAAACTCACACACATACCATAACCTGCATCTGAAATAACTCAACAGAAAAGTCCCAAATGACAAACGAGAAACAAAACTACGGAATTAGCTCAATGTCAATGTGAATTTGTTTGTAATACATCTATCCTTTCATGCCTTCCTTAGAACTGGACAATCACACTGAATCATCCAACATTATATCTTAACAAATGTCAAGAAGAGATTCTTCAAAATGAATATCATTTGGTAGCTATAATCTAACGCTGCAGAGGTGCTTTGGTTGGCTCAGTCCTAGTACATCAGCAGAACGTTTTCTGAGTAAATGATGTACCTGCAGTCTTTTGCTGCATTTCTGTCTGTTATTTGTAACCCTCTATTGTTAAGGCGTCCCACTTTCTCTGAGCTTTGCTCTGCTTTCTGCCACTGTCAGTCTGTCTTGTTGCCATGGCAGTTTCTCTGTTTCTTGCTTCTCTGGCTGAGCTTACATTTCAGTCCGCTTCCATAAGCTCCTGAGAAGCCACTTGAGCATTCCCATCTGATGAG